>NC_092334.1:270903571-271223928 GCF_046630445.1 Rutidosis leptorrhynchoides
CGTTAGTAGAATTTTCCTACAACAACAGCTACCATTCAAGCATTGAGATGGCGCCGTTTGAAGCACTTTATGGTAGAAAGTGCAGGTCTCCGATTTTTTGGAGTGAAGTGGGGGATAGACAGATTACGGGTCCGGAGATTATACAAGAAACTACCGAGAAGATCATCCAAATTCAACAACGGTTGAAAACCGCCCAAAGTCGACAAAAGAGCTACGCTGACATTAAAAGAAAAGATATAGAATTTGAAATTGGAGAGATGGTCATGCTTAAAGTTGCACCTTGGAAAGGCGTTGTTCGATTTGGTAAACGAGGGAAATTAAATCCAAGGTATATTGGACCATTCAAGATTATTGATCGTGTCGGACCAGTAGCTTACCGACTTGAGTTACCTCAACAACTCGCGGCTGTACATAACACTTTCCACATCTCGAATTTGAAGAAATGTTTTGCTAAAGAAGATCTCACTATTCCGTTAGATGAAATCCAAATCAACGAAAAACTTCAATTCATCGAAGAACCCGTCGAAATAATGGATCGTGAGGTTAAAAGACTTAAGCAAAACAAGATACCAATTGTTAAGGTTCGATGGAATGCTCGTAGAGGACCCGAGTTCACCTGGGAGCATGAAGATCAGATGAAGAAGAAATACCCGCATCTATTTCCAGAAGATTCGTCAACACCTTCAACAGCTTAAAATTTCGGGACGAAATTTATTTAACGGGTAGGTACTGTAGTGACCCGAACTTTTCCATGTTTATATATATTAATTGAGATTGATATTTACATGATTAAATGTTTCCAACTTGTTAAGCAATCAAACTTGTTAAGACTTGATTAATTGAAATAGGTTTCATATAGACAATTGACCACCCAAGTTGACCGGTGATTCACGAACGTTAAAACTTGTAAAAACTATATGATGAAATATATATGGTTATATATATAGTTAAAATGATATTATGATAAGTAAACATATCATTAATTATATTAACAATGAACTACATATGTAAAAACAAGACTACTAACTTAATGATTTTGAAACGAGACATATATGTAACGATTATCGTTGTAACGACATTTAATGTATATATATCATATTAAGAGATATTCGTACATCATAATATCATGATAATATAATAATTTAAAATCTCATTTGATATTATAAACATTGGGTTAACAACATTTAACAAGATCGTTAACCTAAAGGTTTCAAAACAACACTTACATGTAACGACTAACGATGACTTAACGACTCAGTTAAAATGTATATACATGTAGTGTTTTAATATGTATTTATACAATTTTGAAAGACTTCAATACACTTATCAAAATACTTCTACTTAACAAAAATGCTTACAATTACATCCTCGTTCAGTTTCATCAACAATTCTACTCGTATGCACCCGTATTCGTACTCGTACAATACACAGCTTTTAGATGTATGTACTATTGGTATATACACTCCAATGATCAGCTCTTAGCAGCCCATGTGAGTCACCTAACACATGTGGGAACCATCATTTGGCAACTAGCATGAAATATCTCATAAAATTACAAAAATATGAGTAATCATTCATGACTTATTTACATGAAAACAAAATAACATATCCTTTATATCTAATCTATACACCAACGACCAAAAACACCTACAAACACTTTCATTCTTCAATTTTGTTCATCTAATTGATCTCTCTCAAGTTCTATCTTCAAGTTCTAAGTGTTCTTCATATATTCTACAAGTTCTAGTTACATAAAATCAAGAATACTTTCAAGTTTGCTAGCTCACTTCCAATCTTGTAAGGTGATTATCCAACCTCAAGAAATCTTTGTTTCTTACAGTAGGTTATCATTCTAATACAAGGTAATAATCATATTCAAACTTTGGTTCAATTTCTATAACTATAACAATCTTATTTCAAGTGATGATCTTACTTGAACTTGTTTTCGTGTCATGATTCTGCTTCAAGAACTTCGAGCTATCCAAGGATCCGTTGAAGCTAGATCCATTTTTCTCTTTTCCAGTAGTTTTATCCAAGGAACTTAAGGTAGTAATGGTATTCATAACATCATTCGATTCATACATATAAAGCTATCTTATTCGAAGGTTTAAACTTGTAATCACTAGAACATAGTTTAGTTAATTCTAAACTTGTTCGCAAACAAAAGTTAATCCTTCTAACTTGACTTTTAAAATCAAGTAAACACATGTTCTATATCTATATGATATGCTAACTTAATGATTTAAAACCTGGAAACACGAAAAACACCGTAAAACCGGATTTACGCCGTCGTAGTAACACCTCGGGCTGTTTTGGGTTAGTTAATTAAAAAATTATGATAAACTTTGATTTAAAAGTTGTTATTCTGAGAAAGTGATTTTTATTATGAACATGAAATTATATCCAAAAATTATGGTTAAACTCAAAGTGGAAGTATGTTTTCTAAAATGGTCATCTAGACGTCGTTCTTTCGACTGAATTGACTACCTTTACAAAAACGACCTGTAACTTATTTTTCCGACTATAAACCTATACTTTTTATATTTATATTCATAAAATGGGGTTCAATATGAAACCATAGCAATTTGATTCACTCAAAACGGATTTAAAATGAAGAAGTTATGGGTAAAACAAGATTGGATAATTTTTCTCATTTTAGCTACGTGAAAATTGGTAACAAATCTATTCCAACCATAACTTAATCAACTTGTATTGTATATTATGTAATCTTGAGATACCATAGACACGTATACAATGTTTCGACCTATCATGTCGACACATCTATATATATTTCGGAACAACCATAGACACTCTATATGTGAATGTTGGAGTTAGCTATACAGGGTTGAGGTTGATTCAAAAATATATATAGTTTGAGTTGTGATCAATACTGAGATACGTATACACTGGGTCGTGGATTGATTCAAGATAATATTTATCGATTTATTTCTGTACATCTAACTGTGAAAAACTAGTTGTAGGTTACTAACGAGGACAGCTGACTTAATAAACTTAAAACATCAAAATATATTAAAAGTGTTGTAAATATATTTTGAACATACTTTGATATATATGTATATATTATTATAGGTTCGTGAATCAACCAGTGGCCAAGTCTTACTTCCCGACGAAGTAAAAATCTGTGAAAGTGAGTTATAGTCCCACTTTTAAAATCTAATATTTTTGGGATGAGAATACATGCAGGTTTTATAAATGATTTACAAAATAGACACAAGTACGTGAAACTACATTCTATGGTTGAATTATCGAAATCGAATATGCCCCTTTTTATTAAGTCTGGTAATCTAAGAATTAGGGAACAGACACCCTAATTGACGCGAATCCTAAAGATAGATCTATTGGGCTTAACAAACCCCATCCAAAGTACCGGATGCTTTAGTACTTCGAAATTTATATCATATCCGAAGGGTGTCCCGGAATGATGGGGATATTCTTATATATGCATCTTGTTAATGTCGGTTACCAGGTGTTCACCATATGAATGATTTTTATCTCTATGTATGGGATGTGTATTGAAATATGAAATCTTGTGGTCTATTATTATGATTTGATATATAGGTTAAACCTATAACTCACCAACATTTTTGTTGACGTTTTAAGCATGTTTATTCTCAGGTGATTATTAAGAGCTTCCGCTGTCGCATACTTAAATAAGGACGAGATTTGGAGTCCATGCTTGTATGATATTGTGTAAAAACTGCATTCAAGAAACTTATTTTGTTGTAACATATTTGTATTGTAAACCATTATGTAATGGTGGTGTGTAAACAGGATATTTTAGATTATCATAATTTGATAATCTACGCAAAGCTTTTTAAACCTTTATTGATGAAATAAAGGTTATGGTTTGTTTTAAAATGAATGCAGTCTTTGAAAAACGTCTCATATAGAGGTCAAAACCTCGCAACGAAATCAATTAATATGGAACGTTTTTAATCAATAAGAACGGGACATTTCAAAGGTGTTGACGAATCTTCTGGAAATAGATGCGGGTATTTCTTCTTCATCTGATCTTCACGCTCCCAGGTGAACTCGGGTCCTCTACGAGCATTCCATCGAACCTTAACAATTGGTATCTTGTTTTGCTTAAGTCTTTTAACCTCACGATCCATTATTTCGACGGGTTCTTCAATGAATTGGAGTTTTTCGTTGATTTGGATTTCATCTAACGGAATAGTGAGATCTTCTTTAGCAAAACATTTCTTCAAATTCGAGACGTGGAAAGTGTTATGTACAGCCGCGAGTTGTTGAGGTAACTCAAGTCGGTAAGCTACTGGTCTGACACGATCAATAATCTTGAATGGTCCAATATACCTTGGATTTAATTTCCCTCGTTTACCAAATCGAACAACGCCTTTCCAAGGTGCAACTTTAAGCATGACCATCTCTCCAATTTCAAATTCTATATATTTTCTTTTAATGTCAGCGTAGCTCTTTTGTCGACTTTGGACGGTTTTCAACCGTTGTTGAATTTGGATGATCTTCTCGGTAGTTTCTTGTATAATCTCCGGACCCGTAATCTGTCTATCCCCCACTTCACTCCAACAAATCAGAGACCTGCACTTTCTACCATAAAGTGCTTCAAACGGCGCCATCTCAATGCTTGAATGATAGCTGTTGTTGTAGGAAAATTCTGCTAACGGTAGATGTCGATCCCAACTGTTTCCGAAATCAATAACACATGCTCGTAGCATGTCTTCAAGCGTTTGTATCGTCCTTTCGCTCTGCCCATCAGTTTGTGGATGATAGGCAGTACTCATGTCTAGACGAGTTCCTAATGCTTGCTGTAATGTCTGCCAGAATCTTGAAATAAATCTGCCATCCCTATCAGAGATAATAGAGATTGGTATTCCATGTCTGGAGATGACTTCCTTCAAATACAGTCGTGCTAACTTCTCCATATTGTCATCTTCTCTTATTGGCAGGAAGTGTGCTGATTTGGTGAGACGATCAACTATTACCCAAATAGTATCAAAACCACTTGCAGTCCTTGGCAATTTAGTGATGAAATCCATGGTAACGTTTTCCCATTTCCATTCCGGGATTTCAGGTTGTTGAAGTAGACCTGATGGTTTCTGATGCTCAGCTTTAACCTTAGAACACGTCAAACATTCTCCTACGTATTTAGCAACATCGGCTTTCATACCCGGCCACCAAAAATGTTTCTTGAGATCCTTGTACATCTTCCCCGTTCCAGGATGTATTGAGTATCTGGTTTTATGAGCTTCTCTAAGTACCATTTCTCTCATATCTCCAAATTTTGGTACCCAAATCCTTTCAGCCCTATACCGGGTTCCGTCTTCCCGAATATTAAGATGTTTCTCCGGTCCTTTGGGTATTTCATCCTTTAAATTTCCCTCTTTTAAAACTCCTTGTTGCGCCTCCTTTATTTGAGTAGTAAGGTTATTATGAATCATTATATTCATAGATTTTACTCGAATGGGTTCTCTGTCCTTCCTGCTCAAGGCATCGGCTACCACATTTGCCTTCCCCGGGTGGTAACGAATCTCAAAGTCGTAATCATTCAATAATTCAATCCACCTACGCTGCCTCATATTCAGTTGTTTCTGATTAAATATGTGTTGAAGACTTTTGTGGTCGGTATATATAATACTTTTGACCCCATATAAGTAGTGCCTCCAAGTCTTTAATGCAAAAACAACCGCGCCTAATTCCAAATCATGCGTCGTATAATTTTGTTCGTGAATCTTCAATTGTCTAGACGCATAAGCAATCACCTTCGTTCGTTGCATTAATACACAACCGAGACCTTGCTTTGATGCGTCACAATAAATCACAAAATCATCATTCCCTTCAGGCAATGACAATATAGGTGCCGTAGTTAGCTTTTTATTCAATAACTGAAACGCTTTCTCTTGTTCATCATTCCATTCAAATTTCTTCCCTTTATGCGTTAATGCAGTCAAGGGTTTTGCTATTTTGGAAAAGTCTTGGATGAACCTTCTGTAGTAACCAGCTAGTCCTAAAAACTGGCGTATGTGTTTCGGAGTTTTTGGGGTTTCCCACTTTTCAACAGTTTCTATCTTTGCCGGATCCACCTTAATACCTTATTTGTTCACTATGTGACCGAGGAATTGAACTTCTTCCAACCAAAATGCACACTTTGAAAACTTAGCGTACAATTCTTCCTTCCTCAATACTTCTAACACCTTTCTCAAATGTTCACCGTGTTCTTGGTCATTCTTTGAGTAAATAAGTATGTCATCAATGAAAACAATGACAAACTTGTCAAGGTATGGTCCACACACTCGGTTCATAAGGTCCATGAACACAGCTGGTGCATTAGTTAAACCAAACGGCATGACCATAAACTCGTAATGACCGTAACATGTTCTGAAAGCAGTCTTTGGAATATCATCATCTTTCACCCTCATTTGATGATACCCGGAACGTAAGTCAATCTTTGAATAAACAGACGAGCCTTGTAGTTGATCAAATAAGTCGTCGATTCTCGGTAGTGGGTAGCGGTTCTTGATGGTAAGTTTGTTCAACTCTCGGTAGTCGATACACAACCTGAATGTACCATCTTTCTTCTTGACAAACAAAACAGGAGCTCCCCACGGTGATGTGCTTGGTCGAATGAAACCACGCTCTAAAAGTTCTTGTAATTGGCTTTGCAGTTCTTTCATCTCGCTGGGTGCGAGTCTGTAAGGAGCACGAGCTATTGGTGCAGCTCCTGGTACAAGATCTATTTGAAATTCAACGGATCGATGTGGGGGTAATCCCGGTAATTCTTTCGGAAATACATCGGGAAATTCTTTTGCAATGGGAACATCATTGATGCTCTTTTCTTCAGTTTGTACTTTCTCGACGTGTGCTAGAACAGCATAGCAACCTTTTCTTATTAGTTTTTGTGCCTTCAAATTACTAATAAGATGTAGCTTCGTGTTGCCCTTTTCTCCGTACACCATTAAGGGTTTTCCTTTTTCTCGTATAATGCGAATTGCATTTTTGTAACAAACGATCTCTGCTTTCACTTCTTTCAACCAGTCCATACCGATTATCACATCAAAACTCCCTAACTCTACTGGTATCAAATCAATCTTAAATGTTTCGCTAACCAGTTTAATTTCTCGATTCCGACATATATTATCTGCTGAAATTAATTTACCATTTGCTAATTCGAGTAAAAATTTACTATCCAAAGGCGTCAATGGACAACTTAATTTAGCACAAAAATCTCTACTCATATAGCTTCTATCCGCACCCGAATCAAATAAAACGTAAGCAGATTTATTGTCAATAAGAAACGTACCCGTAACAAGCTCCGGGTCTTCCTGTGCCTCTGCCGCATTAATATTGAAAACTCTTCCGCGGCCTTGTCCATTCGTGTTCTCCTGGTTCGGGCAATTTCTAATAATGTGGCCCGGTTTTCCACATTTATAACAAACTACATTGGCATAACTTGCTCCGCCATTACTCGTTCTGACACCATTTGTTCCTTTCGTTCTATTAACCCCTGGTCCGTAGACCTCACACTTCACCGCGCTATGACCATTTCTTTTACACTTGTTGCAAAATTTGGTGCAGAACCCCGAGTGATACTTTTCACACCTTTGGCATAGCTGCTTCTGATTGTTGTTGTTGTTGCGGTTATTATTGTTGTTGGGATGATTGTTGTAGTTGTTGTTGTTGTTGTTGTTGTTGGGCCGTTTGTTGTAGTTGCGATTGATGTTGCAATTGTTAGGATAATTGTTGCGATTATTGTTGTAATTGCTGTTGTTGTATTGGTGATTCTTATCACCGTTTTCCTCCCACTTTCTTTTGACTTGCTTCACATTGGCCTCTTCAGCAGTCTGTTCTTTAATTCTTTCTTCAATCTGGTTCACTAGTTTGTGAGCCATTCTACATGCCTGTTGTATGGAGGCGGGCTCGTGTGAACTTATATCTTCTTGGATTCTTTCCGGTAATCCTTTCCCAAACGCGTCGATCTTCTCTTCCTCATCTTCAAATGCTCCCGGACACAATAGGCACAATTCTGTGAATCGTCTTTCGTACGTGGTAATATCAAATCCTTGGGTTCGTAACCCTCTAAGTTCTGTCTTGAGCTTATTGACCTCGGTTCTGGGACGGTACTTCTCGTTCATCAAGTGCTTGAATGCTGACCACGGTAGTGCGTACGCATCGTCTTGTCCCACTTGCTCTAGATAGGTATTCCACTAGTTAATGCAGAACATGTGAAGGTATGCGTAGCGTACTTCACTTTGTCCTCTTCAGTACAATTACTTATGGCAAACACCGATTCGACCTTCTCGATCCACCGTTTCAATCCGATCGGTCCTTCGGTTCCATCAAATTCCAAAGGTTTGCAGGCAGTGAATTCTTTGTAGGTGCATCCTACACGATTTCCTGTACTGCTAGATCCAAGGTTATTGTTGGTATGTAGCGCAGACTGTACTGCGGCTATGTTTGAAGCTAGAAAAGTACGGAATTCCTCTTCATTCATATTCACGGTGTGTCGAGTAGTCGGTGCCATTTCCTTCAAAATAGTCAAATGGAACAAGTTAATCATACAGAATATTAAGAGTAGTTAATAGTATTTCGTAGCATAATATGAACTCATTTATAAAAGCTTTTTCTTCATATTAGCGTTTTATAAGTTTAAATTCGGGTAGTACCTACCAGTTAAGTTCATACTTAGTAGCTAATATACAATTCAACTACTACAATTCTATATGAAAAACTGATTATAATAATATTTCGCGTTCAAACTTTTACACAATATTTTACAAACTTACAATACCGCTTATTTTACATATAGCATGAAATATAGCACACAATAAATTTGATACAAGATGGTTGTGAAGATAATTCTAGCTAGTACACAAGTCGTTCAGCAAAGGCAATAAAGACACGTAATTCATACGTCCAGAAACAAGTCATGCATTCTGGTTTTACTAGGATTACTTCCCATCCTTGGTCTTGTGGAACATAACCGTTATGGCCGTTGATAAGACAGCGTGTTGTAACGTTGTCAAAGGGACGAGGGTTACGTAATGTACAACAGTCCCGTAACAATCTAAAAACCTCATTTCTTACCCCAATTACCGACTCCGTCACTTGTGGGAACGTTTTGCTTAATAGTTGTAGCCCGATATTCTTGTTCTCACTTTGGTGAGAAGCGAACATTACTAATCCGTAAGCATAACATGCTTCTTTATGTTGCATGTTAGCCGCTTTTTCTAAATCACGAAGTCCAATATTCGGATATATTGAGTCAAAATAATTTCTTAACCCATTGCGTAAAATAGCATTTGGGTTCCCCGCAATATATGCGTCAAAGTAAACACATCGTAACTTATGGATTTCCCAATGTGATATCCCCCATCTTTCGAACGAAAGCCTTTTATAAACCAATGCATTCTTGGAACGTTCTTCGAATGTCTTACAAACTGATCTCGCCTTAAATAGTTGTGCCGAAGAATTCTGACCGACTCTAGACAAGATTTCATCAATCATGTCTCCGGGTAGGTCTCTTAAAATATTGGGTTGTCTATCCATTTTGTGTTTTTATACTGTAAAATAGACAAGAGTTAGATTCATAAAAAAAAATACTTATTAATACAAGCAATTTTTACATATATCATAAAGCATAAGCACACTATATTACATATATTACACCACACGAATACAACTATCTTATTCCGACTCGTTTGTTTCTTCTTCTTCTTCGGTTTTGGTTCGTTTTTCCAAGTTTCTAGGGATATATGATGTTCCCCTAATACGAGCCGTCGTTTTCCACATTGGTTTAGAAAAACCTGGTGGTTTAGAGGTTCCCGGGTCATTGTTACAACTTAAGGACTTCGGGGGTTGACGATACATATAAAGTTCATCGGGATTGCAATTAGATTTCTCTATTTTTATGCCCTTTCCCTTATTATTTTCCTTTGCTTTTTTAAATTCAGTTGGGGTAATTTCTATAACATCATCGGAATTCTCGTAGGAATCCGATTCATCGGAGAATTGGTAATCCTCCCAATATTTTGCTTCCTTGGCGAAAACACTATTGACCATAATTTACCTTGGTCGGTTGGTTGAGGATTTTCTTTTACTTAACCGTTTTATTATTTCCCCCACCGGTTCTATTTCTTCATCCGGTTCCGATTCTTCTTCCGGTTCCGATTCTTCTTCCGGTTCCGACTCTTCTTCCGGTTCCTCTTCAGGAACTTGTGAATCAGTCCACGAATCATTCCAATTTACATTTGACTCTTCATTTTTATTAGGTGAGTCAATGGGACTTGTTCTAGAGGTAGACATCTATCACATAATATCAAACGCGTTAAGAGATTAATATATCACATAATATTCACATGTTAAAATATATAGTTTCCAACAAAATTTGTTAATCAATCATTTTTCAAGTAAACACGGTCGAAGTCCAGACTCACTAATGCATCCTAACAAACTCGATAAGACACACTAATGCAAAATTCTGGTTCTCTAAGACCAACGCTCGGATACCAACTGAAATGTCCTGTTCTTATTGATTAAAAACGTTCCATATTAATTGATTTCGTTGCGAGGTTTTGACCTCTATATGAGACGTTTTTCAAAGACTGCATTCATTTTAAAACAAACCATAACCTTTATTTCATCAATAAAGGTTAAAAAAACTTTACGTAGATTATCAAATAATGATAATCTAAAATATCATGTTTACACATGACCATTACATAATGGTTTACAATACAAATATGTTACAACAAAATAAGTTTCTTGAATGCAGTTTTTACACAATATCATACAAGCATGGACTCCAAATCTCGTCCTTATTTAAGTATGCGACAGCGGAAGCTCTTAATAATCACCTGAGAATAAACATGCTTAAAACGTCAACAAAAATGTTGGTGAGTTATAGGTTTAACCTATATATATCAAATCATAATAATAGACCACAAGATTTCATATTTCAATACACATCCCATACATAGAGATAAAAATCATTCATATGGTGAACACCTGGTAACCGACATTAACAAGATGCATATATAAGAATATCCCCATCATTCCGGGACACCCTTCGGATATGATATAAATTTCGAAGTACTAAAGCATCCGGTACTTTGGATGGGGTTTGTTAGGCCCAATAGATCTATCTTTAGGATTCGCGTCAATTAGGGTGTCTGTTTCCTAATTCTTAGATTACCAGACTTAATAAAAAGGGGCATATTCAATTTCGATAATTCAACCATAGAATGTAGTTTCACGTACTTGTGTCTATTTTGTAAATCATTTATAAAACCTGCATGTATTCTCATCCCAAAAATATTAGATTTTAAAAGTGGGACTATAACTCACTTTCACAGATTTTTACTTCGTCGGGATGTAAGACTTGGCCACTGGTTGATTCACGAACCTATAACAATATATACATATATATCAAAGTATGTTCAAAATATATTTACAAAACTTTTAATATATTTTGATGTTTTAAGTTTATTAAGTCAGCTGTCCTCGTTAGTAACCTACAACTAGTTGTCCACAGTTAGATGTACAGAAATAAATCGATAAATATTATCTTGAATCAATCCACGACCCATTGTATACGTATCTCAGTATTGATCACAACTCAAACTATATATATTTTGGAATCAACCTCAACCCTGTATAGCTAACTCCAACATTCACATATAGAGTGTCTATGGTTGTTCCGAAATATATATAGATGTGTCGACATGATAGGTCAAAACATTGTATACGTGTCTATGGTGTCTCAAGATTACATAATATACAATACAAGTTGATTAAGTTATGGTTGGAATAGATTTGTTACCAATTTTCACGTAGCTAAAATAAGAAAAATTATCCAATCTTGTTTTACCCATAACTTCTTCATTTTAAATCCGTTTTGAGTGAATCAAATTGCTATGGTTTCATATTGAATTCTATTTTATGAATCTAAACAGAAAAAGTATAGGTTTATAGTCGGAAAAATAAGTTACAAGTCGTTTTTGTAAAGGTAGTCATTTCAGTCGAAAGAACGACGTCTAGATGACCATTTTAGAAAACATACTTCCACTTTGAGTTTAACCATAATTTTTGGATATAGTTTCATGTTCATAATAACAATCTATTTCTCATAATAACAACTTTTAAATCAAAGTTTATCATAGTTTTTAATTAACTAACCCAAAACAGCCCGCGGTGTTACTACGACGGCGTAAATCCGGTTTTACGGTGTTTTTCGTATTTCCAGGTTTTAAATCATTAAGTTAGCATATAATATAGATATTGAACATGTGTTTAGTTGATTTTAAAAGTCAAGTTAGAAGGATTAACTTTTGTTTGCGAACAAGTTTAGAATTAACTAAACTATGTTCTAGTGATTACAAGTTTAAACCTTCGAATAAGATAGCTTTATATGTATGAATCGAATGATGTTATGAACATAATTACTACCTTAAGTTCCTTGGATAAACCTACTAGAAAAGAGAAAAATGGATCTAGCTTCAACGGATCCTTGGATGGCTCGAAGTTCTTGAAGCAGAATCATGACACGAAAACAAGTTCAAGTAAGATCATCACTTGAAATAAGATTGTTATAGTTATAGAAATTGAACCAAAGTTTGAATATGATTATTACCTTGTATTAGAATGATAACTTACTGTAAGAAACAAAGATTTCTTGAGGTTGGATGATCACCTTACAAGATTGGAAGTGAGCTAGCAAACTTGAAAGTATTCTTGATTTTATGTAACTAGAACTTGTAGAATATATGAAGAACACTTAGAACTTGAAGATAGAACTTGAGAGAGATCAATTAGATGAAGAAAATTGAAGAATGAAAGTGTTTGTAGGTGTTTTTGTTCGTTGGTGTATGGATTAGATATAAAGGATATGTAATTTTGTTTTCATGTAAATAAGTCATGAATGATTACTCATATTTTTGTAATTTTATGAGATATTTCATGCTAGTTGCCAAATGATGGTTCCCACATGTGTTAGGTGACTCACATGGGCTGCTAAGAGCTGATAATTGGAGTGTATATACCAATAGTACATACATCTAAAAGCTGTGTATTGTACGAGTACGAATACGGGTGCATACGAGTAGAATTGTTGATGAAACTGAACGAGGATGTAATTGTAAGCATTTTTGTTAAGTAGAAGTATTTTGATAAGTGTATTGAAGTCTTTCAAAAGTGTATAAATACATATTAAAACACTACATGTATATACATTTTAACTGAGTCGTTAAGTCATCATTAATCGTTACATGTAAGTGTTGTTTTGAAACCTTTAGGTTAACGATCTTGTTAAATGTTGTTAACCCAATGTTTATAATATCAAATGAGATTTTAAATTATTATATTATCATGATATTATCATGTATGAATATCTCTTAATATGATATATATACATTAAATGTCTTTACAACGATAATCGTTACATATATGTCTCGTTTAAAAATCATTAAGTTAGTAGTCTTGTTTTTACATATGTAGTTCATTGTTAATATACTTAATGATATGTTTACTTATCATAGTATCATGTTAACTATATACATATCCATATATATGTCATCATATAGTTTTTACAAGTTTTAACGTTCGTGAATCACCGGTCAACTTGGGTGGTCAATTGTCTATATGAAACATATTTCAATTAATCAAGTCTTAACAAGTTTGATTGCTTAACATGTTGGAAACATTTAATCATGTAAATATCAATCTCAATTAATATATATAAACACGGAAAAGTTCGGGTCACTACACATATGAATCATATTAAGATATTGATACACTTGGTTAATTATGTTAAATGATAAGTAAATATATTATTAAGTGTATTAACAATGAAATACATATGTAAAAATAAGACTACTAACTTAATGATTTCGAAACGAGACATATATGTAACGATTATCGTTGTAACGACATTTAACTGTATATATATCATACTAATATATATTATATATCATAATATCATGATAATATAACAATTTAACATCTCATTTGTTATAATAAACAATGGGTTAACAACATTCAACAAGATCGTTAACCTAAAGGTTTCAAAACAACGTTTACATGTAACGACTAACGATGACTTAACGACTCAGTTAAAATGTATATACATGTAGTGTTTTAATATGTATTCATACACTTTTTAAATACTTCAAGACACTTATCAAAATACTTCTACTTAACAAAAATGCTTACAATTACATCCTCGTTCAGTTTCATCAACAATTCTACTCGTATGCACCCGTATTCGTACTCGTACAATACACAGCTTTTAGATGTATGTACTATTGGTATATACACTCCAATGATCAGCTCTTAGCAGCCCATGTGAGTCACCTAACACATGTGGGAGCCATAATTTGGCAACTAGCATGAAATATCTCATAAAATTACAAATATATGAGTAATCATTCATGACTTATTTACATGAAAACAAAATTACATATCCTTTATATCTAATCCATACACTAACGACCAAAAACACCTACAAACACTTTCATTCTTCAATTTTCTTCATCTAATTGATCTCTCTCAAGTTCTATCTTCAAGTTCCAAGTGTTCTTCATAAATTCCAAAAGTTCTAGTTTCATAATATCAAGAATACTTCCAAGATTGCAAGTTTACTTCCAAGTTTTCTAAATCCATTCCAAATAATCATCCAAGATCAAGAAACCTTTGTTACTTACAGTAGGTTATCTATCTAATACAAGGTAATAATCATATTCAAACTTTAATTCAATTTCTATAACTATAACAATCTTATTTCGAGTGGAAATCTTACTTGAAATTGTTTTCGTGTCATGATTCTGATTCAAGAACTTTCAAGCCATCCAAGGATCCTTTGAAGCTAGATCTATTTTTCTCATTTCCAGTAGGTTTATCCAAGGAACTTGAGGTAGTAATGATGTTCATAACATCATTCGATTCATACATATAAAGCTATCTTATTCGAAAGTTTAAACTTGTAATCACTAGAACATAGTTTAGTTAACTCTAAACTTGTTCGCAAATAAAAGTTAATCCTTCTAACTTGACTTTTAAAATCAACTAAACACATGTTCTATATCTATATGATATGCTAACTTAATGATTTAAAACCTGGAAACACGAAAAACACCGTAAAACCGGATTTACGCCGTCGTAGTAACACCGCGGGCTGTTTTGGGTTAGTTAATTAAAAACTATGATAAACTTTGATTTTAAAGTTGTTATTCTGGGAAAATAATTTTTATTATGAACATGAAACTATATCCAAAAATTATGGTTAAAACTCAAAGTGGAAGTATGTTTTCTAAAATGGTCATCTAGACGTCGTTCTTTCGACTGAAATGACTACCTTTACAAAAACGACTTGTAACTTATTTTTCCGACTATAAACCTATACTTTTTCTGTTTAGATTCATAAAATAGAGTTCAATATGAAACCATAGCAATTTGATTCACTCAAAACGGATTTAAAATGAAGAAGTTATGGGTAAAACAAGATTGGATAATTTTTCTCATTTTAGCTACGTGAAAATTGGTAACAAATCTATTCCAACCATAACTTAATCAACTTGTATTCTATATTATGTAATCTTGAGATACCATAGACACGTATACAATATTTCGACCTATCATGTCGACACATCTATATATATTTCGGAACAACCATAGACACTCTATATGTGAATGTTGGAGTTAGCTATACAGGGTTGAGGTTGATTCCAAATATATATATAGTTTGAGTTGTGATCAATACTGAGATACGTATACACTGGGTTATGAATTGATTCAAGATAATATTTATCGATTTATTTTTGTACATCTAACTGTGGACAACTAGTTGTAGGTTACTAACGAGGACAACTGACTTAATAAACTTAAAACATCAAAATATATTAAAAGTGTTGTAAATATATTTTGAACATACTTTGATATATATTTATATATTGTTATAGGTTCGTGAATCAACCAGTGGCCAAGTCTTACTTCCCGACGAAGTAAAAATCTGTGAAAGTGAGTTATAGTCCCACTTTTAAAATCTAATATTTTTGGGATGAGAATACATGCAGGTTTTATAAATGATTTACAAAATAGACACAAGTACGTGAAACTACATTCTATGGTTGAATTATCGAAATCGAATATGCCCCTTTTTATTAAGTCTGGTAATCTAAGAATTAGGGAACAGACACCCTAATTGACGCGAATCCTAAAGATAGATCTATTGGGCCTAACAAACCCCATCTAAAGTACCGGATGCTTTAGTACTTCGAAATTTATATCATATCCGAAGGGTGTCCCAGAATGATGGGGATATTCTTATATATGCATCTTGTTAATGTCGGTTACCAGGTGTTCACCATATGAATGATTTTTATCTCTATGTATGGGATGTTTATTGAAATATGAAATCTTGTGGTCTATTGTTACGATTTGATATATATAGGTTAAACCTATAACTCACCAACATTTTTGTTGACGTTTAAAGCATGTTTATTCTCAGGTGAATACTAAGAGGATCCGCTGTTGCATACTAAAATAAGGACAAGATTTGGAGTCCATGTTTGTATGATATTGTGTAAAAACTGCATTCAAGAAACTGATTTCGATGTAACATATTTGTATTGTAAACCATTATGTAATGGTCGTGTGTAAACAGGATATTTTAGATTATCATTATTTGATAATCTACGTAAAGCTTTTTGAACCTTTATTTATAAAATAAAGGTTATGGTTTGTTTTAAAAATGAATGCAGTCTTTGAAAAACGTCTCATATAGAGATCAAAACCTCGCAACGAAATCAATTAATATGGAACATTTTTAATCAATAAGAACGGGACATTTCAGTTGGTATCCGAGCGTTGGTCTTAGAGAACCAGAATTTTGCATTAGTGTGTCTTATCAAGTTTGTTAGCATGTATTAGTGAGTCTGGACTTCGACCGTGTTTACTTGAAAAATGATTGCTTAACAAATTTTGTTGGAAACTATATATTTTTAACAAGTGAATATTATGTGATATATTAATCTCTTAACGTGTTTGATATTATGTGATAGATTTCTACCTCTAATACAAGTCCCATTGACTCACCTAATAATAATGAAGAGTCAAATGTAATTTGGAATGATTCGAGGACTGATTCACAAGTTCCCGAAGAGGAACCGGAAGAAGAATCGGATCCGGAAGAAGAATCGGAACCGGAGGAGGAGGAACCGGAAGAAGAAATAGAACCGGTGGGGGAAATAATAAAATGGTTAAGTAAAAGAAAATCCTCAACCAACCGACCAAGGTTAATTATGGTCAACGGTGTTTCTGCCAAGGAAGCAAAATATTGGGAGGATTACCAATTCTCCATTGAATCGGATCCCGACGAGGATTCCGATGATGTTATAGAAATTACCCCAACTGAATTTAAAAAGGCAAAAGAGAACAATAAGGGAAAGGGCATAAAAATAGAGAAATCTGATTCCAACCCCGATGAACTTTCTATGTATCGTCAACACCCGTATTTCTTAAGTTGTAACAATAACCCGGGAACCTCTAAACCACCAGGTTTTTCTAAACCGTTGTGGAAAACGACAGCTCGTATTAGGGGAACATCATATATCCCTAGAAACTTGGCAAAACGAACCAAAACCGAAGAAGAAGAAACGAGCGAGTCGGAATAAGATAGTTGTATTCGTGTGGTGTAATATATGTAATATAGTGTGCTTATGCTTTATGATATATGTAAAAATTGCTTGTATTAATAAGTAATTTTTTTATGAATCTAACTCTTGTCTATTTTACAGTATAAAAACCCAAAATGGATAGACAACCCAATATTTTAAGAGACCTACCCGGAGACATGATTGATGAAATCTTGTCTAGAGTCGGTCAGAATTCTTCGGCACAACTATTTACGGCGAAATCAGTTTGTAAGACATTCGAAGAACGTTCCAAGAATGTCTTGGTTTATAAGAGACTTTCGTTTGAAAGATGGGGGATATCACATTGGGAAACCCATAAGTTACGATGTGTTTACTTTGATGCATATATTGCGGGGAACCCAAATGCTATTTTACGCAACGGGTTAAGAAATTATTTTGACTCAATGTATCCGAATATAGGACTTCATGATTTAGAAAAAGCGGCTAACATGCAACATAAAGAAGCATGCTATGCTAACGGGTCAGTAATTTTCGCTTCTCACCAAAGTGAGAAAAAGAACATCGGGCTACAACTATTAAACAAAACGTTCCCACAAGTGACGGAGTCGGTAATTGGGGTAAGAAATGAGGTTTTTAGGTTATTATGAGACTGTTGGTCATTACGTAACCTTCGTCCTTTTGACGACATTACAACACGTTGTCATACTATCAGTCACAACAGTTACATTCCACAAGACCAAGGATGGGAAGTGGTATTAGTAAAACCAAAATGCATGACTTATTTCTGAACGTATAAATTACGTGTCTTTGTTGCCTTTGCTGAACGCGATATTTATTAACTAGAATTATCTTGGCAACTACTTTGTATCAAAGTTTTATGTGCTATATTTCATGCTATATGTAAAATAGCGGTATTGTAAGTTTGCAAGTTATTGTATAAAGGTTTGAATATGATATATATTTTTTTTGTGATTAGTTTTTCATATAGAATTGTAGTAGTTGAAATGGTATGTTAGCTACTAAGTATGAACTTAACGGGTAGGTACTACCCGAATTAAAGAGTATAAAACGCTAATATGAAGAAAGAGCTTTTATAAATAAGTTCATATTACGCTACGAAATACTATTGACTACTCTTGATATTCTATATGATTAACTCGTTTCATTTGACTATTTTGAAGGAAATGGCACCGACTACTCGACACACCTTGAATATGAGTGAAGAGGAATTTCGTGCCTTTCTTGCTTCAAACATAGCCGCAGTACAGGCCGCGCTACATACCAACAATAACCTTGGTTCTAGCAGTACATGTAATAGTGTAGGATGCACCTACAAAGAATTCACTGCCTGCAAACCTTTGGAATTTGATGGAACCAAAGGACCGATCGGATTGAAACGGTGGACCTAGAAGGTCGAATCGGTGTTTGCCATAAGTAAGTGTACTGAAGAGGACAAAGTGAAGTACGCTACGCATACCTTCACAGGTTCTACATTAACATGGTGGAATACCTATCTAGAGCAAGTGGGACAAGATGATGCGTACGCACTACCGTGGTCAGCATTCAAGCACTTGATGAACAAGAAGTACCATCCCAGAACCGAGGTCAATAAGCTCAAGACAGAACTTAGAGGGTTACGAACCCAAGGATTTGATATTACCACGTATGAAAGACGATTTACAGAATTGTGACTATTGTGTCCGGGAGCGTTCGAAGATGAGGAAGAGAAGATCGACGCGTTTGTGAAAGGATTACCGGAAAGAATCCAAGAAGATATAAGTTCACACGAGCCCGCCTCCATACAACAGGCATGTAGAATGGCTCACAAACTAGTGAACCAGATTGAGGAAAGAATTAAAGAACAGACGGCTGAAGAGTCCAATGTGAAGCAAGTCAAAAGAAAGTGGGAGGAAAACGGTGATAAGAATCACCAATACAACAACAACAGCAATTAAAATAATAATCGCAACAATTATCCCAATAATCGCAACATCAATCGCAACTA
The DNA here is from genome assembly GCF_046630445.1 of Rutidosis leptorrhynchoides. Classification (NCBI taxonomy): domain Eukaryota; kingdom Viridiplantae; phylum Streptophyta; class Magnoliopsida; order Asterales; family Asteraceae; genus Rutidosis; species Rutidosis leptorrhynchoides. The sequence continues at coordinate 270,923,219 of NC_092334.1, forward strand.
CAACAAATGGCCCAACAACAACAACAACAACAACAACAACAACAGCAGTAACTACAATAATCATCCCAACAACAATAACAACCGCAATAACAACAACAATCAGAAGCAGCTATGCCAAAGGTGTGAAAAGTATCACTCGGGGTTCTGCACCAAATTTTGCAACAAGTGTAAAAGAAATGGTCATAGCGTGGTGAAGTGTGAGGTCTACGGACCAGGGGTTAACAGAACGAAAGGAACAAATGGTGTCGGAATGAGTAATGGCGGAGCAAGTAGTGTCGGAGCAAGTTATACCAATGTAGTTTGTTATAAATGTGGAAAACCGGGCCACATTATTAGAAATTGCCCGAACCAGGAGAACACGAATGGACAAGGCCGCGGAAGAGTTTTCAATATTAATGCGGCAGATGCACAGGAAGACCCGGAGCTTGTTACGGCTACATTTCTTATTGACAATAAATCTGCTTACATTTTATTTGATTCGGGTGCGGATAGAAGCTATATGAGTAGAGATTTTTGTGCTAAATTAAGTTGTCCATTGACGCCGTTGGATATTCAATTTTTACTCGAATTAGCAAACGGTAAATTAATTTCAGCAGATAATATATGCCGGAATCGAGAAATTAAACTGGGTAGCGAAATATTTAAGATTGATTTGATACCAGTAGAGTTAGGGAGTTTTGATGTAATAGTTGGCATGGACTGGCTGAAGAAGGTGAAAGCAGATATCGTATGTTATAAAAATGCAATTCGCATTGTACGAGAAGAAGGAGAACCCTTAATGGTGTACGGAGAAAAGGGCAACATGAAGCTACATCTTATTAGTAATTTGAAGGAACAAAAACTAATAAGAAAAGGTTGCTATGCTGTTCTAGCACACGTCGAGAAAGTACAAACTGAAGAAAAGAGCATCAATGATGTTCCCGTCGCAAAAGAATTTCCCGATGTATTTCCGAAAGAATTACCGGGACTACCTCCACATTGATCTGTTGCATTTCAAATAGATCTTGTACCAGGAGCTGCACCAATAGCTCGTGCTCCTTATAGACTCGCACCCAGCGAGACGAAAGAACTGCAAAGCCAACTGCAAGAACTATTAGAACGTGGTTTCATTCGACCAAGCACATCACCATGGGGAGCTCCTGTTTTGTTTGTCAAGAAGAAGGATGGTACATTTAGGTTATGTATTGACTACAGAGAGTTGAACAAACTTACCATCAAAAACCGTTATCCACTGCCGAGAATTGACGACTTATTTGACGGCTCGTCGGTTTATTCGAAGATCGATTTACGTTCTGGATATCATCAAATGCGAGTAAAGGAGGATGATATTCCAAAAACTGCTTTTAGGACGCGTTATGGTCATTACGAGTTTATGGTTATGCCGTTTGGATTGACTAACGCACCAGCTGTGTTCATGGACCTTATGAACCGAGTGTGCGGGCCATATCTTGACAAGTTTGTCATTGTTTTCATCGATGACATACTTATTTACTCAAAGAATGATCAAGAGCACGAAGAACATTTGAGAAAAGTGCTAGACGTATTGAGGAAAGAAAAACTGTACGCTAAGTTTTCAAAGTGTGCATTTTGGTTGGAAGAAGTTCAATTCCTCGGTCACATAGTGAACAAAGAAGGTATCCAGGTGGACCCGGCAAAGATCGAAACCGTTGAAAAGTGGGAAACCCCAAAAACTCTGAAGCATATACGTCAATTTTTATGACTAGCTGGTTACTACAGAAGGTTCATCCAAGACTTTTCCAGAATAGCAAAACCCTTGACTGCATTAACGCATAAAGGGAAGAAATTTGAATGGAAGGATGAACAAGAGAAAGCGTTTCAGTTATTGAAGAAAAAGCTAACTACGGCACCTATATTGTCATTGTCTGAAGGGAATGATGATTTTGTGATTTATTGTCACGCATCAAAGCAAGGTCTCGGTTGTGTATTAATGCAATGAACGAAGGTGATTGCTTATGCGTCTAGACAATTGAAGATTCATGAACAAAATTATACGACACATGATTTGGAATTAGGCGCGGTTGTTTTTGCATTAAAGACTTGGAGGCACTACTTATATGGGGTCAAAAGTATTATATATACCGACCACAAAAGTCTTCAACACATATTTAATCAGAAACAACTGAATATGAGGCAGCGTAGGTGGATTGAATTGTTGAATGATTACGACTTTGAGATTCGTTACCACCCGGGAAAGGCAAATGTGGTAGCCGACGCCTTGAGCAGGAAGGACAGAGAACCCATTCGAGTAAAATCTATGAATATAATGATTCACAATAACCTTACTACTCAAATAAAGGAGGCGCAACAAGGAGTTTTAAAAGAGAGAAATTTAAAGGATGAAATACGCAAAGGATCGGAGAAGCATATTAATATTCGGGAAGACGGAACCCGGTATAGGGCTGAAAGGATTTGGGTACCAAAATTTGGAGATATGAGAGAAATGACACTTAGAGAAGCTCATAAAACCAGATATCCAATACATCCTGGAACGGAGAAGATGTACAAGGATCTCAAGAAACATTTTTGGTGGCCAGGTATGAAAGCCGATGTTGCTAAATACGTAGGAGAATGTTTGACGTAGTCTAAGGTCAAAGCTGAGCATCAGAAACCATCAGGTATACTTCAACAACCCGAAATCCCGGAATGGAAATGGAAAAACATTACCATGGATTTCATCACTAAATTGCCAAGGACTGCAAGTGGTTTTGATACTATTTGGGTAATAGTTGATCGTCTCACCAAATCAGCACACTTCCTGCCAATAAGAGAAGATGACAAGATGGAGAAGTTAGCACAACTGTATTTGAAGGAAGTCGTTTCCAGACATGGAATACCAATCTCTATTATCTCTGATAGGGATGGCAGATTTATTTCAAGATTCTGGCAGACATTACAGCAAGCATTAGGAACTCGTCTAGACATGAGTACTGCCTATCATCCATAAACTGATGGGCAGAGCGAAAGGACGATACAAACGCTTGAAGACATGCTACGAGCATGTGTTATTGATTTCGGAAACAGTTGGGATCGACACCTACCGTTAGCAGAATTTTCCTACAACAACAGCTGCCATTCAAGCATTGAGATGGAACCGTTTGAAGCACTTTATGGTAGAAAGTTCAGGTCTCCGATTTGTTGGAGTGAAGTGGGGGATAGACAGATTACGGGTCCGGAGATAATACAAGAAACTACAGAAAATCATCCAAATTCAACAAAGATTGAAAACCGCCCAGAGTCGACAAAAGAGCTAAACGGACAGTAAAAGAAAAGATATAGAGTTTGAAATTGGAGAAATGGTCATGCTTAAGGTTTCACCTTGGAAAGGCGTTGTTCGATTTGGTAAACGGTGGAAACTAAATCCAAGGTACATTGGACCATTCAAGATTATAGATCGTGTCGGACCAGTAGCTTACCAACTGGAGCTACCTCAACAACTCGCGGCTGTACATAACACTTTCCACGTCTCAAATTTGAAGAAATGTTTTACTAAAGAAGATCTCACTATTCCGTTGGACGAAATCCAAATCAATGAAAAACTTCAATTCATTGAAGAACCCGTCGAAATAATGGATCGTGAGGTTAAGAGACTTAAACAAAACAAGATACCGATTGTTAAGGTTCGATGGAATGCTCGTAGAGGACCCGAGTTCACCTGGGAGCATGAAGATCAGATGAAGAAGAAATACCCGCATTTATTTCCAGAAGATACGTCAACACCTCCAACTGCTTAAAATTTCGGGACGAAATTTATTTAACGGGTAGGTACTGTAGTGACCCGAACTTTTCCATGTTTATATATATATTAAATGAAATTGTTATTTACATGATTAAGTGTTTCCAAAATGTTAAGCAATCAAACTTATTAAGACTTGATTAATTGAAATAGGTTTCATATAGACAATTGACCACCCAAGTTGATCGGTGATTCACGAACGTTAAAACTTGTAAAAACTATACGATGACATATATATGGTTATATATATAGATAACATGATTTTATTATAAGTATGTATCTCATTAGGTATTTTAACAATGAGTTATATACATAAAAATGAGACTATTAATTTAAGAAACTCGAAAACGATATATATAACGATTATCGTTATAACAACGTCTTACTAGGTGCATATGAATCATATTAAGATATTGATACACTTGGTTAATTATGTTAAATTATAAGTAAATATATTATTAAGTGTATTAACAATGAAATACATATGTAAAAATAAGACTACTAACTTAATGATTTCGAAACGAGACATATATGTAACGATTATCGTTGTAACGACATTTAACTGTATATATATCATACTAAGATATATTATATATCATAATATCATGATAATATAACAATTTAACATCTCATTTGTTATAATAAACAATGGGTTAACAACATTCAACAAGATCGTTAACCTAAAGGTTTCAAAACAACGTTTACATGTAACGACTAACGATGACTTAACGACTCAGTTAAAATGTATATACACGTAGTGTTTTAATATGTATTCATACACTTTTGAAAGACTTCAAGACACTTATCAAAATACTTCTACTTAACAAAAATGCTTACAATTACATCCTCGTTCAGTTTCATCAACAATTCTACTCGTATGCACCCGTATTCGTACTCGTACAATACACAGCTTTTAGATGTATGTACTATTGGTATATACACTCCAATGATCATCTCTTAGCAGCCCATGTGAGTCACCTAACACATGTGGGAGCCATCATTTGGCAACTAGCATGAAATATCGCATAAAATTACAAAAATATGAGTAATCATTCATGACTTTTTTACATGAAAACAAAATTACATATCCTTTATATCTAATCCATACACCAACGACCAAAAACACCTACAAACACTTTCATTAATCAATTTTCTTCATCTAATTGATCTCTCTCAAGTTCTATCTTCAAGTTCCAAGTGTTCTTCATAAATTCCAAAAGTTCTAGTTTCATAAAATCAAGAATACTTCCAAGATTGCAAGTTTACTTCCAAGTTTTCTAAATCCATTCCAAATAATCATCCAAGATCAAGAAACCTTTGTTACTTACAGTAGGTTATCTTTCTAATACAAGGTAATAATCATATTCAAACTTTAATTCAATTTCTATAACTATAACAATCTTATTTCGAGTGGAAATCTTACTTGAAATTGTTTTCGTGTCATGATTCTACTTCAAGAACTTTCAAGCCATCCAAGGATCCTTTGAAGCTAGATCTATTTTTTTCATTTCCAGTAGGTTTATCCAAGGAATTTGAGGTAGTAATGATGTTCGTAACATCATTTGATTCATACATATAAAGCTATCTTATTCGAAGGTTTAAACTTGTAATCACTAGAACATAGTTTAGTTAATTCTAAACTTGTTCGCAAATAAAAGTTAATCCTTCTAAATTTACTTTTAAAATCAACTAAACACATGTTCTATATCTATATGATATGCTAACTTAATGATTTAAAACCTGGAAACACGAAAAACACCGTAAAACCGGATTTACGCCGTCGTAGTAACACCGCGGGCTGTTTTGGGTTAGTTAATTAAAAAATATGATAAACTTTGATTTAATAGTTGTTATTCTGGGAAAATGATTTTTATTATGAACATGAAACTATATACAAAAATTATGGTTAAACTCAAAGTGGAAGTATGTTTTCTAAAATGGTCATCTAGACGTCGTTCTTTCGACTGAAATGACTACCTTTATAAAAATGACTTATAACTTATTTTTCCGACTATAAACCTATACTTTTTATGTTTAGATTCATAAAATAGAGTTCAATATGAAACCATAGCAATTTGATTCATTCAAAACGGATTTAAAATGAAGAAGTTATGGGTAAAACAAGATTGGATAATTTTTCTCATTTTAGCTACGTGAAAATTGGTAACAAATCTATTCCAACCATAACTTAATCAACTTGTATTGTATATTATGTAATCTTGAGATACCATAGACATGTATACAATGTTTCGACCTATCATGTTGACACATCTATATATATTTCGGAACAACTATAGACACTCTATATGTGAATGTTGGAGTTAGCTATACAGGGTTGAGGTTGATTCCAAAATATATATAGTTTGAGTTGTGATCAATACTGAGATACGTATACACTGGGTAGTGGATTGATTCAAGATAATATTTATCGATTTATTTTTGTACATCTAACTGTGGACAACTAGTTGTAGGTTACTAACGAGGACAGCTGACTTAATAAACTTAAAACATCAAAATATATTAAAAGTGTTGTAAATATATTTTGAACATACTTTGATATATATGTATATATTGTTATAGGTTCGTGAATCAACCAGTGGCCAAGTCTTACTTTCCGACGAAGAAAAACTCTGTGAAAATGAGTTATAGTCCCACTTTTAAAATCTAATATTTTTGGGATGAGAATACATGCAGGTTTTATAAATGATTTACAAAATAGACACAAGTACGTGAAACTACATTCTATGGTTGAATTATCGAAATCGAATATGCCCCTTTTTATTAAGTCTAGTAATCTAAGAATTAGGGAACAGAAACTCTAATTGACGCGAATCCTAAAGATAGATCTATTGGGCCTAACAAACCCCATCCAAAGTACCGGATGCTTTAGTACTTCGAAATTTATATCATATCCGAAGGGTGTCCCGGAATGATGGGGATATTCTTATATATGCATCTTGTTAATGTCGGTTACCAGGTGTTCACCATATGAATGATTTTTATCTCTATGTATGGGATGTGTATTGGAATATGAAATCTTGTGGTCTATTGTTACGATTTGATATATATAGGTTAAACCTATAACTCACCAACATTTTTGTTGACGTTTAAAGCATGTTTATTCTCAGGTGAATACTAAGAGCTTCCGCTGTTGCATACTAAAATAAGGACAAGATTTGGAGTCCATGTTTGTATGATATTGTGTAAAAACTGCATTCAAGAAACTGATTTCGATGTAACATATTTGTATTGTAAACCATTACGTAAAGGTCGTGTGTAAACAGGATATTTTAGATTATCATTATTTGATAATCTACGTAAAGCTTTTTGAACCTTTATTTATGAAATAAAGGTTATGGTTTGTTTTAAAAATGAATGCAGTCTTTGAAAAACGTCTCATATAGAGGTCAAAATCTCGCAACGAAATCAATTAATATGGAACGTTTTTAATCAATAAGAATGGGACATTTCAGTTGGTATCCGAGTGTTGGTCTTAGAGAACCAGAATTTTGCATTAGTGTGTCTTATCAAGTTTGTTAGGATGCATTAGTGAGTCTGGACTTCGACCGTGTTTACTTGAAAAATGATTGCTTAACAAATTTTGTTGGAAACTATATATTTTTAACATGTGAAATTATGTGATATATTAATCTCTTAACGTGTTTGATATTATGTGATAGATGTCTACCTCTAATACAAGTCCCATTGACTCACCTAATAATAATGAAGAGTCAAATGTAATTTGGAATGATTCGTGGACTGATTCACAAGTTCCCGAAGAGGAACCGGAAGAAGAATCGGATCCGGAAGAAGAATCGGAACCGGAGGAGGAGGAATCGGAAGAAGAAATAGAACCGGTGGAGGAAATAATAAAACGGTTAAGTAAAAGAAAATCCTCAACCAACCGACCAAGGTTAATTATGGTCAACGGTGTTTCCGCCAAGGAAGCAAAATATTGGGAGGATTACCAATTCTCCAACGAATCGGATCCCGACGAGGATTCCGATGATGTTATAGAAATTACCCCAACTGAATTTAAAAAGGTAAAAGAGAACAATAAGGGAAAGGGCATAAAAATAGAGAAATCTGATTCCAACCCCGATGAACTTTATATGTATCGTCAACACCCGTATTTCTTAAGTTGTAACAATAACCCGGGAACCTCTAAACCACCAGGTTTTTCTAAACCGTTGAGGAAAACGACAGCTCGTATTAGGGGAATATCATATATCCCTAGAAACTTGGCAAAACAAACCAAAACCGAAGAAGAAGAAACGAGCAAGTCGGAATAAGATAGTTGTATTCGTGTGGTGTAATATATGTAATATAGTGTGCTTATGCTTTATGATATATGTAAAAATTGCTTGTATTAATAAGTATTTTTTTTTATGAATCTAACTCTTGTCTATTTTACAGTATAAAAACACAAAATGGATAGACAACCCAATATTTTAAGAGACCTACCCGGAGACATGATTGATGAAATCTTGTCTAGAGTCGGTCAGAATTCTTCGGTACAACTATTTACGGCGAAATCAGTTTGTAAGACATTCGAAGAACGTTCCAAGAATGTCTTGGTTTATAAGAGACTTTCGTTTGAAAGATGGGGGATATCACATTGGGAAACCCATAAGTTACGATGTGTTTACTTTGACGCATATATTGCGGGGAACCCAAATGCTATTTTACGCAACGGGTTAAGAAATTATTTTGACTCAATGTATCCGAATATAGGACTTCATGATTTAGAAAAAGCGGCTAACATGCAACATAAAGAAGCATGCTATGCTTACGGGTTAGTAATGTTCGCTTCTCACTAAAGTGAGAAAAAGAACATCGGGCTACAACTATTAAACAAAACATTCCCACAAGTGACGGAGTCGGTAATTGGGGTAAGAAATGAGGTTTTTAGGATATTACGAGACTTATGGTCATTACGTAACCTTCGTCCTTTTGACGACATTACAACACCTTGTCATACTATCGGTCACAACGGTTACTTTCCATAAGACCAAGGATGGGAAGTGGTATTAGTAAAACAAGAACGCATGACTTGTTTCTGGAAGTATGAATTACGTGTCTTTGTTGCCTTTGCTGAACGCCATATTTATTAACTAGAATTATCTTGGCAACTACTTTGTATCAAAGTTTTATGTGCTATATTTCATGCTATATGAAAATAGAGGTATTGTAAGTTTGCAAGTTATTGTATAAAGGTTTGAATATGATATATATATATTTTTTTGTGATTAGTTTTTCATATAGAATTGTAGTAGTTGAAATGGTATGTTAGCTACTAAGTATGAACTTAATGGGTAGGTACTACCCGAATTAAAGAGTATAAAATGCTAATATGAAGAAAGAGCTTTTATAAATAAGTTCATATTACGCTACAAAATACTATTGACTACTCTTGATATTCTATATGATTAACTCGTTTCATTTGACTATTTTGAAGGAAATGCCACCGAATACTCGACACACCTTGAATATGAGTGAAGAGGAATTTCGTGCCTTTCTTGCTTCAAACATAGCCGCAGTACAGGCCGCGCTACATACCAACAATAACCTTGGATCTAGCAGTACAGGAAATCATGTAGGATGCACCTACAAAGAATTCACTGCCTGCAAACCTTTGGAATTTGATGGAACCGAAGGACCGATCGGATTGAAACGGTGGACCGATAAGGTCGAATCGGTGTTTTCCATAAGTAAGTGTACTGAAGAGGACAAAGTGAAGTACGCTATGCATACCTTCATAGGTTCTGCGTTAACATGGTGGAATACCTATCTAGAGCAAGTGGGACAAGATGATGCGTACGCACTACCGTGGTCAGCTTTCAAGCACTTGATGAACGAGAATTACCGTCCCAGAACCGAGGTCAATAAGCTCAAGACAGAACTTAGAGGGTTACGAACCCAAGGATTTGATATTACCACGTACGAAAGACGATTCACAGAATTGTGCCTATTGTGTCCGGGAGCGTTCGAAGATGAGGAAGAGAAGATCGACGCGTTTGTGAAAGGATTACCGGAAAGAATCCAAGAAGATATAAGTTCACACGAGCCCGCCTCCATACAACAGGCATGTAGAATGGCTCACAAACTAGTGAACCAGATTGAGGAAAGAATTAAAGAACAGACGGCTGAAGAGGCCAATGTGAAGCAAGTCAAAAGAAAGTGGAAGGAAAACGGTGATAAGAATCACCAATACAACAACAACAGCAATTACAATAATAATCGTAACAATTATCCCAACAATCGCAACATCAATCGCAAGTACAACAAATGGCCCAACAACAACAACAACAACAACAACAACAGCAACTACAACAATCATCCCAACAACAATAACAACCACGACAACAACAACAATCAGAAGCAGCTATGCCAAAGGTGTGAAAAGTATCACTCGGGGTTCTGCACCAAATTTTGCAACAAGTGTAAAAGAAATGGTCATAGCGCGGCGAAGTGTGAGGTCTACGGACCAGGGGTTAACAGAATGAAAGGAACAAATGGTGTCGGAACGAGTAATGGCGGAGCAAGTAGTGTCGGAGCAAGTTATGCCAATGTAGTTAGTTATAAATGTGTAAAACCGGGCCACATTATTAGAAATTGCCTGAACAAGGAGAACACGAATGGACAAGGCCGCGGAAGAGTTTTCAATATTAATGTGGCAGAGGCACACGAAGACCCGGAGCTGTTACGGGTACGTTTCTTATTGACAATAAATCTGCTTACGTTTTATTTGATTCGGGTGCGGATAGAAGCTATATGAGTAGAGATTTTTGTGCTAAATTAAGTTGTCCATTGACGCCGTTGGATAGTAAATTTTTACTCGAATTATCAAACGGTAAATTAATTTCAGCAGATAATATATGACAGAATCGAGAAATTAAACTGGGTAGCGAAATATTTAAGATTGATTTGATACCAGTAGAGTTAGGGAGTTTTGATGTAATAGTTGGCATGGACTGGCTGAAGAAGGTGAAAGCAGAGATCGTATGTTATAAAAATGCAATTCGCATTGTACGAGAAGAAGGAGAACCCTTAATGGTGTACGGAGAAAAGGGCAACATGAAGCTACATCTTATTAGTAATTTGAAGGCACAAAAACTAATAAGAAAAGGTTGCTATGCTGTTCTAGCACACGTCGAGAAAGTACAAACTGAAGAAAAGAGCATCAATGATGTTCCCGTCGCAAAAGAATTTCCCGATGTATTTCCGAAAGAATTACCGGGACTACCTCCACATCGATCTGTTGAATTTCAAATATATCTTGTACCAGGAGCTGCACCAATAGCTCGTGCTCCTTATAGACTCGCACCCAGCGAGATGAAAGAACTGCAAAGCCAACTGCAAGAACTATTAGAACGTGGTTTCATTCAACCAAGCACATCACCATGGGGAGCTCCTGTTTTGTTTGTCAAGAAGAAAGATGGTACATTTAGGTTATGTATTGACTACAGAGAGTTGAACAAACTTACCATCAAAAACCGTTATCCACTACCGAGAATTGACGACTTATTTGATCAACTACAAGGCTCATCGGTTTATTTGAAGATCGATTTACATTCTGGATATCATCAAATGCGAGTAAAGGAGGATGATATTCCAAAAACTGCTTTTAGGACGCGTTATGGTCATTACGAGTTTATGGTTATGCCGTTTGGATTGACTAACACACCAGCTGTGTTCATGGACCTTATGAACCGAGTGTGTGGGCCATATCTTGACAAGTATGTCATTATTTTCATCGATGACATAATTATTTACTCAAAGAATGATCAAGAGCACGAAGAACATTTGAGAAAAGTGCTAGAAGTATTGAGGAAAGAAAAACTGTACGCTAAGTTTTCAAAGTGTGCATTTTGGTTGGAAGAAGTTCAATTCCTCGGTCACATAGTGAACAAAGAAGGTATCCAGGTGGACCCGGCAAAGATCGAAACCGTTGAAAAGTGGGAAATCCCAAAAACTCCGAAGCATATACGTCAATTTTTAGGACTAGCTGGTTACTACAGAAGGTTCATCCAAGACTTTTCCAGAATAGCAAAACCCTTGAGTGCATTAACGTATAAAGGGAAAAAATTTGAATGGAAGGATGAACAAGAGAAAGCGTTTCAGTTATTGAAGAAAAAGCTAACTACGACACCTATATTGTCATTGCCTGAAGGGAATGATGATTTTGTGATTTATTGTGACGCATCAAAGCAAGGTCTCGGTTGTGTATTAATGCAACGAACGAAGGTGATTGCATATGCGTCTAGACAATTGAAGATTCATGAACAAAATTATACGACGCATGATTTGGAATTAGCCGCGGTTGTTTTTGCATTAAAGACTTGGAGGCACTACTTATATGGGGTCAAAAGTATTATATATATCGACCACAAAAGTCTTCAACACATATTTAATCAGAAACAACTGAATATAAGGCAGCGTAGGTGGATTGAATTGTTGAATGATTACGACTTTGAGATTCGTTACCACCCGGGAAAGGCAAATGTGGTAGCCGACGCCTTGAGCAGGAAGGACAGAGAATCCATTCGAGTAAAATCTATGAATATAATGATTCACAATAACCTTACTACTCAAATAAAGGAGGCGCCATAAGGAGTTTTAAAAGAGAGAAATTTAAAGGATGAAATACCCAAAGGATCGGAGAAGCATATTAATATTCGGGAAGACAGATACTCAATACATCCTGGAACGGGGAAGATATACAAGGATCTCAAGAAACATTTTTTCTGGCCGGGTATGAAAGCCGATGTTGCTAAATACGTAGGAGAATGTTTGACGTGTTCTAAGGTCAAAGCTGAGCATCAGAAACCATCAGGTATAGTTCAACAACCCGAAATCCCGGAATTGAAATGGGAAAACTTTACCATGGATTTCATCACTAAATTGCCAAGGACTGCAAGTGGTTTTGATACTATTTGGGTAATAGTTGATCGTCTCACCAAATCAGCACACTTCCTGCCAATAAGAGAAGATGACAAGATGGAGAAGTTAGCACGACTGTATTTGAAGGAATTCGTTTCCAGACATGGAATACCAATCTCTATTATCTCTGATAGGGATGGCAGATTTATTTCAAGATTCTGGCAGACATTACAGCAAGCATTAGGAACTCGTCTAGACATGAGTACTGCCTATCATCCACAAACTGATGGGCAGAGTGAAAGGACGATACAAACGCTTGAAGACATGCTACTAGCATGTGTTATTGATTTCGGAAACAGTTGGGATCGACACCTACCATTAGCATAATTTTCCTACAACAACAGCTACCATTCAAGCATTGAGATGGCGCCGTTTGAAGCACTTTATGGTAGAAAGTGCAGGTCTCCGATTTGTTGGAGTGAAGTGGGGGATAGACAGATTACGGGTCCGGAGATAATACAAGAAACTACCGAGAAAATCATCCAAATTCAACAAAGATTGAAAACCTCCCAGAGTCGCCAAAAGAGCTACGTGGACAGTAAAAGAAAAGATATAGAGTTTGAAATTAGAGAAATGGTCATGCTTAAGGTTTCACCTTGGAAAGGCGTTGTTCGATTTGGTAAACGGGGGAAACTAAATCCAAGGTACATTGGACCATTAAAGATTATAGATCGTGTCGGACCAGTAGCTTACCAACTGGAGCTACCTCAACAATTCGCGACTGTACATAACACTTTCCACGTCTCAAATTTAAAGAAATGTTTTGCTAAAGAAGATCTCACTATTCCGTTGGACGAAATCCAAATCAATGAAAAACTTCAATTCATTGAAGAACCCGTCGAAATAATGGATCGTGAGGTTAAGAGACTTAAACAAAACAAGATACCGATTGTTAAGGTTCGATGGAATGCTCGTAGAGGACCCGAGTTCACCTGGGAGCATGAAGATCAGATGAAGAAGAAATACCCGCATTTATTTCCAGAAGATACGTCAACACCTCCAAATGCTTAAAATTTCGGGACGAAAATTATTTAACGGGTAGGTACTGTAGTGACCCGAACTTTTCCATGTTTATATATATATATTAAATGAAATTGTTATTTACATGATTAAGTGTTTCCAACATGTTAAGCAATCAAACTTGTTAAGACTTGATTAATTGAAATAGGTTTCATATAGACAATTGACCACCCAAGTTGATCGGTGATTCACGAACGTTAAAACTTGTAAAAACTATACGATGACATATATATGGTTATATATATAGTTAACATGATTTTATTATAAGTATATATCTCATTAGGTATTTTAACAATGAGTTATATACATAAAAATGAGACTATTAATTTAAGAAACTCGAAAACGATATATATAACGATTATCGTTATAACAACGTCTTACTAGGTACATATAAATCATATTAATATATTGATACACTTGGTTAATTATGTTAAATGATAAGTAAATATATTATTAAGTGTATTAACAATGAAATACATATGTAAAAATAAGACTACTAACTTAATGATTAAACGAGACATATATGTAACGATTATCGTTGTAACGACATTTAACTGTATATATATCATACTAAGATATATTATATATCATAATATCATGATAATATAACAATTTAACATCTCATTTGTTATAATAAACAATGGGTTAACAACATTCAACAAGATCGTTAACCTAAAGGTTTCAAAACAACGTTTACATGTAACGACTAACGATGACTTAACGACTCAGTTAAAATGTATATACATGTAGTGTTTTAATATGTATTCATACACTTTTGAAAGACTTCAAGACACTTATCAAAATACTTCTACTTAACAAAAATGCTTACAATTACATCCTCGTTCAGTTTCATCAACAATTCTACTCGTATGCACCCGTATTCGTACTCGTACAATACACAGCTTTTAGATGTATGTACTATTGGTATATACACTCCAATGATCAGCTCTTAGCAGCGCATGTGAGTCATCTAACACATGTGGGATCCATAATTTGGCAACTAGCATGAAATATCTCATAAAATTACAAAAATATGAGTAATCATTCATGACTTATTTACATGAAAATAAAATTACATATCCTTTATATCTAATCCATACACCAACGACCAAAAACACCTACAAACACTTTCATTCTTCAATTTTATTCATCTAATTGATCTCTCTCAAGTTCTATCTTCAAGTTCCAAGTGTTCTTCATAAATTCCAAAAGTTCTAGTTTCATAAAATCAAGAATTCTTCCAAGATTGCAAGTTTACTTCCAAGTTTTCTAAATCCATTCCAAATAATCATCCAAGATCAAGACACCTTTGTTACTTACAGTAGGTTATCTTTATAATACAAGGTAATAATTATATTCAAACTTTAATTCAATTTCTATAACTATAACAATCTTATTTCGAGTGGAAATCTTACTTGAAATTGTTTTCGTGTCATGATTCTGCTTCAAGAACTTTCAAGCCATCCAAGGATCCTTTGAAGCTAGATATATTTTTCTCATTTCCAGTAGGTTTATCCAAAGAACTTGAGGTAGTAATGATGTTCATAACATCATTCGATTCATACATATAAAGCTATCTTATTCGAAGGTTTAAACTTGTAATCACTAGAACATAGTTTAGTTAATTCTAAACTTGTTCGCAAATAAAAGTTAATCCTTCTAACTTGACTTTTAAAATCAACTAAACACATGTTCTATATCTATATAATATGCTAACTTAATGATTTAAAACCTGAAAACACGAAAAACACCGGAAAACTGGATTTACGCCGTCGTAGTAACACCGCGGGCTGTTTTGGGTTAGTTAATTAAAAATTATGATAAACTTTGATTTAAAATTTTTTATTCTGGGAAAATGATTTTTATTATGAACATGAAACTATATCCAAAAATTATGGTTAAACTCAGAGTGGAAGTATGTTTTCTAAAATGGTCATCTAGACGTCGTTCTTTCGACTGAAATGACTACCTTTACAAAAATGACTTGTAACTTATTTTTCCGACTATAAACCTATACTTTTTCTGTTTAGATTAATAAAATAGAGTTCAATATGAAACCATAGCAATTTGATTCACTCAAAACGGATTTAAAATGAAGAAGTTATGGGTAAAACAAGATTGGATAATTTTTCTCATTTTAGCAACGTGAAAATTGGTAACAAATCTCTTCCAACCATAACTTAATCAACTTGTATTGTATATTATGTAATCTTGAGATACCATAGACACGTATACAATGTTTCGACCTATCATGTCGACACATCTATATATATTTCGGAACAACCATAGACACTCTATATGTGAATGTTGGAGTTAGCTATACAGGGTTGAGGTTGATTCCAAAATATATATAGTTTGAGTTGTGATCAATACTGAGATACGTATACACTGAGTCGTGGATTGATTCAAGATAATATTTATCGATTTATTTTTGTACATCTAACTGTGGACAACTAGTTGTAGGTTACTAACGAGGACAACTGACTTAATAAACTTAAAACATCAAAATATATTAAAAGTGTTGTAAATATATTTTGAACATACTTTGATATATATGTATATATTGTTATAGGTTCGTGAATCAACCAGTGGCCAAGTCTTACTTCCCGACGAAGTAAAAATCTGTGAAAGTGAGTTATAGTCCCACTTTTAAAATCTAATATTTTTGGGATGAGAATACATGCAGGTTTTATAAATGATTTACAAAATAGACACAAGTACGTGAAACTACATTCTATGGTTAAATTATCGAAATCGAATATGCCCCTTTTTATTAAGTCTGGTAATCTAAGAATTAGGGAACAGACACCCTAATTGACGCGAATCCTAAAGATAGATCTATTGGGCCTAACAAACCCCATCCAAAGTACCGGATGCTTTAGTACTTCGAAATTTATATCATATCCGAAGGGTGTCCCGGAATGATGGGGATATTCTTATATATGCATCTTGTTAATTTCGGTTACCAGGTGTTCACCATATGAATGTTTTTTATCTCTATGTATGGGATGTGTATTGACATATGAAATCTTGTGGTCTATTGTTACGATTTGATATATATAGGTTAAACCTATAACTCACCAACATTTTTGTTGACGTTTAAAGCATGTTTATTTTCAGGTGAATACTAAGAGCTTCCGCTGTTGCATACTAAAATAAGGACAAGATTTGGAGTCCATGTTTGTATGATATTGTGTAAAAACTGCATTCAAGACACTGATTTCGATGTAACATATTTGTATTGTAAACCATTACGTAAAGGTCGTGTGTAAACAGGATATTTTAGATTATCATTATTTGATAATCTACGTAAAGCTTTTTGAACCTTTATTTATGAAATAAAGGTTATGGTTTGTTTTAAAAATGAATGCAGTCTTTGAAAAACGTCTCATATAGAGGTCAAAATCTCGCAACGAAATCAATTAATATAGAACGTTTTTAATCAATAAGAACGGGACATTTCAGTTGGTATCCGAGCGTTGGTCTTAGAGAACCAGAATTTTGCATTAGTGTGTCTTATCAAGTTTGTTAGGATGCATTAGTGAGTCTAGACTTCGACCGTGTTTACTTGAAAAATGATTGCTTAACAAATTTTGTTAGAAACTATATATTTTTAACATGTGAATATTATGTGATATATTAATCTCTTAACGTGTTTGATATTATGTGATAGATGTCTACCTCTAATACAAGTCCCATTGACTCACCTAATAATAATGAAGAGTCAAATGTAATTTGGAATGATTCGTGGACTGATTCACAAGTTCCCGAAGAGGAACCGGAAGAAGAATCGGATCCGGAAGAAGAATCAGAACCGGAGGAGGAGGAATCGGAAGAAGAAATAGAACCGGTGGGGGAAATAATAAAACGGTTAAGTAAAAGAAAATCCTCAACCAACCGACCAAGGTCAATTATGGTCAACAGTGTTTCCGCCAAGGAAGCAAAATATTGAGAGGATTACCAATTCTCCAATGAATCGGATCCCGACGAGGATTCCAATGATGTTATAGAAATTACCCCAACTGAATTTAAAAAGGCAAAAGAGAACAATAAGGGAAAGGGCATAAAAATAGAGAAATCTGATTCCAACCCCGATGAACTTTATATGTATCGTCAACACCCGTATTTCTTAAGTTGTAACAATAACCCGGGAACCTCTAAACCACCAGGTTTTTCTAAACCGTTGTGGAAAACGACAGCTCGTATTAGGGGAACATCATATATCCCTAGAAACTTGGCAAAACGAACCAAAAACCAAAGAAGAAGAAACGAGCGAGTCGGAATAAGATAGTTGTATTCGTGTGGTGTAATATATGTAATATAGTGTGCTTATGCTTTATGATATATGTAAAAATTGCTTGTATTAATAAGTATTTTTTTTATGAATCTAACTCTTGTCTATTTAAAGTATAAAAACACAAAATGGATAGACAACCCAATATTTTAAAGACCTACCCGGAGACATGATTGATGAAATCTTGTCTAGAGTCGGTCAGAATTCTTCGGCACAACTATTTACGGAGAAATCAGTTTGTAAGACATTCGGAGAACGTTCCAAGAATGTCTTGGTTTATAAGAGACTTTCGTTTGAAAGATGGGGGATATCACATTGGGAAACCCATAAGTTACGATGTGTTTACTTTGACGCATATATTGCGGGGAACCCAAATGCTATTTTATGCAACGGGTTAAGAAATTATTTTGACTCAATGTATCCAAATATAGGACTTCATGATTTAGAAAAAGCTGCTAACATGCAACATAAAGAAGCATGCTATGCTTACGGGTTAGTAATGTTCGCTTCTCACCAAAGTGAGAAAAAGAACATCGGGCTACAACTATTAAACAAAACGTTCCCACAAGTGACGGAGTCGGTAATTGGGGTAAGAAATGAGATTTTTAGGTTATTACGAGACTGTTGGTCATTACGTAACCTTCGTCCTTTTGACGACATTACAACACGTTGTCATACTATTGGTCACAACGGTTACGTTCCACAAGACCAAGTATGGGAAGTGGTATTAGTAAAACCAGAATGCATGACTTGTTTCTGGACGTATGAATTACGTGTCTTTGTTGCCTTTGCTGAACGCCATATTTATTAACTAGAATTATCTTGGCAACTACTTTGTATCAAAATTTTATGTGCTATATTTGATGCTATATGTAAAATAGCGGTATTGTAAGTTTGCAAGTTATTGTTTAAAGGTTTGAATATGATATATATTTTTTTGTGATTAGTTTTTCATATAGAATTGTAGTAGTTGAAATGGTATGTTAGCTACTAAGTATGAACTTAACGGGTAGGTACTACCCGAATTAAAGAGTAAAAAACGCTAATATGAAGAAAGAGCTTTTATAAATAAGTTCATATTACGCTACGAAATACTATTGACTACTCTTGATATTCTATATGATTAACTCGTTTCATTTGACTATTTTGAAGGAAATGGCACCGACTACTCGACACACCTTGAATATGAGTGAAGAGGAATTTCGTGCCTTTCTTGC
Organism: Rutidosis leptorrhynchoides; assembly: GCF_046630445.1. Taxonomy (NCBI): domain Eukaryota; kingdom Viridiplantae; phylum Streptophyta; class Magnoliopsida; order Asterales; family Asteraceae; genus Rutidosis; species Rutidosis leptorrhynchoides. Next base: position 270,942,447 of record NC_092334.1, read on the forward strand.
TTCAAACATAGCCGCAGTACAGGCCGCGCTACATACCAAAAAATACCTTGGATCTAGCAGTAAAGGAAATCGTGTAGGATGCACCTACAAAGAATTCACTGCCTGCAAACCTTTGGAATTTGATGGAACCGAAGGACCGATCGAATTGAAATGGTGGACCGAGAAGGTCGAATCGGTGTTTGCCATAAGTAAGTGTACTGAAGAGGACAAACTGAAGTACGCTACACATACCTTCACAGGTTCTGCATTAACATGGTGGAATACCTATCTAGAGCAAGTGGGACAAGATGATGCGTACGTACTACTGTGGTCAGCATTCAAGCACTTGATGAACGAGAAGTACTGAAATGTCCCGTTCTTATTGATTAAAAACGTTCCATATTAATTGATTTCGTTGCGAGGTTTTGACCTCTATATGAGACGTTTTTCAAAGACTGCATTCATTTTTAAAACAAACCATAACCTTTATTTCATAAATAAAGGTTTAAAAAGCTTTACGTAGATTATCAAATAATGATAATCTAAAATATCCTGTTTACACACGACCATTACATAATGGTTTACAATACAACTATGTTACATCGAAATCGGTTTCTTGAATGCAGTTTTTACACAATATCATACAAACATAGACTCCAAATCGTGTCCTTATTTTAGTATGCAACAGCGGAAGCTCTTAGTATTCACCTGAGAATAAACATGCTTTAAACGTCAACAAAAATGTTGGTGAGTTATAGGTTTAACCTATATATATCAAATCGTAACAATAGACCACAAGATTTCATATTTCAATACACATCCCATACATAGAGATAAAAATCATTCATATGGTGAACACCTGGTAACCGACATTAACAAGATGCATATATAAGAATATCCCCATCATTCCGGGACACCCTTCGGATATGATATAAATTTCGAAGTACAAAAGCATCCGATACTTTGGATGGGGTTTGTTAGCCCCAATAGATCTATCTTTAGGATTCGCGTCAATTAGGGTGTCTGTTCCCTAATTCTTAGATTACCAGACTTAATAAAAAGGGGCATATTCGATTTCGATAATTCAACCATAGAATGTAGTTTCACATACTTGTGTCTATTTTGTAAATCATTTATAAAACCTGCATGTATTCTCATCCCAAAAATATTAGATTTTAAAAGTGGGACTATAACTCACTTTCACAGATTTTTACTTCGTCGGGAAGTAAAACTTGGCCACTGGTTGATTCACGAACCTATAACAATATATACATATATATCAAAGTATGTTTAAAATATATTTACAACACTTTTAATATATTTTGATGTTTTAAGTTTATTAAGTCAGCTGTCCTCGTTAGTAACCTACAACTAGTTGTCCACAGTTAGATGTACAGAAATAAATCAATAAATATTATCTTGAATCAATCCACGACCCAGTGTATACGTATCTCAGTATTGATCACAACTCAAACTATATATATTTTGGAATCAACCTCAACACTGTATAGCTAACTCCAACATTCACATATAGAGTGTCTATGGTTGTTCCGAAATATATATAGATGTGTCGACATGATAGGTCGAAACATTGTATACGTGTCTATGGTATCTCAAGATTGCATAATATACAATACAAGTTGATTAAGTTATGGTTGGAATAGATTTGTTACCAATTTTCACGTAGCTAAAATGAGAAAAATTATCCAATCTTGTTTTACCCATAACTTCTTCATTTTAAATCCGTTTTGAGTGAATCAAATTGCTATGGTTTCATATTGAACTCTATTTTATGAATCTAAACAGAAAAGTATAAGTTTATAATCGGAAAAATAAGTTACAAGTCGTTTTTGAAAAGGTAGTCATTTCAGTCGAAAGAACGACGTCTAGATGACCATTTTAGAAAACATATTTCCACTTTGAGTTTAACCATAATTTTTGAATATAGTTTCATGTTCATAATAAAAATCATTTTCTCAGAATAACAACTTTTAAATCAAAGTTTATCATACTTTTTAATTAACTAACCCAAAACAGCCCGCGGTGTTACTACGACGGCGTAAATCCGGTTTTACGGTGTTTTTCGTGTTTCCAGGTTTTAAATCATTAAGTTAGCATATCATATAGATATAGAACATGTGTGTAGTTAATTTTAAAAGTCAAGTTAGAAGGATTAACTTTTGTTTGCGAACAAGTTTAGAATTAACTAAACTATGTTCTATTGATTACGAGTTTAAACCTTCGAATAAGATAGTTTTATATATATGAATCGAATGATGTTATGAACATCATTACTACCTCAAGTTTAGTAGGTAAACCTACTGGAAGTGATAAGAAATGATCTAGCTTCAAAGGATCTTGGATGGCTTGAAAGTTCTTGAAGTAGGATCATGACACAAAAACAAGTTCAAGTAAGATTTTTACTCGAATTAAGATAGTTTATAGTTATAGAAATTGAATCAAAGTTTGAATATAAATATTACCTTGAATAAGAAAGATAATCTACTGTATATAACAAAGGTTTTTTGATCTTAGATGATTACTTGGAATGGATTAGAAAGCTTGGAAGTAAATTAGTAAACTTGAAGGGATTTTTGAAGTGTTCTTGAAGTGTTCTTCCTATGATGATTATAGCTTGATTCTTGAAGTGATTCTTGATTAAGATGATGATTAACTACTGGAAAAATACGTTCATAATAGTGTGTGTGTGTTGAGAGAGAATTAGAAAGAGAATTGGAAGTGAAATGGAGTGAATGATGAGTGGTAATTGGTGAGTGGTGAGTGGGGTTAAAAGGAGTTCTAGTTAGTTGACTAGCTCATGGTAGAAGTTAAAATTGATTAGTCATACATGACATAATCAAGAGTGGAATCCCATGCTAGTTCCTATTGGTATATACTCATAGTAAGTACGTTTTGAAGCTGTGTATAATACGGGTAAGAATACGACTAGAATTCTTGATGAAAGAAAAGAATGGAAAAGTAACTGTAACCATTTTCGTTAAGTATGAGTGTTTTGATATATGTCTTGAAGTCTTCCAAAAGTATTTTAATACATCTAAATACACTACATGTATATACATTTTAACTGAGTCGTTAAGTCATCGTTAGTCGTTACATGTAAGTGTTGTTTTGAAACCTTTAAGTTAACGATCTCAATTAATGTTGTTAACCCATTGTTTATTATATCTAATGAGATGTTAAATTATTATATTATCATGATATTATGATATATTAATATATCTTAATATGATATATATACATTTCAATGTCGTTACAACGATAATCGTTACATATATGTCTCGTTTCGAAATCTTTAAGTTAGTAGTCTTGTTTATATGTATATAACTCATTGTTAATATACTTATGGAGATACTTACTTATCATAATCTCATGTTAACCATATCTATATCCATATATATATCGTCATGTCGTTTTTACAAGTTTTAACGTTCGTGAATCGCCGGTCAACTTGGGTGGTCAATTGTCTATATGAAACATATTTCAATTAATCAAGTCTTAACAAGTTTGATTGCTTAACATGTTGGAAACATTTAATCATGTAAATATCAATCTCAATTAATATATATAAACATGGAAAAGTTCGGGTCACTACAGTACCTACTCGTTAAATAAATTTCGTCCCGAAATTTTAAGCTGTTGAAGGTGTTGACGAATCTTCTGGAAATAGATGCGGGTATTTCTTCTTCATCTGATATTCATGCTCCCAGGTGAACTTGGGTCCTCTACGAGCATTCCATCGAACTTTAAGAATTGGTATCTTGTTTTGCTTAAGTCTTTTAACCTCACGATCCATTATTTCGACGGGTTCTTCGATGAATTGGAGTTTTTCGTTGATTTGGATTTCATCTAACGGAATAGTGAGATCTTCTTTAGCAAAACATTTCTTCAAATTCGAGACGTGGAAAGTGTTATGTACAGCCGCGAGTTGTTGAGGTAACTCTAGTCGGTAAGCTACTGGTCCGACACGATCAATAATCTTGAATGGTCTAATATACCTTGGATTTAATTTCCCTCTTTTACCAAATCGAACAACGCCTTTCCAAGGTGCAACTTTAAGCATGACCATCTCTCCAATTTCAAATTCTATATCTTTTCTTTTAATGTCAGCGTAGCTCTTTTGTCGACTTTGGGCGGTTTTCAACCGTTGTTGAATTGGATGATCTTCTCGGTAGTTTCTTGTATAATATCCGGACCCGTAATCTGTCTATCCCCCACTTCACTCCAACAAATCAGAGACCTGCACTTTCTACCATAAAGTGCTTCAAACGGCGCCATCTCAATGCTTGAATGGTAGCTGTTGTTGTAGGAAAATTCTGCTAATGGTAGATGTCGATCCCAACTGTTTCCGAAATCAATAACACATGCTCGTAGCATGTCTTCAAGCGTTTGTATCGTCCTTTCACTCTGCCCATCAGTTTGTGGATGATAGGCAGTACTCATGTCTAGACGAGTTCCTAATGCTTGCTGTAATGTCTACCAGAATCTTGAAATAAATCTGCCATCCCTATCAGAGATAATAGAGATTGGTATTCCATGTATGGAGACGACTTCCTTCAAATACAGTCGTGCTAACTTCTCCATCTTGTCATCTTCTCTTATTGGCAGGAAATGTGCTGATTTGGTGAGACGATCAACTATTACCCAAATAGTATCAAAACTACTTGCAGTCCTTGGCAATTTAGTGATGAAATCCATGGTAATGTTTTCCCATTTCCATTCCGGGATTTCGGGTTGTTGAAGTAGACCTGATGGTTTCTGATGCTCAGCTTTGACCTTAGAACACGTCAAACATTCTCCTACGTATTTAGCAACATCGACTTTCATACCCGGCCACCAAAAATATTTCCTGAGATCCTTGTACATCTTCCCCGTTCCAGGATGTATTGAGTATCTGGTTTTATGAGCTTCTCTAAGTACCATTTCTCTCATATCTCCAAATTTTGGTACCCAAATCCTTTCAGCCCTATACCGGGTTTCGTCTTCCCGAATATTAAGATGTTTCTCCGATCCTTTGGGTATTTCATCCTTTAAATTTCCCTCTTTTAAAACTCCTTGTTGTGCCTCCTTTATTTGAGTAGTAAGGTTATTATGAATCATTATATTCATAGATTTTACTCGAATGGGTTCTGTTTCCTTCCTGCTCAAGGCATTGGCTACCACATTTGCCTTCCCCGGGTGGTAACGAATCTCAAAGTCGTAATCATTCAATAATTCAATCCACCTACGCTGCCTCATATTCAGTTGTTTCTGATTAAATATGTGTTGAAGACTTTTGTGGTCGGTATATATAATACTTTTGACCCCATATAAGTAGTTCCTCCAAGTCTTTAATGCAAAAACAACGCGCCTAATTCCAAATCATGCGTCGTATAATTTTGTTCGTGAATCTTCAATTGTCTAGACGCATAAGCAATCACCTTCGTTCGTTGCATTAATACACAACTGAGACCTTGCTTTGATGCGTCACAATAAATCACAAAATCATCATTCCCTTCAGGCAATGACAATATAGGTGCCGTAGTTAGCTTTTTCTTCAATAACTGAAACGCTTTCTCTTGTTCATCATTCCATTCAAATTTCTTCCCTTTATGCATTAATGCAGTCAAGGGTTTTGATATTCTGGAAAAGTCTTGGATGAACCTTCTGTAGTAACCAGCTAGTCCTAAAAACTGGCGTATGTGTTTCGGAGTTTTCGGGGTTTCCCACTTTTCAACAGTTTCTATCTTTGCCGGATCCACCTTAATACCTTCTTTGTTCACTATGTGACCGAGGAATTGAACTTCTTCCAACCAAAATGCACACTTTGAAAACTTAGCGTACAATTCTTGCTTCCTCAATACTTCTAATACCTTTCTCAAATGTTCACCGTGTTCTTGGTCATTCTTTGAGTAAATAAGTATGTCATCAATGAAAACAATGACAAACTTGTCAAGGTATGGTCCACACACTCGGTTCATAAGGTCCATGAACACAGCTGGTGCATTAGTTAAACCAAACGGCATGACCATAAACTCATAATGACCGTAACGTGTTCTGAAAGCAGTCTTTGGAATATCATCTTCTTTCACCCGTATTTGATGATACCCGGAACGTAAGTCAATCTTTGAATAAACAGACGAGCCTTGTAGTTTATCAAATAAGTCGTCGATTCTCGGTAGTGGGAAGCAGTTCTTGATGGTAAGTTTGTTCAACTCTCGGTAGTCGATACACAACCTGAATGTACCATCTTTCTTCTTGACAAACAAAACAGGAGCTCCCCACGGTGATGTGCTTGGTCGAATGAAACCACGCTCTAAAAGTTCTTGTAATTGGCTTTGCAGTTCTTTCATCTCGCTGGGTTCGAGTCTGTAAGGAGCACGAGCTATTGGTGCAGCTCCTGGTACAAGATCTATTTGAAATTCAACGGATCGCTGTGGGGGTATTCCCGGTAATTCTTTCGGAAATACATCGGGAAATTCTTTTGCAATGGGAACATCATTGATGCTCTTTTCTTCAGTTTGTACTTTCTCAACGTGTGCTAGAACAGCATAGCAACCTTTTCGTATTAGTTTTTGTGCCTTCAAATTACTAATAATATGTAGCTTCGTGTTGCCCTTTTCTCCGTACACCATTAAGGGTTTTCCTTTTTCTCGTATAATGCGAATTGCATTTTTGTAACAAACGATCTCTGCTTTCACTTCTTTCAACCAGTCCATAATGATTATCACATCAAAACTCCCTAACTCTACTGGTATCAAATCAATCTTAAATGTTTCGCTAACCAGTTTAATTTCTCGATTCCGACATATATTATCTGCTGAAATTAATTTACCATTTGCTAATTCGAGTAAAAATTTACTATCCAAAGGCGTCAATGGACAACTTAATTTAGCACAAAAATCTCTACTCATATAGCTTCTATCCGCACCCGAATCAAATAAAACGTAAGCAGATTTATTGTCAATAAGAAACGTACCCATAACAAGCTCCGGGTCTTCCTGTGCCTCTGCCGCATTAATATTGAAAACTCTTCCGCGGCCTTGTCCATTCGTGTTCTCCTGGTTCGGGCAATTTCTAATAATGTGGCCCGGTTTTCCACATTTATAACAAACTACATTGGCATAACTTGCTCCGACACTACTTGCTCCGCCACTACTCATTCCGACACCATTTGTTCCTTTCGTTCTATTAACCCCTGGTCCGTAGACCTCACACTTCGCCGCGCTATGACCATTTCTTTTACACTTGTTGCAAAATTTGGTGCAGAACCCCGAGTGATACTTTTCACACCTTTGGCATAGCTGCTTCTGATTGTTATTGTTGTTGCGGTTACTATTGTTGTTGGGATGATTGTTGTAGTTGTTGTTGTTGTTGTTGTTGTTGTTGGGCCGTTTGTTGTAGTTGCGATTGATGTTGCTATTGTTGGGATAATTGTTGCGATTATTGTTGTAATTGCTGTTGTTGTTGTATTGGTGATTCTTATCACCGTTTTCCTCCCACTTTCTTTTGACTTGCTTCACATTGGCCTCTTCAGCAGTCTGTTCTTTAATTCTTTCTTCAATCTGGTTCACTAGTTTGTGAGCCATTCTACATGCCTGTTGTATGGAGGCGGGCTCGTGTGAATTTATATCTTCTTGGATTCTTTCCGGTAATCCTTTCACAAACGCGTCGATCTTCTCTTCCTCATCTTCGAATGCTCCCGGACACAATAGGCACAATTCTGTGAATCGTCTTTCGTACGTGGTAATATCAAATTCATGGGTTCGTAACCCTCTAAGTTCTGTCTTGAGCTTATTGACCTCGGTTCTGGGACGGTACTTCTCGTTCATCAAGTGCTTGAATGCTGACCACGGTAGTGCATACGCATCATCTTGTCCCACTTGCTCTAGATAGGTATTCCACCATGTTAACGCAGAACCTGTGAAGGTATGCGTAGCGTACTTCACTTTGTCCTCTTCAGTACACTTACTTATGGCAAACACCGATTCGACCTTCTCGGTCCACCGTTTCAATCCGATCGGTCCTTCGGTTCCATCAAATTCCAAAGGTTTGCAGGCAGTGAATTCTTTGTAGGTGCATCCTACACGATTTCCTGTACTGCCAGATCCAAGGTTATTGTTGGTATGTAGCGCAGCCTGTACTGCGGCTATGTTTGAAGCTAGAAAAGTACGGAATTCCTCTTCATTCATATTCACGGTGTGTCGAGTAGTCGGTGCCATTTCCTTCAAAATAGTCAAATGGAACAAGTTAATCATACAGAATATTAAGAGTAGTTAATAGTATTTCGTAGCATAATATGAACTCATTTATAAAAGCTTTTTCTTCATATTAGCGTTTTATAAGTTTAAATTTGGGTAGTACCTACTCGTTAAGTTCATACTTAGTAGCTAATATACAATTCAACTACTACAATTCTATATGAAAAACTGATTGTAATAATATTTCACGTTCAAACTTTTATACAATATTTTACAAACTTACAATACCGCTTATTTTACATAAAGCATGAAATATAGCACACAATAACTTTGATACAAGATAGTTGTGAAGATAATTCTAGCTAGTACACAAGTCGTTCAGCAAAGGCAATAAAGACACGTAATTCATACGTCCAGAAACAAGTCGTGCATTCTGGTTTTACTAGGACTACTTCCCATCCTTGGTCTTGTGGAACATAACCATTATGGCCGTTGATAAGACAGCGTGTTGTAACATCGTCAAAGGGACGAGGGTTACGTAATGACCAACAGTCTCGTAATAACCTAAAAACCTCATTTCTTACCCCAATTACCGACTCCGTCACTTGTGGGAACATTTTGTTTATTAGTTGTAGCCCGATGTTCTTGTTCTCACTTTGGTGAGAAGCGAACATTACTAACCCGTAAGCATAACATGCTTCTTTATGTTGCATGTTAGCCACTTTTTCTAAATCACGAAGTCCTATATTCGGATATACTGAGTCAAAATAATTTCTTAACCCGCTGCATAAAATAGAATTTGGGTTCCCCACAATATATGCGTCAAAGTAAACACATCGTAACTTATGGATTTCCTAATGTGATATCCCCCATCTTTCGAACGAAAGCCTTTTATAAACCAAGGCATTCTTGGAACGTTCTTCGAATGTCTTACAAACTGATCTCGCCTTAAATAGTTGTGCCGAGGAATTCTGACCGACTCTAGACAAGATTTCATCAATCATGTCTCCGGGTAGGTCTCTTAAAATATTGGGTTGTCTATCCATTTTGTGTTTTTATACTGTAAAATAGACAAGAGTTAGATTCATAAAAAAATACTTATTAATACAATCAATTTTTACATATATATCATAAAGCATAAGCACACTATATTACATATATTACACCACACGAATACAACTATCTTATTCCGACTCGCTCGTTTCTTCTTGTTCGGTTTTGGTTCGTTTTGTCAAGTTTCTAGGGATATATGATGTTCCCCTAATACGAGCCGTCGTTGTCCACATTGGTTTAGAAAAACCTGGTGGTTTAGAGGTTCCCGGGTCATTGTTACAACTTAAGGACTTCGGGGGTTGACGATACATATAAAGTTCATCGGGGTTGGATTTAGATTTCTCTATTTTTATGCCCTTTCCCTTATTATTTTCTTTTGCCTTTTTAAATTCAGTTGGGGTAATTTCTATAACATCATCGGAATTCTCGTCGGAATCCGATTCATCGGAGAATTGGTAATCCTCCCAATATTTTGCTTCCTTGGCGGAAACACCATTGACCATAATTAGCCATGGTCGGTTGGTTGAGGATTCTCTTTTACTTAACCGTTTTATTATTTCTCCCATCGGTTCTATTTCTTCTTCCGGTTCCGATTCTACTTTCGGTTCCGATTCTTCTTCCGGTTCCGACTCTTCTTCCGGTTCCTCTTCGGGAACTTGTGAATCAGTCCACGAATCATTCCAATTTACATTTGACTCTTCATTATTATTAGGTGAGTCAATGGTACTTGTTCTAGAGGTAGACATCTATCACATAATATCAAACACGTTAAGAGATTAATATATCACATAATATTCATATGTTAAAAATATATAGTTTCCAACAAAAATGTTAAGCAATCATTTTTAAAGAAAACACGGTCAAAGTCCAGACTCACTAATGCATCCTAACAAACTCGATAAGACACACTAATGTAAATTTTCTGGTTCTCTAAGACCAACGCTCGAATACCAACTGAAATGTCCCGTTCTTATTGATTAAAAACGTTCCATATTAATTGATTTCGTTGCGAGGTTTTGACCTCTATATGAGACGTTTTTCAAAGACTGCATTCATTTTTAAAACAAACCATAACCTTTATTTCATAAATAAAGGTTTAAAAAGCTTTACGTAGATTATCAAATAATGATAATCTAAAATATCCTGTTTACACACGACCATTACATAATGGTTTACAATACAACTATGTTACATCGAAATCAGTTTCTTGAATGCAGTTTTTACACAATATCATACAAACATGGACTCCAAATCTTGTCCTTATTTTAGTATGCAACAGCGGAAGCTCTTAGTATTCACCTGAGAATAAACATGCTTTAAACGTCAACAAAAATGTTGGTGAGTTATAGGTTTAACCTATATATATCAAATCGTAACAATAGACCACAAGATTTCATATTTCAATACACATCCCATACATAGAGATAAAAATCATTCATATGGTGAACACCTGGTAACCGACATTAACAAGATGCATATATAAGAATATCCCCATCATTCCGGGACACCCTTCGGATATGATATAAATTTCGAAGTACTAAAGCATCCGATACTTTGGATGGGGTTTGTTAGCCTCAATAGATCTATCTTTAGGATTCGCGTCAATTAGGGTGTCTGTTCCCTAATTCTTAGTTTACCAGACCTAATAAAAAGGGGCATATTCAATTTCGATAATTCAACCATAGAATGTAGTTTCACGTACTTGTGTCTATTTTGTAAATCATTTATAAAACCTGCATGTATTCTCATCCCAAAAATATTAGATTTTAAAAGTGGGACTATAACTCACTTTCACAGATTTTTACTCCGTCGGGAAGTAAAACTTGGCCACTGGTTGATTCACGAACCTATAACAATATATACATATATATCAAAGTATGTTTAAAATATATTTACAACACTTTTAATATATTTTGATGTTTTAAGTTTATTAAGTCAGCTGTCCTCGTTAGTAACCTACAACTAGTTGTCCACAGTTAGATGTACAGAAATAAATCAATAAATATTATCTTGAATCAATCCACGACCCAGTGTATACGTATCTCAGTATTGATCACAACTCAAACTATATATATTTTGGAATCAACCTCAACCCTGTATAGCTAACTCCAACATTCACATATAGAGTGTCTATGGTTGTTCCGAAATATATATAGATGTGTCGACATGATAGGTCGAAACATTGTATACGTGTCTATGGTATCTCAAGATTACATAATATACAATACAAGTTGATTAAGTTATGGTTGGAATAGATTTGTTACCAATTTTCACGTAACTAAAATGAGAAAAATTATCCAATCTTGTTTTACCCATAACTTCTTCATTTTAAATCCGTTTTGAGTGAATCAAATTGCTATGGTTTCATATTGAACTCTATTTTATGAATCTAAATAGAAAAGTATAGGTTTATAATCAGAAAAATAAGTTACAAGTCGTTTTTGTAAAGGTAGTCCTTTCAGTCGAAAGAACGACGTCTAGATGACCATTTTAGAAAACATACTTCCACTTTGAGTTTAACCATAATTTTTGGATATAGTTTCATGTTCATAATAAAAATCATTTTCTCAGAATAACAACTTTTAAATCAAAGTTTATCATAGTTTTTAATTAACTAACCCAAAACAGCCCGCGGTGTTACTACGACGGCGTAAATCCGGTTTTACGGTGTTTTTCGTGTTTCCAGGTTTTAAATCATTAAGTTAGCATATCATATAGATATAGAAAATGTGTGTAGTTAATTTTAAAAGTCAAGTTAGAAGGATTAACTTTTGTTTGCGAACAAGTTTAGAATTAACTAAACTATGTTCTAGTGATTACGAGTTTAAACCTTCGAATAAGATAGTTTTATATATATGAATCGAATGATGTTATGAACATCATTACTACCTCAAGTTTAGTAGGTAAACCTACTGGAAGTGACAAGAAATGATCTAGCTTCAAAGGATCTTGGATGGCTTGAAAGTTCTTGAAGTAGGATCATGACAAAAAAACAAGTTCAAGTAAGATTTTTACTCGAATTAAGATAGTTTATAGTTATAGAAATTGAATCAAAGTTTGAATATGAATATTACCTTGAATAAGAAAGATAACCTACTATATATAACAAAGGTTTCTTGATCTTAGATGATTACTTGGAATGGATTAGAAAGCTTGGAAGTAAATTAGTAAACTTGAAGGGATTTTTGAAGTGTTCTTCCTATGATGATTATAGCTTGATTCTTGAAGTGATTTTTGATGAAGATGATGATTAACTACTGGAAAATACGTTCATAGTAGTGTGTGTGTGTTGAGAGAGAATTAGAAAGAGAATTGGAAGTGAAATGGAGTGAATGATGAGTGGTAATTAGTGAGTGGTGAGTGGGGTTAAAAGGAGTTCTAGTTAGTTGACTAGCTCATGGTAGAAGTTAAAATTGATTAGTCATACATGACATAATCAAGAGTGGAATCCCATGCTAGTTCCTATTGGTATATACTCATAGTAAGTACGTTTTGAAGCTGTGTATAATACGGGTAAGAATACGACTAGAATTCTTGATGAAAGAAAAGAATGGAAAAGTAACTGTAACCATTTTTGTTAAGTATGAGTGTTTTGATATATGTCTTGAAGTCTTCCAAAAGTATTTTAATACATATAAATACACTACATGTATATACATTTTAACTGAGTCGTTAAGTCATCGTTAGTCGTTACATGTAAGTGTTGTTTTGAAACCTTTAAGTTAACGATCTCAATTAATGTTGTTAACCCATTGTTTATTATATCTAATGAGATGTTAAATTATTATATTATCATGATATTATGATATATTAATATATCTTAATATGATATATATACATTTAAATGTCATTACAACGATAATCGTTACATATATGTCTCGTTTCGAAATCCTTAAGTTAGTAGTATTGTTTATATGTATATAACTCATTGTTAATATACTTATGGAGATACTTACTTATCATAATCTCATGTTAACCATATGTATATCCATATATATATCGTCATGTCGTTTTTACAAGTTTTAACGTTCGTGAATCGCCGGTCAACTTGGGTGGTCAATTGTCTATATGAAACATATTTCAATTAATCAAGTCTTAACAAGTTTGATTGCTTAACATGTTGGAAACATTTAATCATGTAAATATCAATCTCAATAAATATATATAAACATGGAAAAGTTCGGGTAACTACAAGTACCGTCCCAGAACCGAGGTCAATAACCTCAAGACAGAACTTAGAGGGTTACGAACCCAAGGATTTGATATTACCACGTACGAAAGACGATTCACAAAATTGTACCTATTGTGTTCGGGAGCGTTCGAAGATGAGGAAGAGAAGATCGACGCGTTTGTGAAATGATTACCGGAAAGAATCCAAGAAGATATAAGTTCACGCGAGCCCGCCTCCATACAACAGGCATGTAGAATGGCTCACAAACTAGTGAACCAGATTGAGGAAAGAATTAAAGAACAGACTGCTGAAGAGGCCAATGTGAAGAAAGTCAAAAGAAAGTGGGAGGAAAACGGTGATAAGAATCACCAATACAACAACAACAGCAATTACAATAATAATCACAACAATTATCCCAACAATCGCAACATCAATCGCAACTACAACAAACGGCCCAACAACAACAAAAACAACAACAGCAGCAACTACAACAATCATCCCAACAACAATAACAACCGCAATAACAACAACAATCAGAAGCAGCTATGCCAAAGGTGTGAAAAGTATCACTCGGGGTTCTGCACCAAATTTTGCAACAACTGTAAAAGAAATGGTCATAGAGCGGCGAAGTGTGAGGTCTACGGACCAGGGGTTAACAGAACGAAAGGAACAAATGGTGTCGGAACGAGTAATGGCGGAGCAAGTAGTGTCAGAGTAAGTTATGGCAATGTAGTTTGTTATAAATGTGGAAAACCAGGCCACATTATTAGAAATTGCCCGAACCAGGAGAACACGAATGGACAAGGCCGCAGAAGAGTTTTCAATATTAATGCGGCAGAGGCACAGGAAGACCCGGAGCTTGTTATGGGTACGTTTCTTATTGACAATAAATCTGCTTATGTTTTATTTGATTCGGGTGCAGATAGAAGCTATATGAGTAGAGATTTTTGTGCTAAATTAAGTTGTCCATTGATGCCGTTGGATAGTAAATTTTTACTCGAATTAGCAAACGGTAAATTAATTTCAGCAGATAATATATGCCGGAATCGAGAAATTAAACTGGGTAGCGAAATATTTAAGATTGATTTGATACCAGTAGAGTTAGGGAGTTTTGATGTAATAGTTGGCATGGACTGGCTGAAGAAGGTGAAAGCAGAGATCGTATGTTATAAAAATGCAATTCGCATTGTACGAGAAGAAGGAGAACCCTTAATGGTGTACGGAGAAAAGGGCAACATGAATCTACATCTTATTAGTAATTTGAAGGCACAAAAACTAATAAGAAAAGGTTGCTATGCTGTTCTAGCACACGTCGAGGAAGTACAAACTGAAGAAAAGAGCATCAATGATGTTCCCGTCGCAAAAGAATTTCCCGATGTATTTCCGAAAGAATTACCGGGACTACCTCCACATCGATCTGTTGAATTTCAAATAGATCTTGTACCAGGAGCTGCACCAATAGCTCGTGCTCCTTATAGACTCGCACCCAGCGAGATGAAAGAACTGCAAAGCCAACTACAAGAACTATTAGAACGTGGTTTCATTCGACCAAGCACATCACCATGGGGAGCTCCTGTTTTGTTTGTCAAGAAGAAGGATGGTACATTTAGGTTATGTATTGACTACAGAGAGTTGAACAAACTTACCATCAAAAACCGTTATCCACTGCCGAGAATTGACGACTTATTTGATCAACTACAAGGCTCGTCGATTTATTCGAAGATCAATTTACGTTCTGGATATCATCAAATGCTAGTAAAGGAGGATGATATTCCAAAAACTGCTTTTATGACGCGTTATGGTCATTACGAGTTTATGGTTATGCCGTTTCGATTGACTAACGCACCAGCTGTGTTCATGGACCTTATGAACCGAGTGTGTAGGCCATATCTTGACAAGTTTGTCATTGTTTTCATCGATGACATACTTATTTACTCAAAGAATGATCAAGAGCACGAAGAACATTTGAGAAAAGTGCTAGAATATTGAGGAAAGAAAAACTGTACGCTAAGTTTTCAAAGTGTGCATTTTGGTTGGAAGAAGTTCAATTCCTCGGTCACATAGTGAACAAAGAAGGTATCCAGGTGGACCCGTCAAAGATCGAAACCGTTGAAAAGTGGGAAACCCCAAAAACTCCAAAGCATATACGTCAATTTTTAGGACTAGCTGGTTACTACAGAAGGTTCATTCAAGACTTTTCTAGAATAGCAAAACCCTTGACTGCATTAACGCATAAAGGGAAGAAATTTGAATGGAAGGATGAACAAGAGAAAGCGTTTCAGTTATTGAAGAAAAAGCTAACTACGGCACCTATATTGTCATTGCCTGAAGGGAATGATGATTTTATAATTTATTGTGACGCATCAAAGCAAGGTCTCGGTTGTGTATTAATGCAACGAACGAAGGTGATTGCTTATGCGTCTAGACAATTGAAGATTCATGAACAAAATTATACGACGCATGATTTGGAATTAGGCGCGGTTGTTTTTGGATTAAAGACTTGGAGGCACTACTTATATGGGGTCAAAAGTATTATATATACCGACCACAAAAGTCTTCAACACATATTTAATCAGAAACAACTAAATATGAGGCAGCGTAGGTGGATTGAATTGTTGAATGATTATGACTTTGAGATTCGTTACCACCCGGGAAAGGAAAATGTGGTAGCCGACGCCTTGAGCAGGAAGGACAGAGAACCCATTCGAGTAAAATCTATGAATATAATGATTCACAATAACCTTACTACTCAAATAAAGGAGACGCAACAAGGAGTTTTAAAAGAGGGAAATTTAAAGGATGAAATACCTAAAGGATCGGAGAAGCATATTAATATTCGGGAAGACGGAACCCGGTATAGGTCTGAAAGGATTTGGGTACCAAAATTTGGAGATATGAGAGAAATGGCACTTAGAGAAGCTCATAAATCCAGATACTCAATACATCCTGGAACGGGGAAGATGTACAAGGATCTCAAGAAACATTTTTGGTGGCCGGGTATGAAAGCCGATGTTGCTAAATACGTAGGAGAATGTTTGACGTGTTCTAAGGTCAAAGCTGAGCATCAGAAACCATCAGGTATACTTCAACAACCCGAAATCCCGAAATGGAAATGGGAAAACATTACCATGGATTTCATCACTAAATTGCCAAGGACTGCAAGTGGTTTTGATACTATTTGGGTAATAGTTGATCGTCTCACCAAATCAGCACACTTCCTGCCAATAAGAGAAGATGACAAGATGGAGAAGTTAGCATGACTGTATTTAAAGGAAGTCGTTTCCAGACATGGAATACCAATCTCTATTATCTCCGATAGGAATGGCAGATTTATTTCAAGATTCTGGCAGACATTACAGTAAGCATTAGGAACTCGTCTAGACATGAGTACTACCTATCATCCACAAACTGATGGGCAGAGCAAAAGGACGATACAAATGTAGCGACCCCGACAAATCGTCAAGTGACGGCGTCGTCTACGTAGGTCCCATTGCATGGTCATAAGTCTTTAAGACAAAGTTTGACCAAAATATGTCGCCTTCATTTCAAAATAAAGATGTTTCAAAGTTTACAAACGTAGTTTCCATAACAAGTACATAACAATGTTTAAAGTTTGTATGAAACACGTGCGACACGATTAAAAGTAGTCAAAAAGACGCTCCACATATGCAAGTATACTCGACATCCAATGCAAGTATCAAAAAGTATGAGCGGAAGCATGTATCACCTAAGTTCAAGGACCTGAGAAAAACATAGAGAATCTGTCAACGAAAACGTTGGTGAAATCATAGGTTTAAATAAGTGAGTGAGTAAAAGTAAGTTGAACCACAAGATTTGCAACATCGATAAAGTCATAGTACATTCTAAAAGTTAATATTCACGAGCACTCAATTATCAAAGCTTAACATTCCGTCCGTTGAACCCCGTAATAATAGTGTTAGAACATACACTGTTTCCCGAAAATATATTTCACCCGTAGACGGTAGCGAACCGTCCGAAGTGAGGGTTTGTCAAACCCATATGGCCATATAACATAAGTTCTCGCTTACACCATCTGATGTAACTAATGATAATCGAATTGAGGATTTGTGTTCAAACTCGTATGTAGAATGTTTGTTTTCCCTGTACTTGTGTTCACGTAGTTTAAAAGAACGTTTATGTTTTCTCATCCCAAAAGTAAGTTCAAAAAGAGTAAAAGTGGGACTATGATCTCACCTTTGATTGCAAGAGTGTAAAAGTACTTCAACAAGTAAACGTGCAAGGAACAATGCTAGTCTCGACCTAAACAAATAGGTTGTATCAATAACGATAGTCACGAAGGGTCAAAGATGTTCAATTAGTCCTATGGCTCGTTACGACTCGATTAATATATCATGTGAATCAATTTGTCAAGTTTCATGCACGATACAAGTAGTTAAGCATGTTAGAACGATTGTATAATCGTTTGGTTAAGTTTGACTAAAAGTCAAACTTGGTCAAAGTCAAAGTCAACGGGGTCGGGTCGGGTGTCCGACAATTTTCTCATGATGAGAAGTCATATACGAGCATAATAGTCAAGTTTCATGTTAATCGGAGTTATGGTTAAGCGGGAAACATTTTGGGAGCGTTTAAAGACAAGAAAGTTGGCCTGGGCCATTTGCGCGGTGCGCAATGGGTTGCGCGGCGCGCACCCATGTGCAATACCAGGTCAGAACTCGACCAAGGGAACCATTTATTTGGTTTTTCTGATTTGCGCGGTGCGCAGGTGCACGCGCGGCGCGCATAACCTGGGGAATTGCTGATTGCAGAAAAATAACTTAAGTAACGAACCAAAACTCATTTTAACATATTTCATGCACCCAAAAACACTTAAAACGCATATCATATATCATGAGAAAGGTAATTTGACAAGGAGAATAACTAAACGCATTTACTCAATCAAAACCAAACAACTTATATCAAAATCACCATTAATGCTCATCATTTATTACTCTAAGTTCATAAATGCCATATTATGATTCGGTAAATTAATGCACATGTGTAATACGCCGTTTTGAAGATAATCAAGCATACAACACAACTAGACACTTACAATTAACATTGCTAAGCATTTAATGCATCAAATATTCAATTTACTTTTATCAAACCCTAACCCAAAATCATAAAATCAACAATCTTGCTTATGAAACTAATCCATGTCAACCTACATACCAATTTGAAGCTAGTGATGTTAGGAACACAATTAAAACATGAACTTTCATCATCAACCAACATATGTACACCTAAAACTCAAGATTAAACAAGCATTCTTTCAATATGAGCTAGTTACACCAAAATAGCAAGAACAAGCATACAAAACACCTAATCATACTAGACTTGAGCCATAGACACTAATTAACAACCTTTTTAACTCAAAAACTCAAGAACACATAAAATTAGTGATTTTAGAAAGTTACCCAAATTTGATGAAGCCGGTATGGAATCGAAGAGGAGATCACGAGGAGTTCAAATATGTAATTTGTTTGGCCCGAAGCTTGATCGATTGAATATGGATGATGAATTGCTTTTTGATGAATTAGAGAAAAATATGAAAGTGTTGAAAGAAAAGAAAAAAAGAAAATGAGGAAAGAGGTGGAAGATGGTTGACTAGTCAAGTGCTAGTCACCATTTTGGCATGTTGGCAAAACAAGTCCCTCTACTTCCAATCTGGTGCGTTAAATTACCTAAACAAGATAATTTAAAACGCGTATTAACGGGAGATGTTATAAACATATAACGGAGTTTAAAATAGGTAAACGGAAAAGTTGACGGAAAAAGGCGGGATGTTACATTACCTACACCTTAAAAGAAATTTCGTCCCGAAATTTAGGTAGGCGTAGTGGTCGTTGTTTCTTCCTCGGAATCTGACGTTTCCGGAACCGGGAATAGATGAGGGTGTTTCTTTCGCATTTGATCTTCTCTTTCCCACGTAAACTCGGGTCCCCTTTTGGCGTTCCAACGGACCTTAACAATCGGGATCCGGCTTTGTTTCAATTCCTTCTCGACGTAGTCCACAATTTCAACCGGTTCCTCCACAAAATGGAGTTTGTCATTAATAGTAAGTTCCTCGAGAGGGACGACGATTTCGGGCTCGGCAAGACATTTCTTCAAGTTAGATACATGAAAAGTAGGATGGACGGAGCTTAGTTGAGGCGGAAGATCCAAACGATACGCAACGGTTCCAACACGCTCTAAGAGTTCGAAAGGACCAACGTACCGCGGATTTAGTTTCCCACGTTTCCCAAAACGGATGACACCTTTCCAAGGTGCGACTTTTAACATGACGCGGTCACCGACTTGAAATTCGAGGTCTTTGCGTCTTTTGTCGGTATAGCATTTTTGACGACTCCGGGCCGTCCGAAGTCTATCTCGGATTTGAAGAATCTTTTCGGTTGTTTCGTGAATGAGTTCGGGCCCAGAAATTTGCACGTCACCCACTTCGGCCCAACAAAGAGGAGAGCTACATTTTCGACCATATAACGCTTCAAAAGGTGCGGCCTTAATACTCGCGTGATAACTATTGTTGTAAGAGAATTCGGCGAGAGGTAAGTGATTGTCCCAAGCTTTTCCAAAATTAACAACGCAGGCTCGTAACATATCCTCTAAGGTTTGTATTGTACGTTCACTTTGCCCATCAGTTTGGGGATGATATGCGGTGCTCATGTCCAAACGCGTTCCCAACGCTTCTTGTAACGTACGCCAAAATCTAGAAACGAAACGACCATCTCGGTCGGAGATAATTGATAACGGTACTCCGTGTCAGGCTACAATCTCTTTAATGTAAAGTCGTGCAAGTTTCTCCATTTTGTCGGTTTCTTTCATGGCGAGAAAGTGCGCGGATTTGGTGAGACGGTCAACAATGACCCAAATTGTATCATAACCGCCCGACGTTTTCGGTAGTTTGGTGATAAAATCCATCGTGATCCTTTCCCACTTCCATTGCGGGATCTCGGGTTGTTGAAGTAACCCGGACGGTCTTTGGTGTTCGGCTTTGACTTTAGCGCAAGTCAAACAATTGGCGACGTATCTAGCAACCTCCTTTTTGATGTTCGGCCACCAATATTGTTCTTTAAGGTCATGGTACATCTTATTGGCGCCGGGATGAATCGAGTATCGCGATTTGTGGGCTTCGTCTAGGATGAGGTTTCGTAGATCGCCATATCTAGGCACCCAAATTTTTCCGGCGTAATATCGAAGTCCGGTCTCCTTAACTTCGAATCGGGAGACGAGAATGTTTAAAAGTTCGCGTGCGATGTTGTTGTCCTTAAGAGCTTCATCTTGGGCTACCCGAATTTGGCTATTAAGGTTGGAGTGGATGGTGATATTCAAAGCTCGGACACGAAGAGGCACCGCTCTTTCCTTTCGACTTAAGGCATCGGCCACTACATTAGCCTTTCCGGGGTGGTAACGAAGTTCACAATTATAATCGTTCAAGGTCTCAATCCACCTTCGTTGTCTCATGTTTAGTTGCTTTTGATCGAAGATATGTTGGAGACTTTTGTGATCGGTAAAGATAGTACTCTTGGTACCAAGAAGATGATGTCTCCATAGCTTAAGTGCAAAGATGACGGCACCGAGTTCAAGATCATGTGTCGTGTAGTTTCGTTCGTGAACCTTGAGTTGTCGAGAGGCATAAGCAATGACTTTCTTTCGTTGCATTAGTACACACCCATAACCGTTTTTCGAGGCATCACAATATACAACAAAATCATCATTGCCTTCGGGAAGTGACAATATAGGAGCGGTGGTTAGTTTAGTTTTCAAGATTTGAAAAGCGGTTTCTTGTTCGGATGTCCAAACGAATTTTCGGTCCTTGTGAGTTAACGCGGTTAAAGGGCGAGCGATTAAGGAAAAGTCCTTGATGAATTTACGATAGTATCCGGCGAGACCCAAGAATTGACGAATTTGAGTAGGAGTAGTAGGAGTCTCCCATTTACTAATGGCTTCGATTTTCGCGGGATCGACTTTAATACCTTGATCACTTACAACATGACCAAGAAATTGAACTTCCTTTAACCAAAATTCACACTTGGAGAATTTGGCATAAAGTCGTTCTTGTCTCAAGAGTTCAAGCACAAGTCGGAGATGTTGTTCGTGCTCTTCTTCATTTTTAGAATAGATCAATATGTCATCGATGAACACAATAGCGAATTTATCGAGATACGGTTTGCACACGCGGTTCATAAGATCCATGAACACCGCCGGTGCATTTGTGAGACCAAAAGGCATGACAAGGAATTCATAACTACCATAACGAGTCCGGAAAGCGGTT
This sequence comes from Rutidosis leptorrhynchoides, assembly GCF_046630445.1. Taxonomy (NCBI): domain Eukaryota; kingdom Viridiplantae; phylum Streptophyta; class Magnoliopsida; order Asterales; family Asteraceae; genus Rutidosis; species Rutidosis leptorrhynchoides. Next base: position 270,964,138 of record NC_092334.1, read on the forward strand.
TTGGAGACGTCTTCCCCCTTAACCCTTAGTTGATGATAACCCGAACGGAGATCGATTTTTGAATATACACGAGAACCTTGTAGTTGATCAAAGAGATCATCGATGCGAGGAAGGGGATATCGGTTCTTAACCGTCAATTTGTTTAGTTCACGATAATCAATGCACATTCGTAGGGATCCGTCTTTCTTCTTGACGAACAAAATCGGAGCGCCCCATGGTGAATGGCTAGGTTGAATGAAACCACGGTCAAGTAGCTCTTAGATTTGACTTTGCAATTCTTGTAATTCGGATGGAGCGAGCCTATACGGTGCACGCGCTACGGGTGCGGCTCCTGGAATAAGATCGATTTGAAATTCAACCGGTCGATGAGGTGGAAGACCTGGTAATTCGTCGGGAAATACATCGGAAAAGTCACTAACAATTGGCACATCTTCGATGCGCTTTTTGTCGGCCTCTACTTTCTTAACGTGAGCAAGAATCGCGAAACAACCCTTGCGAAGTAGCTTTCGAACTTTAAGGCACGAAACGAGATTGAGTCCGGTGCAATTTTTGTCGCCATAGACAATCAATGGTTCACCATTCTCGATAGGAATTCGGATTGCATGAAGATCGCAAAGAATGTGAGATTTATTTTTGACCATCCAATTCATACCGATTATTACATCAAAACTCCCTAATTCCATGGGTATCAAGTCAATTTCAAATTCCTTACCCAAAATGTTCAAAGTACACCCCCGGTAATATGTGTCGGCACTTAAGAGTTTTCCGTCGGCCACTTCGATGGAATAAGTAGTATCTAAAGGGTCTGGTGGAGTGCAAAGGGTAGGAGCCAAAGTCTTGGACACAAAACATTTATCGGCACCCGAATCGAATAAGCAAGTAACATAAGAGTTGTTGAGAAGAAACGTACCCGTGACTAGTTCATTGTCATCTCGGGCTTCCTCGGTGTTGATGTTAAAGGCTCGACCTCGGTTGTTGGGGTTGGCTTTCTTTTTCGGGCATTCGTTCTTATAATGGCCCGTTTGGCCACATTCGTAACAAGTGACCGTTTTTGGAGGATTGGGCCCCTTTCGAGCAACGGGGGCGGCGCTTGTGCAATTGTTGGCCCTATGACCAACACCTTGGCAACGGTGACAAACTAGTTTGTTACATTCGCCGTGATGATGCTTGTGGCATTTGTTGCAAAAAGGTAAGTTTCCGACATAACCCTTCTTGCCGTCGTTGTTGAAAGGCTTTTTGGTGAAGGTGTTGTTGTTGTAGTTGGTTGATGGAGTGGCTTCCCATTTCCTTTTGTTGCCACCCGACTTGTCCTCGACCTTAGGAGCCGGCACTACAATTTCGTCAACCGTTTCAATTAGTTGGCGAGCCATGTTCATAGCGGCTTGATGAGTAGTGGGTTTGGATGACATCACCCCTTGTTTGATGCTCTTTGGAAGACCGAGCATGTAGAGCTCAATCCTTTGAGATTCGGGGTTAACAAGATTAGGACACATCAAGGATAGTTCGGCGAAGCGTTGATTATAAGCTTTAAGATCGTTTCCGACCGCTTTCAAAGCTCTTAGTTCTTCCTCAAGCTTTCGGGTTTCTTCGCGCGGAAAATATTCAACAATCATCTTTTCCCTTAGATCGGCCCAAGAGAGGGCATGAGCTTCATCGGTACCCACCGATTGAACATAGGTGTTCCACCATGTTAGAGCAATTCCGGAGAAAGTGTGGGTGGAGTATTTGACCTTGTCTTGATCCCGACAACCGCTTATGCTAAAGACGGCCTCGGTTTGTTCGAACCAACGAGTAAGCACAACCGGTCCCCCGGTTCCATCATAAGTGTGAGGTTTGCACCCCATGAAAGCTTTGTAGGAGCACCCTTCGCTAGAGTTACCGGCTCCTTGGTTATTGTTGTTGTGGTTGGTGTTATTGTTTTTGTTAGACGAGTGACCGGCCATGGCCGCATCCACGGCGATGGCTATCATGCGTTGTAAGGCTTGTTCGGGAGTTTCATTGCGTCGTACACGGCGAGGAGGCATTGTTCCTTCAAAACAAAAGAATACCGTTAGTTAGTATTCTAAATAATACTAACCGTGATATGGAATAAAGATAGAGAGAAAATTATCCTTGACTCGCCTTAAATTCTTTATGGCATAATGTCGGTATGTTCATATGAGTCACCGTAATATAATTTCCGGAAATTATATTACCCTAATTCATATGTGCATTCGACATTACATCATATAGTCAAGGTGGCGTGTCAATTAAATTATACAACACAAGATTTAGATAGAATAAGAGTAGATATGAGTAGAAGAGTTAGAGTATAAATGCACAATTTGCCAAGTAATTCCTATGTCAAGTCTATATGCCGGTTGTAGTCTAGACTCACCAATGTACCCTATGACTCGGGGTCGACACCAATGAACTCTAAATCCCTACAACCAAGGCTCTGATACCACTTGTAGCGACCCCGACAAATCGTCAAGTGACGGCGTCGTCTACGTAGGTCCCATTGCATGGTCATAAGTCTTTAAGACAAAGTTTGACCAAAATATGTCGCCTTCATTTCAAAATAAAGATGTTTCAAAGTTTACAAACGTAGTTTCCATAACAAGTACATAACAATGTTTAAAGTTTGTATGAAACACGTGCGACACGATTAAAAGTAGTCAAAAAGACGCTCCACATATGCAAGTATACTCGACATCCAATGCAAGTATCAAAAAGTATGAGCGGAAGCATGTATCACCTAAGTTCAAGGACCTGAGAAAAACATAGAGAATCTGTCAACGAAAACGTTGGTGAAATCATAGGTTTAAATAAGTAAGTGAGTAAAAGTAAGTTGAACCACAAGATTTGCAACATCGATAAAGTCATAGTACATTCTAAAAGTTAATATTCACGAGCACTCAATTATCAAAGCTTAACATTCCGTCCGTTGAACCCCGTAATAATAGTGTTAGAACATACACTGTTTCCCGAAAATATATTTCACCCGTAGACGGTAGCGAACCGTCCGAAGTGAGGGTTTGTCAAACCCATATGGCCATATAACATAAGTTCTCGCTTACACCATCTGATGTAACTAATGATAATCGAATTGAGGATTTGTGTTCAAACTCGTATGTAGAATGTTTGTTTTCCCTGTACTTGTGTTCACGTAGTTTAAAAGAACGTTTATGTTTTCTCATCCCAAAAGTAAGTTCAAAAAGAGTAAAAGTGGGACTATGATCTCACCTTTGATTGCAAGAGTGTAAAAGTACTTCAACAAGTAAACGTGCAAGGAACAATGCTAGTCTCGACCTAAACAAATAGGTTGTATCAATAACGATAGTCACGAAGGGTCAAAGATGTTCAATTAGTCCTATGGCTCGTTACGACTCAATTAATATATCATGTGAATCAATTTGTCAAGTTTCATGCACGATACAAGTAGTTAAGCATGTTAGAACGATTGTATAATCGTTTGGTTAAGTTTGACTAAAAGTCAAACTTGGTCAAAGTCAAAGTCAACGGGGTCGGGTCAGGTGTCCGACAATTTTCTCATGATGAGAAGTCATATACGAGCATAATAGTCAAGTTTCATGTTAATCGGAGTTATGGTTAAGCGGGAAACATTTTGGGAGCGTTTAAAGACAAGAAAGTTGGCCTGGGCCATTTGCGCGGTGCGCAATGGGTTGCGCGGCGCGCACCCATGTGCAATACCAGGTCAGAACTCGACCAAGGGAACCATTTATTTGGTTTTTCTGATTTGCGCGGTGCGCAGGTGCACGCGCGGCGCGCATAACCTGGGGAATTGCTGATTGCAGAAAAATAACTTAAGTAACGAACCAAAACTCATTTTAACATATTTCATGCACCCAAAAACACTTAAAACGCATATCATATATCATGAGAAAGGTAATTTGACAAGGAGAATAACTAAACGCATTTACTCAATCAAAACCAAACAACTTATATCAAAATCACCATTAATGCTCATCATTTATTACTCCAAGTTCATAAATGCCATATTATGATTCGGTAAATTAATGCACATGTGTAATACGCCGTTTTGAAGATAATCAAGCATACAACACAACTAGACACTTACAATTAACATTGCTAAGCATTTAATGCATCAAATATTCAATTTACTTTTATCAAACCCTAACCCAAAATCATAAAATCAACAATCTTGCTTATGAAACTAATCCATGTCAACCTACATACCAATTTGAAGCTAGTGATGTTAGGAACACAATTAAAACATGAACTTTCATCATCAACCAACATATGTACACCTAAAACTCAAGATTAAACAAGCATTCTTTCAATATGAGCTAGTTACACCAAAATAGCAAGAACAAGCATACAAAACACCTAATCATACTAGACTTGAGCCATAGACACTAATTAACAACCTTTTTAACTCAAAAACTCAAGAACACATAAAATTAGTGATTTTAGAAAGTTACCCAAATTTGATGAAGCCGGTATGGAATCGAAGAGGAGATCACGAGGAGTTCAAATATGTAATTTGTTTGGCCCGAAGCTTGATCGATTGAATATGGATGATGAATTGCTTTTTGATGAATTAGAGAAAAATATGAAAGTGTTGAAAGAAAAGAAAAAAAGAAAATGAGGAAAGAGGTGGAAGATGGTTGACTAGTCAAGTGCTAGTCACCATTTTGGCATGTTGGCAAAACAAGTCCCTCTACTTCCAATCGGGTGCGTTAAATTACCTAAACAAGATAATTTAAAACGCGTATTAACGGGAGATGTTATAAACATATAACGGAGTTTAAAATAGGTAAACGGAAAAGTTGACGGAAAAAGGCGGGATGTTACAACAAACGCATGAATACATGCTACGAGCATGTGTTATTGATTTCGGAAACAGTTGGGATCGACACCTACCGTTAGCATAATTTTCCTACAACAACAGCTACCATTCAAGCATTGAGATGGCGCCGTTTGAAGCACTTTATGGTAGAAAGTGCAGGTCTCCAATTTTGTTGGAGTGAAGTGGGGGATAGACAGATTACGGGTCCGGAGATAATACAAGAAACTACCGAGAAAATCATCTAAATTCAACAAAGATTGGAAACCGCCCAGAGTCGACAAAGGAGCTACGCGGACAGTAAAAGAAAAGATATAGAGTTTGAAATTAGAGAAATGGTCATGCTTAAGGTTTCACCTTGGAAAGGCGTTGTTCGATTTGGTAAACAGGGGAAACTAAATCCAAGGTACATTGGACCATTCAAGATTATAGATCGTGTCGGACCAGTAGCTTACCAACTGGAGCTACCTCAACAACTCGCGGCTGTACATAACACTTTCCACGTCTCAAATTTGAAGAAATGTTTTGCTAAAGAAGATCTCACTATTCCGTTGGACGAAATCCAAATCAATGAAAAACTTCAATTCATTGAAGAACCCGTCGAAATAATGGATCGTGAGGTTAAGAGACTTAAACAAAACAAGATACCGATTGTTAAGGTTCGATGGAATGCTCGTAGAGGACCCGAGTTCACCTGGGAGCGTGAAGATCAGATGAAGAAGAAATACCCGCATTTATTTCCAGAAGATACGTCAACACCTCCAACTGCTTAAAATTTCGGAACGAAATTTATTTAACGGGTAGGTACTGTAGTGACCCGAACTTTTCCATGTTTATATATATATTAAATGAAATTGTTATTTACATGATTAAGTGTTTCCAACATGTTAAGCAATCAAACTTGTTAAGACTTGATTAATTGAAATAGGTTTCATATAGACAATTGACCACCCAAGTTGATCGGTGATTCACGAACGTTAAAACTTGTAAAAACTATACGATGACATATATATGGTTATATATATAGTTAACATGATTTTATTATAAGTATGTATCTCATTAGGTATTTTAACAATGAGTTGTATACATAAAAATGAGACTATTAATTTAAGAAACTCGAAAACGATATATATAACGATTATCGTTATAACAACGTCTTACTAGGTACATATGAATCATATTAAGATATTGATACAATTGGTTAATTATGTTAAATGATAAGTAAATATATTATTAAGTGTATTTACAATGAAATACATATGTAAAAATAAGACTACTAACTTAATGATTTCGAAACGAGACATATATGTAACGATTATCGTTGTAACGACATTTAACTGTATATATCATACTAAGATATATTATATATCATAATATCATGAAAATATAACAATTTAACATCTCATTTTTTATAATAAATAATGGGTTAACAACATTCAACAAAATCGTTAACCTAAAGGTTTCAAAACAACGTTTACATGTAACGACTAACGATGACTTAACGACTCAGTTAAAATGTATATACATGTAGTGTTTTAATATGTATTCATACACTTTTGAAAGACTTCAAGACACTTATCAAAATACTTCTACTTAACAAAAATGCTTACAATTACATCCTCGTTCAGTTTCATCAACAATTCTACTCGTATGCACCCGTATTCGTACTCGTACAATACACAGCTTTTAGATGTATGTACTATTGGTATATACACTCCAATGATCAGCTCTTAGCAGCCCATGTGAGTCACTTAACACATGTGGGAGCCATCATTTGGCAAATAGCATGAAATATCTCATAAAATTACAAAAATATGAGTAATCATTCATGACTTATTTACATGAAAACAAAATTACATATCCTTTATATCTAATCCATACACCAACGACCAAAAACACCTACAAACAATTTCATTCTTCAATTTTCTTCATCAAATTGATTTCTCTCTCAAGTTCTATCTTCAAGTTCCAAGTGTTCTTCATAAATTCCAAAAGTTCTAGTTTCATAAAATCAAGAATACTTCTAAGATTGCAAGTTTACTTCCAAGTTTTCTAAATCCATTCCAAATAATCATCCAAGATCAAGAAACCTTTGTTACTTACAGTAGGTTATCTTTCTAATACAAGGTAATAATCATATTCAAACTTTAATTCAATTTCTATAACTATAACAATCTTATTTCGAGTGGAAATCTTACTTGAAATTGTTTTCGTGTCATGATTCTGCTTCAAGAACTTTCAAGCTATCCAAGGATCCTTTGAAGCTAGATCTATTTTTCTCATTTCCAGTAGGTTTATCCAAGGAACTTGAGGTAGTAATGATGTTCATAACATCATTCGATTCATACATATAAAGCTATCTTATTCGAAGGTTTAAACTTGTAATCACTAGAACATAGTTTAGTTAATTCTAAACTTGTTCGCAAATAAAAGTTAATCCTTCTAACTTGACTTTAAAAATCAACTAAACACATGTTCTATATCTATATGATATGCTAACTTAATGATTTAAAACCTGGAAACACGAAAAACACCGTAAAACCGGATTTACGCCGTCGTAGTAACACCGCGGGCTGTTTTGGGTTAGTTAATTAAAAACTATGATAAACTTTGATTTAAAAGTTGTTATTCTGGGAAAATGACTTTTATTATGAACATGAAACTATATCCAAAAATTATGGTTAAACTCAAAGTGGAAGTATGTTTTCTAAAATGGTAATCTAGACGTCGTTCTTTCGACTGAAATGACTACCTTTACAAAAACGACTTGTAACTTATTTTTCCGACTATAAACCTATACTTTTTCTTTTTATATTAATAAAATAGAGTTCAATATGAAACCATAGCAATTTGATTCACTCAAAACGGATTTAAAATGAAGAAGTTATGGGTAAAACAAGATTGGATAATTTTTCTCATTTTAGCTACGTGAAAATTGGTAACAAATCTATTCCAACCATAACTTGATCAACTTGTATTGTATATTATGTAATCTTGAGATACCATAGACACGTATACAATGTTTCGACCTATCATGTCGACACATCTATATATATTTCGGAACAACCATAGACACTCTATATGTGAATGTTGGAGTTAGCTATACAGGGTTGAGGTTGATTCCAAAATATATATGGTTTGAGTTGTGATCAATACTGAGATACGTATACACTGGGTCGTGGATTGATTCAAGATAATATTTATCGATTTATTTTTGTACATCTAACTGTGGACAACTAGTTGTAGGTTACTAACGAGGACAGCTGACTTAATAAACTTAAAACATCAAAATATATTAAAAGTGTTGTAAATATATTTTGAACATACTTTGATATATATGTATATATTGTTATAGGTTCGTGAATCAACCAGTGGCCAAGTCTTACTTCACGACGAAGTAAAAATCTGTAAAAGTGAGTTATAGTCCCACTTTTAAAATCTAATATTTTTGGGATGAGAATACATGCAGGTTTTATAAATGATTTACAAAATAGACACAAGTACGTGAAACTACATTCTATGGTTGAATTATCGAAATCGAATATGCCCCTTTTTATTAAGTCTGGTAATCTAAGAATTAGGGAACAGACACCCTAATTGACGCGAATCCTAAAGATAGATCTATTGGGCCTAACAAACCCCATCCAAAGTACCGGATGCTTTAGTACTTCGAAATTTATATCATATCCGAAGGGTGTCCCAGAATGATGGGGATATTCTTATATATGCATCTTGTTAATGTCGGTTACCAGTTGTTCACCATATGAATGATTTTTATCTCTATGTATGGGATGTGTATTGAAATATGAAATCTTGTGGTCTATTGTTATGATTTGATATATATATAGGTTAAACATATAACTCACCAACATTTTTGTTGACATTTAAAGCATGTTTATTCTCAGGTGAATACTAAGAGCTTCCGCTGTTGCATACTAAAATAAGGACAAGATTTGGAGTCCACGTTTGTATGATATTGTGTAAAAACTGCATTCAAGAAACTGATTTCGATGTAACATATTTGTATTGTAAACCATTATGTAATGGTCGTGTGTAAACAGGATATTTTAGATTATCATTATTTGATAATCTATGTAAAGCATTTTGAACCTTTATTTATGAAATAAAGGTTATGGTTTGTTTTAAAAATGAATGCAATCTTTGAAAAACGTCTCATATAGAGGTCAAAACCTCGCAACGAAATCAATTAATATGGAACGTTTTTAATCAATAAGAACGGGACATTTCAATTTTTGTCATGAATTATTGCTAAATTGAGTAGTGTAACATGTTTAGGTAGTTATATGATCCAAACATTGATCCTAAACATGATTTTTGAAGATTAAAGTGGACTTTTTAAGTCCAAAATTCATGAACTTGATTAATTTGATATATTTGCCGTTTGAGACTTGTTTAATTGTTAGTAATGACTATTTTGACATGTTATTTGAGTTAAATGCTTATGAACTTTGTATACATTTTCATATGTGCTTATTTGGAAAAGTGTAGAATTGTGAAAAAATGTGAAAATGTGTATAAGTTTAATTTTGATTTAACATGTTATTGTGAATGTTTTAAGTTGTTATTTTGCTAACACTAATGCATACTTGGATGCACAAATTTTGTGTCTAATGTGTTTTGCAGAAAGTCGATACTGGAGGTTCAGGAGCATCATCATCTAGACAACCTGCTCCAGCTCCAGAACCAGAACCAGAAATGCAATATGAACCTGAACAACAACCACAACAGGAACCACAACATCAGCCTGATCAGCACGTACCTTATTATGATCCGCTACAGTTACCTAATGAATTCACAGTATTTCCCCCGCATCCGCCTGTCGAATACCCAACAATTCCTGAACAGACGTTACATCCTAATCTGAGATTCAATAGACGATGGAGAGATTACCCGATATATCAAAGTAATAAATTTAAATTGGTAACAAAAGATGTAGAGGTGCCGAGGGTAATTGATTGGAATCCTTTGGAAACGGTCCATCTGGCTGACCGTGTTAGACAGCAAATGATTCAAAGGTATGGCAGTTCTTCTTTTACAGATTGGGAACGTCTTTTCACCATTCGTAGACCTGTATATAAGGAATGGTGTGTTGAGTTGATGAGTACTATAGCATTAAATGTAGATGTAGATGAAATGTCCCGTTCTTATTGATTAAAAACGTTCCATATTAATTGATTTCGTTGCGAGGTTTTGACCTCTATATGAGACGTTTTTCAAAGACTGCATTCATTTTAAAACAAACCATAACCTTTATTTCATCAATAAAGGTTTAAAAAGCTTTACGTAGATTATCAAATAATGATAATCTAAAATATCCTGTTTACACACTACCATTAAATAATCGTTTACAATACAAATATGTTACAACAAAATAAGTTTCTTGAATGCAGTTTTTACACAATATCATACAAGCATGGACTCCAAATCTCATCCTTATTTAAGTATGCGACAGCGGAAGCTCTTAATAATCACCTGAGAATAAACATGCTTAAAACGTCAACAAAAATGTTGATGAGTTATAGGTTTAACCTATATATATCAAATCATAATAATAGACTACAAGATTTCATATTTCAATACACATCCCATACATGGAGATAAAAATCATTCATATGGTGAACACCTGGTAACCGACATTAACAAGATGCATATATAAGAATATCCCCATCATTCCGGGACACCCTTCGGATATGATATAAATTTCGAAGTACTAAAGCATCCGGTACTTTGGATGGGGCTTGTTGGGCCCGATAGATCTATCTTTAGGATTCGCGTCAATTAGGGTGTCTGTTCCCTAATTCTTAGATTACCAGACTTAATAACAAGGGGCATATTCGATTTCGATAATTCAACCATAGAATGTAGTTTCACGTACTTGTGTCTATTTTGTAAATCATTTATAAAACCTGCATGTATTCTCATCCCAAAAATATTAGATTTTAAAAGTGGGACTATAACTCACTTTCACAGATTTTTACTTCGTCGGGAAGTAAGACTTGGCCACTATTGATTCACGAACCTATAACAATATATACATATATATTAAAGTATGTTCAAAATATATTTACAACACTTTTAATATATTTTGATGTTTTAAGTTTATTAAGTCTGCTGTACTCGTTAGTAACCTACAACTAGTTGTCCACAGTTAGATGTACAGAAATAAATCGATAAATATTATCTTGAATCAATCCACGACCCAGTGTATACGTATCTCAGTATTGATCACAACTCAAACTATATATATTTTGGAATCAACCTCAACCCTGTATAGCTAACTCCAACATTCACATATAGAGTGTCTATGGTTGTTCCGAAATATATATAGATGTGTCGACATGATAGGTCGAAACATTGTATACGTGTCTATGGTATCTCAAGATTACATAATATACAATACAAGTTGATTAAGTTATGGTTGGAATAGATTTGTTACCAATTTTCACGTAGCTAAAATGAGAAAAATTATCCAATCTTGTTTTACCCATAACTTCTTCATTTTAAATCCGTTTTGAGTGAATCAAATTGCTATGGTTTCATATTAAACTCTATTTTATGAATTTAAACAGAAAATTATAGGTTTATAGTCGGAAAAATAAGTTACAAGTCGTTTTTGTAAAGGTAGTCATTTCAGTCGAAAGAACGACGTGTAGATGACCATTTTAGAAAACATACTTTCACTTTGAGTTTAACCATAATTTTTGGATATAGTTTCATGTTCATAATAAAAATCATTTTCTCAAAATTACAACTTTTAAATCAAAGTTTATCATAGTTTTTAATTAACTAACCCAAAACAGCCCGCGGTGTTACTACGACGGCGTAAATCCGGTTTTACGGTGTTTTTCGTGTTTCCAGGTTTTAAATCATTAAGTTAGCATATCATATAGATATAGAACATGTGTTTAGTTAATTTTAAAAGTCAAGTTAGAAGGATTAACTTTTGTTTGCGAACAAGTTTAGAATTAACTAAACTATGTTCTAGTGATTACTAGTTTAAACCTTCGAATAAGATAGTTTTATATATATGAATCGAATGATGTTATGAACATCATTACTACCTTAAGTTCCATGGATAAACCTAATGGAAAAGAGAAAAATGGATCTAGCTTCAACAGATCTTTGGATGGCTCGAAGTTCTTGAAGCAGAATCATGACACGAAAACAAGTTCAAGTAAGATCATCACTTGAAATAAGATTGTTATAGTTATAAAAATTGAACCAAAGTTTGAATATGATTATTACCTTGTATTAGAATGATAACCTACTATAAGAAACAAAGATTTCTTGAGGTTGGATGATCACCTTACAAGATTGGAAGTGAGCTAGCAAACTTGAAAGTATTCTTGATTTTATGTAACTAGAACTTGTAGAATATATGAAGAACACTTAGAACTTGAAGATAGAACTTGAGAGAGATCAATTAGATGAATAAAATTGAAGAATGAAAGTGTTTTTAGGTGTTTTTGGTCGTTGGTGTATGGATTAGATATAAACGATATGTAATTTTGTTTTCATGTAAATAAGTCATGAATGATTACTCATATTTTTGTAATTTTATGAGATATTTCATGCTAGTTGCCAAATGATGGTTCCCACATGTGTTAGGTGACTCACATGGGCTGCTAAGAGCTGATCATTGGAGTGTATATACCAATAGTACATACATCTAAAAGCTGTGTATTGTACGAGTACGAATACGGGTGCATACGAGTAGAATTGTTGATGAAACTGAACGAGGATGTAATTGTAAGCATTTTTGTTAAGTAGAAGTATTTTGATAAGTCTATTAAAGTCTTTCAAAAGTGTATAAATACATATTAAAACACTACATGTATATACATTTTAACTGAGTCGTTAAGTCATCGTTAGTCGTTACATGTAAGTGTTGTTTTGAAACCTTTAGGTTAACGATCTTGTTAAATGTTGTTAACCCAATGTTTATAATATCAAATGAGATTTTAAATTATTATATTATCATGATATTATCATGTATGAATATCTCTTAATATGATATATATACATTAAATGTCTTTACAACGATAATCGTTACATATATGTCTCGTTTAAAAATCATTAAGTTAGTAGTCTTGTTTTTACATATGTAGTTCATTGTTAATATACTTAATGATATGTTTACTTATCATAGTATCATGTTAACTATATATATATCCATATATATGTCATCATATAGTTTTTACAAGTTTTAACGTTCGTGAATCACCGGTCAACTTGGGTGGTCAATTGTCTATATGAAACATATTTCAATTAATAAAGTCTTAACAAGTTTGATTGCTTAACATGTTGGAAACATTTAATCATGTAAATAACAATCTCAATTAATATATATAAACATGGAAAAGTTCGGGTCACTACAGTACCTACCCGTTAAATAAATTTCGTCCCGAAATTTTAAGCTGTTGAAGGTGTTGACGAATCTTCTGGAAATAGATGCGGGTATTTCTTCTTCATCTGATCTTCATGCTCCCAGGTGAACTCGGGTCCTCTACGAGCATTCCATCGAACCTTAACAATTGGTATCTTGTTTTGCTTAAGTCTTTTAACCTCACGATCCATTATTTCGACGGGTTCTTCGATTAATTAAAGTTTTTCGTTGATTTGGATTTCATCTAACGGAATAGTGAGATCTTCTTTAGCAAAACATTTCTTCAAATTCGAGACGTGGAAAGTGTTATGTACAGCCGTGAGTTGTTGAGGTAACTCAAGTCGGTAAGCTACTGGTCCGACACGATCAATAATCTTGAATGGTCCAAGGTGCTACTTTAAGCATGACCATCTCTCCAATTTCAAATTCTATATCTTTTCTTTTAATATCAGCGTAGCTCTTTTGTCGACTTTGGGCGGTTTTCAACCGTTGTTGAATTTGGATTATCTTCTCGGTAGTTTCTTGTATAATCTCCGGACCCGTAATTTGTCTATCCCCCACTTCACTCCAACAAATCGGAGACCTGCACTTTCTACCATAAAGTGCTTCAAACGGCGCCATCTCAATGCTTGAATGGTAGCTGTTGTTGTAGGAAAATTCTGCTAACGGTAGATGTCGATCCCAACTGTTTCCGAAATCAATAACACATGCTCGTAGCATGTCTTCAAGCGTTTGTATCGTCCTTTCGTTCTGCCCATCAGTTTGTGGATGATAGGCAGTACTCATGTCTAGACGAGTTCCTAATGCTTGCTGTAATGTCTGCCAGAATCTTGAAATAAATCTGCCATCCCTATCAGAGATAATAGAGATTGGTATTCCATGTCTGGAGATGACTTCCTTCAAATACAGTCGTGCTAACTTCTCCATCTTGTCATCTTCTCTTATTGGCAGGAAATGTGCTGATTTGGTGAGATGATCAACTATTATCCAAATAGTATCAAAACCACTTGCAGTCCTTGGCAATTTAGTGATGAAATCCATGGTAATGTTTTCCCATTTCCATTCCGGGATTTCGGGTTGTTGAAGTAGACCTGATGGTTTCTGATGCTCAGCTTTGACCTTAGAACACGTCAAACATTCTCCTACGTATTTAGCAACATCGGCTTTCATACCCGGCCACCAAAAATGTTTCTTGAGATCCTTGTACATCTTCCCCGTTCTAGGATGTATTGAGTATCTGGTTTTATGAGCTTCTCTAAGTACCATTTCTCTCATATCTCCAAATTTTGGTACCCAAATCCTTTCAGCCCTATACCGGGTTCCGTCTTCCCGAATATTAAGATGCTTCTCCGATCCTTTGGGTATTTCATCCTTTAAATTTCCCTCTTTTAAAACTCCTTGTTGCGCCTCCTTTATTTGAGTAGTAAGGTTATTATGAATCATTATATTCATAGATTTTACTCGAATGGGTTCTCTGTCCTTCCTGTTCAAGGCATCGGCTACCACATTTGCCTTCCCCGGGTGGTAACGAAACTCAAAGTCGTAATCATTCAATAATTCAATCCACCTACGCTGCCTCATATTCAGTTGTTTCTGATTAAATATGTGTTGAAGACTTTTGTGGTCGGTATATATAATACTTTTGACCCCATATAAGTAGTGCCTCCAAGTCTTTAATGCAAAAACAACCGCGCCTAATTCCAAATCATGCGTCGTACAATTTTGTTCGTGAATCTTCAATTGTCTAGACGCATAAGCAATCACCTTCGTTCGTTGCATTAATACACAACCGAGACCTTGCTTTGATGCGTCACAATAAATCACAAAATCATCATTCCCTTCAGGCAATGACAATATAGGTGCCGTAGTTAGCTTTTTCTTCAATAACTGAAACGCTTTCTCTTGTTCATCATTCCATTCAAATTTCTTCCCTTTATGCGTTAATGCAGTCAAGGGTTTTGCTATTCTGGAAAAGTCTTGGATGAACCTTCTGTAGTAGCCAGCTAGTCCTAAAAACTGGCGTATGTGTTTCGGAGTTTTCGGGGTTTCCCACTTTTCAACAGTTTCTATCCTTGCCGGATCCACCTTAATACCTTCTTTGTTCACTATGTGACCGAGGAATTGAACTTCTTCTAACCAAAATGCACACTTTGAAAACTTAGCGTACAATTCTTCCTTCCTCAATACTTCTAACACCTTTCTCAAATGTTCACCGTGTTCTTGGTCATTCTTTGAGTAAATAAGTATGTCATCAATGAAAACAATGACAAACTTGTCAAGGTATGGTCCACACACTCGGTTCATTAGGTCCATGAACACAGCTGGTGCATTAGTTAAACCAAACGGCATGACCATAAACTCGTAATGACCGTAATGTGTTCTGAAAGCAGTCTTTAGAATATCATCTTCTTTCACCCGCGTTTGATGATACCCGGAACGTAAGTCAATCTTTGAATAAACAGACGAGCTTTGTAGTTGATCAAATAAGTCGTTGATTCTCGGTAGTGGGTAGCGGTTCTTGATGGTAAGTTTGTTCAACTCTCGGTAGTCGATACACAACCTGAATGTACCATCTTTCTTCTTGACAAACAAAACAGGAGCTCCCCACGGTGATGTGCTTGGTCGAATGAAACCACGCTCTAAAAGTTCTTGTAATTGGCTTTGCAGTTCTTTCATCTCGCTGGGTGTGAGTCTGTAAGGAGCACGAGCTATTGGTGCAGCTCCTGGTACAAGATCTATTTGAAATTCAACGGATCGATGTGGGGGTAATCCTGGTAATTCTTTCGGAAATACATCAGGAAATTCTTTTGCAATGGGAACATCATTGATGCTCTTTTCTTCAGTTTGTACTTTCTCGACGTGTGCTAGAACAGCATAGCAACCTTTTCTTATTAGTTTTTGTGCCTTCAAATTACTAATAAGATGTAGCTTCGTGTTGCCCTTTTCTCCGTACACCATTAAGGATTTTCCTTTTTCTCGTATAATGCGAATTGCATTTTTGTAACAAACGATCTCTGCTTTCACTTTTTTCAACCAGTCCATACCGATTATCACATCAAAACTCCCTAACTCTACTGGTATCAAATCAATCTTAAATGTTTCGCTAACCAGTTTAATTTCTCGATTCCGAAATATATTATCTGCTGAAATTAATTTACCATTTGCTAATTCGAGTAAAAATTTACTATCCAAAGGTGTCAATGGACAACTTAATTTAGCACCAAAATCTCTACTCATATAGCTTCTATCCGCACCCGAATCAAATAAAACGTAAGCAGATTTATTGTCAATAAGAAACGTACCCGTAACAAGCTCCGGGTCTTCCTGTGCCTCTGCCGCATTAATATTGAAAACTCTTCCGCGGCCTTGTCCATTCGTGTTCTCCTGGTTCGGGAAATTTCTAATAATGTGGCCCGGTTTTCCACATTTATAACAAACTACATTGGCATAACTTGCTCCGACACTACTTGCTCCGCCATTACTCGTTCCGACACCATTTGTTCCTTTCGTTCTGTTAACCCCTGGTCCATAGACCTCACACTTCGCCGCGCTATGACCATTTCTTTTACACTTGTTGCAAAATTTGGTGCAGAACCCCGAGTGATACTTTTCACACCTTTGGCATACCTGCTTCTGATTGTTGTTATTGTTGAGGTTATTATTGTTGTTGGGATGATTGTTGTAGTTGCTGTTGTTGTTGTTGTTGTTGTTGTTGTTGTTGGGCCGTTTGTTGTAGTTACGATTGATGTTGCGATTGTTGGGATAATTGTTGCGATTATTGTTGTAATTGCTGTTGTTGTTGTATTGGTGATTCTTATCACCGTTTTCCTCCCACTTTCTTTTGACTTGCTTCACATTGGCCTCTTCAGCAGTCTGTTCTTTAATTCTTTCTTCAATATGGTTCACTAGTTTGTGAGCCATTCTACATGCCTGTTGTATGGAGGCGGGCTCGTGTGAACTTATATCTTCTTGGATTCTTTCCGGTAATCCTTTCACAAACGCGTCGATCTTCTCTTCCTCATCTTCGAAAGCTCCCGGACACAATAGGCACAATTCTGTGAATCGTCTTTCGTACGTGGTAATATCAAATCCTTGAGTTCGTAACTCTCTAAGTTCTGTCTTGAGCTTATTGACCTCGGTTCTGGGACGGTACTTCTCGTTCATCAAGTGCTTGAATGCTGACCACGGTAGTGCGTGCGCATCATCTTGTCCCACTTGCTCTAGATAGGTATTCCACCATGTTAACGCAGAACCTGTGAAGGTATGCGTAGTGTACTTCACTTTGTCCTCTTCAGTACACTTACTTATGGCAAACACCGATTCGACCTTCTCGGTCCACCATTTCAATCCGATCGGTCCTTCGGTTCCATCAAATTCTAAAGGTTTGCAGGCAGTGAATTCTTTGTAGGTGCATCCTACACGATTTCCTGTACTGCTAGATCCAAGGTTATTGTTGGTATGTAGCGCAGCCTGTACTGCGGCTATGTTTGAAGCTAGAAAAGTACGGAATTCCTCTTCATTCATATTCATGGTGTGTCGAGTAGTCGGTGCCATTTCCTTCAAAATAGTCAAATGGAACAAGTTAATCATACAGAATATTAAGAGTAGTTAATAGTATTTCGTAGCATAATATGAACTCATTTATAAAAGCTTTTTCTTCATATTAGCGTTTTATAAGTTTAAATTCGGGTAGTACCTACCCGTTAAGTTCATACTTAGTAGCTAATATACAATTCAACTACTACAATTCTATATGAAAAACTGATTATAATAATATTTCGCGTTCAAACTTTTACACAATATTTTACAAACTTACAATACCGCTTATTTTACATATAGCATGAAATATAGCACACAATAAATTTGATACAAGATGGTTGTGAAGATAATTCTAGCTAGTACACAAGTCGTTCAGCAAAGGCAATAAAGACACGTAATTCATACGTCCAGAAACAAGTCATGCATTCTGGTTTTACTAGGATTACTTCCCATCCTTGGTCTTGTGGAACATAACCGTTATGGCCGTTGATAAGACAGCGTGTTTTAACGTTGTCAAAGGGACGAGGGTTACGTAATGTCCAACAGTCCCGTAACAATCTAAAAACCTCATTTCTTACCCCAATTACCGACTCCGTCACTTGTGGGAACGTTTTGTTTAATAGTTGTAGCCCGATGTTCTTGGTCTCACTTTGGTGAGAAGCGAACATTACTAATATTTAAGCATAACATGCTTCTTTATGTTGCATGTTAGCCGCTTTTTCTAAATCACGAAGTCCAATATTCGGATATATTGAGTCAAAATAATTTCTTAACCCATTACGTAAAATAGCATTTGGGTTCCCCACAATATATGCGTCAAAGTAAACACATCGTAACTTATGGATTTCCCAATGTGATATCCCCCATCTTTCGAACAAAAGCCTTTTATAAACCAAGGCATTCTTGGAACGTTCTTCTAATGTCTTACAAACTGATCTCGCCTTAAATAGTTGTGCCGAAGAATTCTGACCGACTCTAGACAAGATTTCATCAATCATGTCTCTGGGTAGGTCTCTTAAAATATTGGGTTGTCTATCCATTTTGTGTTTTTATACTGTAAAATAGACAAGAGTTAGATTCATAAAAAAAATACTTATTAATACAAGCAATTTTTACATATATCATAAAGCATAAGCACAATATATTACATATATTACACCACACGAATACAACTATCTTATTCCGACTCGCTTGTTTCTTCTTCTTTGGTTTTGGTTCGTTTTGCCAAGTTTCTAGGGATGTATGATGTTCCCCTAATACGAGCCGTAATTTTCCACATTGGTTTAGAAAAACCTGGTGGTTTAGAGGTTCCCGGGTCATTGTTACAACTTAAGGACTTCGGGGGTTGACGATACATATAAAGTTCGTCGGGGTTGGAATTAGATTTCTCTATTTTTATGCCCTTTCCCTTATTATTTTCTTTTGCCTTTTTAAATTCAGTTGGGGTAATTTCTATAACATCATCGGAATTCTCGTCGGAATCTGATTCATTGGAGAATTGGTAATCCTCCCAATATTTTGCTTCCTTGGCGGAAACACCATTGACCATAATTAACCTTGGTCGGTTGGTTGAGGATTTTCTTTTACTTAACCGTTTTATTATTTCCCCCACCGGTTCTATTTCTTCATCTGGTTCCGATTCTTCTTCCGGTTCCGACTCTTCTTCCGGTTCCGACTCTTCTTCCGGTTCATCTTCGGGAACTTGTGAATCAGTCCACGAATCATTCCAATTTACATTTGACTCTTCATTATTATTAGGTGAGTCAATGGGACTTGTTCTAGAGGTAGACATCTATCACATAATATCAAACGCGTTAAGAGATTAATATATCACATAATATTCACATGTTAAAAATATATAGTTTCCAACAAAATTTGTTAAGCAATCATTTTTCAAGTAAACACGGTCGAAGACCAGACTAACTAATGCATCCTAACAAACTCGATAAGACACACTAATGCAAAATTCTGGTTCTCTAAGACCAACGCTCGGATACCAACTGAAATGTCCCGTTCTTATTGATTAAAAACGTTCCATATTAATTGATTTCGTTGCGAGGTTTTGACCTCTATATGAGACGTTTTTCAAAGACTGCATTCATTTTAAAACAAACCATAACCTTTATTTCATCAATAAAGGTTTAAAAAGCTTTACGTAGATTATCAAATAATGATAATCTAAAATATCCTGTTTACACACGACCATTACATAATGGTTTACAATACAAATATGTTACAACAAAATAAGTTTCTTGAATGCAGTTTTTACACAATATCATACAAGCATGGACTCCAAATCTCGTCCTTATTTAAGAATGTTACAGCGGAAGCTCTTAATAATCACCTGAGAATAAACATGCTTAAAACGTCAACAAAAATGTTGGTGAGTTATAGGTTTAACGTATATATATCAAATCATAATAATAGACCACAAGATTTCATATTTCAATACACATCCCATACATAGAGATAAAAATCATTCATATGGTGAACACCTGGTAACCGACATTAACAAGATGCATATATAAGAATATCCCCATCATTCCGGGACACCCTTCGGATATGATATAAATTTCGAAGTACTAAAGCATCCGGTACTTTGGATGGGGCTTGTTGGGCCCGATAGATCTATCTTTAGGATTCACGTCAATTAGGGTGTCTGTTCCCTAATTCTTAGATTACCAGACTTAATAACAAGGGGCATATTCGATTTCGATAATTCAACCATAGAATGTAGTTTCACGTACTTGTGTCTATTTTGTAAATCATTTATAAAACCTGCATGTATTCTCATCCCAAAAATATTAGATTTTAAAAGTGGGACTATAACTCACTTTCACAGATTTTTACTTCGTCGGGAAGTAAGACTTGGCCACTGTTGATTCACGAACCTATAACAATATATACATATATATTAAAGTGTGTTCAAAATATATTTACAACACTTTTAATATATTTTGATGTTTTAAGTTTATTAAGTCAGATGTCCTCGTTAGTAACCTACAACTAGTTGTCCACAGTTAGATGTACAGAAATAAATCGATAAATATTATCTTGAATCAATCCACGACCCAGTGTATACGTATCTCAGTATTGATCACAACTCAAACTATATATATTTTGGAATCAACCTCAACCCTGTATAGCTAACTCCAACATTCACATATAGAGTGTCTATGGTTGTTCCGAAATATATATAGATGTGTCGACATGATAGGTCGAAACATTGTATACGTGTCTATGGTATCTCAAGATTATATAATATACAATACAAGTTGATTAAGTTATGGTTGGAATAGATTTGTTACCAATTTTCACGTAGCTAAAATGAGAAAAATTATCCAATCTTGTTTTACCCATAACTTCTTCATTTTAAATCCGTTTTGAGTGAATCAAATTGCTATGGTTTCATATTGAACTCTATTTTATGAATCTAAACAGAAAAGTATAGGTTTATAGTCAGAAAAATAAGTTACAAGTCGTTTTTGTAAAGGTAGTCATTTCAGTCGAAAGAACGACGTCTAGATGACCATTTTAGAAAACATACTTCCACTTTGAGTTTAACCATAATTTTTGGATATAGTTTCATGTTCATAATAAAAATAATTTTCTCAGAATTACAACTTTTAAATCAAAGTTTATCATAGTTTTTAATTAACTAACCCAAAACAGCCCGCGGTGTTACTACGACGGCGTAAATCCGGTTTTACGGTGTTTTTCGTGTTTCCAGGTTTTAAATAATTAAGTTAGCATATCATATAGATATAGAACATGTGTTTAGTTAATTTTAAAAGTCAAGTTAGAAGGATTAACTTTGGTTTGCGAACAAGTTTAGAATTAACTAAACTATGTTCTAGTGATTACGAGTTTAAACCTTCGAATAAGATAGTTTTATATATATGAATCAAATGATGTTATGAACATCATTACTACCTTAAGTTCCTTGGATAAACCTACTGGAAAAGAGAAAAATGGATCTAGCTTCAACGGATCCTTGGATGGCTCGAAGTTCTTGAAGCAGAATCATGACACGAAAACAAGTTCAAGTAAGATCATCACTTGAAATAAGATTGTTATAGTTATAGAAATTGAACCAAAGTTTGAATACGATTATTACCTTGTATTAGAATGATAACCTACTGTAAGAAACAAAGATTTCTTGAGGTTGGATGATCACCTTACAAGATTGGAAGTGAGCTACCAAACTTGAAAGTATTCTTGATTTTATGTAACTAGAACTTGTAGAATATATGAAGAACACTTAGAACTTGAAGATAGAACTTAAGAGAGATCAATTAGATGAAGAAAATTGAAGAATGAAAGTGTTTGTAGGTGTTTTTGGTCATTGGTGTATGGATTAGATATAAAGGATATGTAATTTTGTTTTCATGTAAATAAGTCATGAATGATTACTCATATTTTTGTAATTTTATGAGATATTTCATGCTAGTTGCCAAATGATGGTTCCCACATGTGTTAGGTGACTCACATGGGCTGCTAAGAGCTGATCATTGGAGTGTATATACCAATAGTACATACATCTAAAAGCTGTGTATTGTACGAGTACGAATACGGGTGCATACGAGTAGAATGTTGATGAAACTGAACGAGGATGTAATTGTAAGCATTTTTGTTAAGTAGAAGTATTTTGATAAGTGTATTGAAGTCTTTCAAAAGTTTATAAATACATATTAAAACACTACATGTATATACATTTTAACTGAGTCGTTAAGTCATCGTTAGTCGTTACATGTAAGTGTTGTTTTGAAACCTTTAGGTTAACGATCTTGTTAAATGTTGTTAACCCAATGTTTATAATATCAAATGAGATTTTAAATTATTATATTATCATGATATTATCATGTATGAATATCTCTTAATATGATATATATACATTAAATGTCTTTACAACGATAATCGTTACATATATGTCTCGTTTAAAAATCATTAAGTTAGTAGTCTTGTTTTTACATATGTAGTTCATTGTTAATATACTTAATGATATGTTTACTTATCATAGTATCATGTTAACTATATATATATATATCCATATATATGTCATCATATAGTTTTTACAAGTTTTAACGTTCGTGAATCACCGGTCAACTTGGGTGGTCAATTGTCTATATGAAACATATTTCAATTAATCAAGTCTTAACAAGTTTGATTGCTTAACATGTTGGAAACATTTAATCATGTAAATATCAATCTCAATTAATATATATAAACATGGAAAAGTTCGGGTCACTACAGTAGATAGGTTAGATGATAGAAGTTTTCTTAGATTTATCATTGGCGGTAGGATGTACAGAATGTCCATGATGGACATGGCCAGGGTATTACAGATTTACACTCCTAGTGAATTGCTACTACCCGATTGTATGAGTTTGATTTATCGTGGTGAAAGGGTAGATAGGAACTTTGACGCTGACGCCGTTTGGAGGCATATGTCAAACTATAATGTTTTTACACTAGGAGTAAAACACTCCTACTTACATATTAACAAAGCCGAGCTTCGAGTAATTCATAGATTTTTGGCTAACTCGATTACACAGAGAGGTCACAATAAGGAGAAAATGACCTTACATGATTTATTTTACCTAAAGTGTATTCGAGACCCGAGAAGCTTTGTTAATATCTCTTACTGTGTTGGTTTTTATTTATCTAAAATGGTAGAAGGAATGCAGGACGGGAGTATAATAGGAGGAGGTATTTTTGTTACTCTCATTGGAGAGTATTTAGGTGTTGATAGGAACCAAGGGGGTCAATTACAGATTTGTAGAGAACAGGATGAGACCATAGGATTGTGGGTTTATGTGGGTGCTAAGGTATTGAAGAGTAGACGCAACCAGGCATTGCCCTATGAAGGTAATCATCCTCAGGTAGAGAGAGGCTTAGACGAGGAAATGGAGGAAGCGGAAGACATTAGGGATGTCTTTTGAGATGCTATTCTTGACGTCCACGTTCGTATAGATGAGGAATCAATGACGAACGCGGCCATACATAGTATGTACGAGCAGTGGAACTCCGAGCGAGTATACGAGGATTATAGGCGACGCCAACATGATAGTTGGTTAGTTCATCAACACCAAATCATGAGCCAGCTATCATATCAGGTACCAAATAATTACGTGCCTACTCGACCTGCTCATTTTCCGCCACACAACCCCGAGATCCGACCACCCTTTAACCGGTATGACTATAACCAAGCCTATCAGGACACCTATAACCAACAATGGAACCCACCTGACGAGATGAACTGGAACCCCTATCCAGACTGATTTAGTTCCATTGGTTATTTTTATGATTTTTATGTTTTTATCTTTTTAATTATTCATGTTTAAACTTATGTTATTGGATATATTTATGTAATTTTTATCATTTTTATTATTATTGTGTACTAATATTTCACATTTAGGATTTGAAAGTGGGATATTAAGTCCCATTTCAAATTGCCATGAATGTTTATATTTGTATGTATGTATATTGTTAATTGTACAAAACAGGGTAAAACAGCGCATTTTCCAAGACTGGCATTAATGTAGCGACCCGACAAAATCGTCATTGACGGCGCCGTCTACTTAGGTCCCGTTACGTGGTCATAAGTCTTTAAAACAACGTTTGACCAAAAGATATGTCGCATTCATTTCAAATGTAAAGATTGTTCAAAGTTTACAAGAATAGTTCCACCACAAGTTACGTTACAAAGTTATAAGTACAAATGAAACTTATGCGACACAATTTAAAAGTAGCCAAAAGACGCTCCATGTATGCATATATACTCGACATCCAATGCAAGTATCAAAATAATGAGCGGAAGCATGTAACACATATCGTTCAAAGACCTGAGAAAAACATAGAAATCTGTCAACGAAAACGTTGGTGAAATCATAGGTTTAAGTAAGTAAGTGAGTAAATAAGTAGATTGAACCACAAGATTTGCAACATCGAAATAATAGTTAACCATTCCAAAATTTGTTTCACGAGCACCCAATTATCAATGCTTAATATTTCTCCCATTGAACCACATCACCTTAGTGTTAGAACATACACTGATTCTCGAAAATATATTTCATTCGTAGACGGTAGCGAACCGTCTGAATGAGGGTTTGTCAAATCCATATGGATCCACATAACATAAGTTCATGCTTACACCCGGCAAGTGTAACTAATGATAATTGAATTGAGGATTTTGTTCTAAACTCGTATGTAGAATGTTTGTTTTCCTGTACTTGTGTTCTCTTAAGAAAAAGAAACGTTTATGTTTTCTCACCCCAAATGTAAATTCAAAAGAGTAAAAGTGGGACTATGATCTCA
The DNA here is from genome assembly GCF_046630445.1 of Rutidosis leptorrhynchoides. Classification (NCBI taxonomy): domain Eukaryota; kingdom Viridiplantae; phylum Streptophyta; class Magnoliopsida; order Asterales; family Asteraceae; genus Rutidosis; species Rutidosis leptorrhynchoides. Next base: position 270,989,211 of record NC_092334.1, read on the forward strand.
CCTTGAGTGCACGAGTAATAAAGTACTTCAACAAGTAAACGTGTGCAAAGAACAATGCTAGTCTTGACCTAAACAAGTAAGTTGTATCAATAATGGTAAACGCGATTGGTCAAGGATGTTCAATTAGTCCTATGGCTCGTTACGACTCGATTAAGTAGCATGTGAATCAAATTGTCAAGTTTCATGCAAGATACAAGTATAGAAGCAAGTTAGAGAGATTGCATAAGTATTCGGTTAAGTTTGGCTATAAGTCAAACTTGGTCGGGTCAAAGTCAACGAAAAAGTCAACACGTTCGGGTCGGGTCCCGAACTATTTTTCTGAGGTTTTTAATCATATATAAGCATGTTAGTCAAGTTTCATGTTAATCGGAGGTGCATAGCATAGTTAGAATTAATCGAAAAACGACCAAATTGGATAGCACCTGATAGGCCATCTGGACGGCGTCCAAAATGGCTGGACGGCGTCCAGTATTGAAGTACTGGACGGCGTCCAAAAGACTGGACGGTGTCCAAGTCTGAAGGGCTGGACGGCGTCCAAGAATCTGGTGTGACAACCCGGAAATTTCCAACCAAATTTAAACTTTAATTTTTATATGTTTCCGACACGATAAGCAATATTTGTTAAGTTAAATTGCAAGAATTTTAAACTATGTTCATACATTCATTCAACCTCGACCATGTTCCAACGATTCACGAACCATTAAACGAATATGATTATATATGTATATGTGTATATATATTATAACTTGAAACGTAAACAATATATTAGATTAAATACTTTATATGATTGTATCTGTTTCAAAATATTTATCAATGGAATTAGAAGATAAGATCAAATGATTGAATTATCAGATATATTGAATTATGATTACAAGTCTCTGTTGAAAGGCCCACGTTGATTTGAGAAATCTTTCCGTTTTAACAATATTCGGAAAATGGTAAAGTGATTTATAAATAAGAATAAATTGTCAATCATTGAGAACTAGACAAAGGATAGTGGAAGATTGAATCTCATAAAGACTCGATTGATCTATTTAGTTTCAAACGTACAAAAACGTTTTCAGTTTAAAAAGAACTTTATTATTAAAACGTATATAACTTTTATAAATATCTAGAACCACTTTTGACAACTCATTACTTAACTAGTATGATAAAGATAACGATATTTATATTTTATTTTATTAAATATATATAACGATTTAAATTAATATTATATATATTTATACGCGTATTATACGTACATAGTTTTATACTTTTACTATACTTAAACTTTACCTTTACTTTACTTTAACTTTAATAATTCACTTTAATAATTCATACTTTAATAATTCACTTTAATAATTCATACTTTAATAATTCACTTTAATAATTCATACTTTAATAATTCACTTTAATAATTCATACTTTAATAATTCACTTTAATAATTCATACTTTAATAATTCACTTTAATAATTCAAAAATCTATTATAAATAGAATTCAATAGGTTTCATTATTTCATAGAAACTTGAAAATATTTTTCTCTAAACTCTCTCAATCGATTTACATATATATATTTACTCCGTATTATTTCAAGATATTATTAGTATACATAAAATATTACGACGGAGTGCTGTCCGAGTGATTTCGAAATTGTTTTTCGAGTAGGATAGGATTAAGGAAATTATGGGTTATAGCTATGGAGGTGATTGAGTATGGTTCATGGGTATGCTCGAGAGGTCAATATAGTGTTTATCATTTCCGTTGCGTCTACGTACCTTTCCTGCAATATTGAATCTCAATATTGATACGTGAGTACTCATAATTTAACTTTTACATACTAATAGTGTATCCCTGACTAGTGCTCGAGTATTTAGGATTATACATGCTTGTACTTTTGATATTGCCCTTAGACAGGTTAGGTTGAATATTGAATTAGTTACACTTGCGGTTGAGATAAGGTATAAGATATGCATGTCCTTGGAAAGCTAGCGAAAAATTAAGGACTTTTCCTTTAGATATCGAATGGTTTTGATGAACGGATTAGAAGTTATAATCAATTGAATTTTCTATATTTTTATTAAAAATGATTATTATTATCGTCGTTTTTATCGTCGTTCTAGTTTTATCTTATTATTATCATTATTATTATCTTTATCAATAAAATGGATTTATCATTAAAAATTGTTATTTTTTTATTACTATCGTTATTATTGTTAAAGTTATAATTAGTATTATTATTATTATTATCCAATTATTATTATTATTATTATTATTATTATTATTATTATTATTATTATTATTATTATTATTATTATTAGTATTATTATTATTATTATCATTATTAATATATATATCATTATTTAAAAATGGATATTGTCATTGTTATTATTATTATTACTATATTATCATTAAGATAATTATTAGTATTATCGTTAAAAATGTTATAGTAACTATCATTATTAATATTAGTGTAATTAAAACAAATATTTGTAACACCTAATTATTTTGATTACTATTATTATCATTATTATGAACACGATATAAAAGACGATTAAAAGCTATTAAACGAAACGATTAGGAAATAATGAGTAAGAGTATCATGATGAAATTAAAATATTATAAGATATTGATTTAGATAAAATTATCGTTCTTATTATTTTTATCATTACTATTATTATTAAAAATATCGTTAGTATTAAAACTATCATTTTAACAAAAATTATCATTTTAATAGAAATGTCATTGTTACTATAAAATATCATTATTATTATTATTTTAAATAGAATTATTATTTTAAAGATAATATTAAAAATTATCGTAAATATTAAAGTTATCATAATTAGAATTATCGTTTTATCATAATGTCATCTTAGTAATTATAAATATTGATATTTTTATAATAATTATTATTATTACAAAATAATACAACTTTTACTTACTATCATTATAGATATTATTTTATCAAATAAATATGTGATACAAACATATTTTACTACGTGTAATAACTTACTTTAATAATACCTATCATATTATCTTTATGATATTACATGAACCCTATAAATTTTATTACTTAATATATATAAAAGTATATTATATTATATAAATTTAATATAAAATTTTATTTATTAATAAATAAATTATATTATTTACTCTAATAAATCTTTTAAAAATATTTAAAAATATAAAACGACGATATTTAAACTATATATTAATCATGTATAGATTTTTGGAAATTATTTTGAGTCAAATTTACTTTTGTTGACTTTTGCATATTAGTCTCGAGCATTAGGATTGTGGTACACTATGACTTGGCCTAATTTGTTAGACAAATATTGACCAACACATAATTATATATAATTAATTTAGGTTCGTGAATCCGAGGCCAACCTTGCACTTGTTCAATGACGTTATATGCATTTTTACTACGAAATACAGTATGGTGAGTTTCATTTGCCTTTTTACCCTTTATATTTTTGGGACTGAGAATACATGCGCTTTTATAAATGTTTGACGAAATAGACACAAGTAATTGAAACTACATTCTATGGTTGAATTATCGAAATCGAATATGCCCCTTTTTATTAAAGTCTGGTAATCTAAGAATTAGGGAACAGACACCCTAATTGACGCGAATCCTAAAGATAGATCTATTGGGCCTAACAAACCCCATCCAAAGTACCGGATGCTTTAGTACTTCGAAATTTATATCATGTCCGAAGGAGGATCCCGGAATGATAGGGGATATTCTTATATGTATCTAGTTAATGTCGGTTACCAGGTGTTCACCATATGAATGATTATTTTTGTCTCTATGCATGGGACGTATATTTATGAGAACTGGAAATGAAATTCTTGTGGTCTATTAAAATGATGGAAATAAATGATTATGATAAACTAATGAACTCACCAACCTTTTGGTTGACACTTTAAAGCATGTTTATTCTCAGGTGTTAAAGAAATCTTCCGCTGTGCATTTGCTCATTTTAAAGATATTACTTGGAGTCTTTCATAGCATATTTCGAAGAACGTTGCATTGGAGTCATTGAGTTCATCAAAGATTATTATTAAATCAATTTATAGTTGGATAGTGGATATTATGAAATGGTATGCATGCCTGTCAATTTTCGATGTAAAGAAATTTTGTCTTTTAAAAACGAATGCAATGTCTGTAAAATGTATCATATAGAGGTCAAATACCTCGCAATGTAATCAACTATTGTGAATCGTTTATAATGTATATGAACGGGTCATTTCAGTTGGTATCAGAGCGGTGGTCTTAGCGAACCAGGTCTGCATTAGTGTGTCTAACTGATAAGTCGATAGGATGCATTAGTGAGTCTGGACTTCGACCGTGTCTGCATGTCAAATGTTTTGCTTATCATTTTGTGTCGAAAATTAACTACTTATCATCCTCAGGAAATTACCTGCTTATCATTTTTAGTCTAAGACACGTCTTGCTGCATTGATTGCATGAACAGTGTATAGACAAAAATTCATATCTTAGCATATCTGCTAAATCATATCTTATCGTATCTGTTACTTTAAACTTTGCCTGACATATCCCGCAAAGTCCTCCGTAATCTACGAAATCTTTTGATCTATATATATATATATATATATATATATATATATATATATATATATATATATATATATATATATATATATATATATATATATATATATATATATATATATATATATATATATATATATATATATTCTATGTAATTAGAATACCATTCGATAGCCGGAAAATCATTTCATATCGAAAAACCCTTTATTCAATCGTACGAAATGGAATTCGTCATTAGTTCAAGTTCCTCAGATTATGAAATGGAATCCCACTCAAGCTCCGAAAGCAGTGTGACCGGAATGGATCAACCAATCAGTCATCACCTATTCTGGATGAATTGGGGATGGGTTCGTAGCCTCCTCAATCATTGGAGACAAGAAGAAGGTGATCCCTTCCATCCACCACATTGTCCTCTTGACGAAGAACCTGAAGCACTTACCGGCGAACCTGTCTGAAACACTATTTTCTCTCTCATTTCCAGAGTATCTCGTCACGATTATATACTACATCAAATTCTAGATTTTATTTATCCGCTTGTCCGAACCGACAATCATCCCGGTGTAATAGAAGAAGTCAACGAGCTTCGCGCTCGGGTAGTGGCTTTGGAGAATATGGTGCAAAGGTTACAAACACCAGCAGCAGCACCAGCAGCATAATCAGTACCACCAACATCAACGTCAACAGTACCATTACCACCCCCAACCACAACCGCATCGTAAACCTCAACTCCACAATCTGTCCCACGAGTATCAAGGTCATACGTCCTATAAATAACATGGAAGACCAACAACAACAAACGATGAAGTATTAATTCATGACTTCATCGGAGAAATATTTTACGGTGATTATGTAATCTCTAAAATTTTAGAAATTACTTATTCTAGATCTAACCATAAATCAGATGAGTGGACCGAAATGATAAAAGAAATCCTGACCAGAATGGTGCACGATTTACAAACTAGACTTGTTTTACCAACAGCATCAACAGTACCGCCAGCATCACCAGCATCGTCAGTGTTGTCAGCATCAGCATTAGCAGCACCTATAACCTCACAAGCTCCGTCAGTTCAAGAATCACCGCGGACATCATTATGAATCAACAACGAGTAAATTGTATCAACGAGTAATGAAGAATTAACTCATTTCCACTAAAAGATTTATATGTATATCTTATATATAAATCTTTAAACCATAATAAATCTTTCCGTACTAAGCTATTATGTGTGAATCTTAACTACTCGGTTAATTCATATTACTAATATACAATAATGCACGTCATTCGTCCGCAACTTAACTATCGTTAACTACAACCTCTGTCTCAATTCAATAAATTCCAATTCATAATAAATCAAGTGTATTATTCAAATATATGTTGATTTTACACTTTCGTCATCAATGTACTCGAAACTTTTCAGATAACATCATTCGTACTTTGCGAAGTCCACAAGAATTTAATGAGAACCAACATCATGCCCGAACAAATAACGAAGTATTGATTCATAATTTCAATATTATTGAAGTAATACTTATGTAATCTCTAAATCCTTTAAGGGATTATTCAATTCTAGTTTCAACCGTAAATTAAATGAGTTTAATTTAATATTAACTCATTAAATCGATATTACATCTGAAGAAAATATACATATATATATATACATATACATATATATATATATATATATATATATATATATATATATATATATATATATATATATATATATATATATATATATATATATATATATATATATATATATATATATATATATATATATATATTTTCAAAAAGACTGTAATAAAAATTCTTTTGTACAAAATATTAATTGTGTAATATTTTTTAACGGGTAGGTAATACCCGAGAGATATATAAATTCACAATTAATATGTTACATTCTTCGAATCTGATTCAGCAATCATCAACTATACTCACTATTTTCTCAAACAATATATATTCTTTTATAGAAATCAAAACAACCATACTCATTCAAAATTTAATTGCATACTCTGATTTTGAAATCTCAGAATTCAACTCGAGATATGACCGAAATCATCACTCTTAGATCCTTACATCTTTCACAAGCTATACTTTGACTTCAAAACTATGTTAGAACATCATATGTATATTAACGATTACAATCTGTGTTCAAAACCCTTCAAAATTCCTAAAGACACTTCAAATAATAAACAATCGAGATGATGATCCAACCACGTATTAACCACAGTCTTGCATCTGAAAAGCTCTCGAAACCAGAGTCATAATTTAACACGTATCCGTGTCAGACCCTTTGGCATTTATTAGCAAAAATAACTTTGCGATTCCTTTTCAAATTAGTCAGTTTTGTCACAGCTTTAGCAAGTCAACTTCGACTTTTCAGTTGAAACAGTCTTATTATAACCTTGATATAGATGTTGCCCTTTCGTCATCGTTACCGGAGAACCTTTTATGTCTCACCACATTAAAAATAAACTTACCAACAACTTCACTGATCTTTGACTTTCCGAAAAGTCATTATATTTATCGAAACCCCATCATTTACTCATCCACATCTTGTAACAAGAATTGTCATGCCAATTACTGGGAATCAGCAATTAGTATTTTGAAATCTTGCAGCATGTCTCTGCCAATAGTTATAGGTGTATATATAACGTCTATCTCCTAGACTTATATACTTTGAATGTGAAGTTTCTGAAAAACACCCTAAACTGCGAACTAGTTCTCCGAAGTTTGGAAAATGCTGATGAAGCAGCAAAAACTGTAAACGACCTTAACAGTCAAAAGTTTGATAATAAAGGATAGTGTGTTGGAAAAGCTTAGAAAAAGAGAAGGTTTGGAACTGGAAAACGGATTAAGCAAACCATGAAGGAGGCTATGGATAAATCACAAAGACTAAACCTGCCTTCAAAGAATCCAAATGATTCAGTGTCTGCTAAAATTATTATCAAATACCTTACTCCTGACTCTAAACCCTTGTGAATAATATTCTTCATCATCCTCTGATCTTAGATATTCTAAAATATCATCATATCTTTCATTATAAATATCCTCCATATTTCTGAAGATATTTTCTTAATTTTTCTTATTTGAAATCATTTACCTCTTCGCGCTATCTGTATTACATCATAAAAGAAACTATTTTAGTTTCTAAATTCTGAAACATTCAAGTTTAAAATAGAAATATTTTGAAGTAGTGTTGGGAACTGAAGCATGAATTAGTATAATATAATGACACTTGATCAACGTGATTATATTACAGTAAGTCATGCTGAGTTTCTAAATGGAACGTGATGATTCACAGATCATAACATCATCATGTGCCATGTTATATGACTCTTGTATTCTATTTAACCTCTAAAATATCAAGAAAATATTTCTTGATGATTCGGCCTTTTCCAAGGTATTCTAGTAATTTGACAAGTCAAGATCGTGCCATCACAATTTCCTTCCTAGAACATTAACAATGTTCATTTCGAAATTCATATCTGTGAATTCTGGACCATTACAAGCGGTGCTTAATCGCAAGAAGAAGAAACGAAAGGACAAAACTCCGAAATAGAAATTGGGGTATAAATTGCAGCAAATAAAAGAGAGCATTAATTGTGAATGATAATGATTATAGAAGACAGAAGCAGAGACTTTGAAATATAAGGGAACATATAAAGCCCAACGATAAACCATAAATTATAAACCATATATATCGATGCATATAGCAATATAAAGACACAGGAGAACTAGAAACACTATAAACCCAAGAGTATAGTAGAAGTAAATAGATTCTTCTTGCGGTAGATGAAAAAGAAGAATGACCGATATGAAAGTTAGAAGTATATCGAGAATCAGAACTGGATGGAGCATATTGATGAATACTTTAAAATATGAGTTGAGGGGGAAAGAATAGAAGGTGATGAAACATGACTAGGAACTTAGAAATCAACAGATTTAACTCACACAATGGCGGAATAAGTGAATCAAATTCTCTAGTGAATACGTTATGTTTTTTTTTGATTAATTTAGTCAAATCACAGCTAAATCAAGTGTGATTAGATCAACACCTAGAGCTATTATTCACCACCTGGGTGATTTGGACTGAGAGAGAATCGGAGGAGCTCACTAGATCTGAGTGTGTGTAACAAATGAGAGGCTTAACCTAAAATGAAGAACATAAAACTTTATATACCCCTGCTGTTGACTCACCCATACGATTCATTCATCACACGTACGAGTTGGCTTCATCAGCCGTACGGGTGATCACTCACTCGTGTCTTCTTATTTAGGTCGTAATTGTGACTTAGCTCAGCATCAACCATGCGTATGAGCCTGTCAGCTGTACTAGTGAGGCTTCACTCGTATGTCTGACTAAGTCTAACATAGTCAAACATCTAAATCTCGTTCCTGCAGTTCCTGTAACCACATACAAACACGGATAGTATAATAACGAATAATCATGGTGGCCTGTAAACTGTTGTACCTGCAATGGACGTGGGTAGATGTCTAGGGACTTGCATAAAATGCATCAACAGAAAGTGTGAGTTGTAAGGAAACGAAGGAGGTGAATTTATAAGAAAATCTCCTACAGAACAATTAAAATGGACGATCGCATTTAAAGCGGATCCTAATTCCCTTGATTACCGGAGAGTCAAATCTTATTAAGAAGATTTTCTTCAAATCCCTTGAAATCTGGGAATCAATCATATCTACGTTAAATGATAAGATGAATCTACACTTACTCATTTCACTCTTCTATGTTAGCTTCATTCGTACTCTTCATATCAATGGATTGTTTATCCAAATTATTCGCTGATGATAAAACTCTAATTTTCAGCCCGTATGCATCATGAAAACATACTTATTATCATTCAAGACCTTTCCACTCAAATTTCGGGACGAAATTTCTTTAACGGGTAGGTACTGTGACAACCCGAAAATTTCCAACCAAATTTAAACTTTAATTTTTATATGTTTCCGACACGATAAGCAATATTTGTTAAGTTAAATTGCAAGAATTTTAAACTATGTTCATACATTCATTCAACCTCGACCATGTTCCAACGATTCACGAACCATTAAACGAATATGATTATATATGTATATGTGTATATATATTATAACTTGAAACGTAAACAAAATATTAGATTAAATACTTTATATGATTGTATCTGTTTCAAAATATTTATCAATGGAATTATAAGATAAGATCAAATGATTGAATTATCAGATATATTGAATTATGATTACAAGTCTCTGTTGAAAGGCCCACGTTGATTTGAGAAATCTTTCCGTTTTAACAATATTCGGAAAATGGTAAAGTGATTTATAAATAAGAATAAATTGTCAATCATTGAGAACTAGACAAAGGATAGTGGAAGATTGAATCTCATAAAGACTCGATTGATCTATTTAGTTTCAAACGTACAAAAACGTTTTCAGTTTAAAAAGAACTTTATTATTAAAACGTATATAACTTTTATAAATATCTAGAACCACTTTTGACAACTCATTACTTAACTAGTATGATAAAGATAACGATATTTATATTTTATTTTATTAAATATATATAACGATTTAAATTAATATTATATATATTTATACGCGTATTATACGTACATAGTTTTATACTTTTACTATACTTAAACTTTACCTTTACTTTACTTTAACTTTAATAATTCACTTTAATAATTCATACTTTAATAATTCACTTTAATAATTCATACTTTAATAATTCACTTTAATAATTCATACTTTAATAATTCACTTTAATAATTCATACTTTAATAATTCACTTTAATAATTCATACTTTAATAATTCACTTTAATAATTCAAAAATCTATTATAAATAGAATTCAATAGGTTTCATTATTTCATAGAAACTTGAAAATATTTTTCTCTAAACTCTCTCAATCGATTTACATATATATATTTACTCCGTATTATTTCAAGATATTATTAGTATACATAAAATATTACGACGGAGTGCTGTCCGAGTGATTTCGAAATTGTTTTTCGAGTAGGATAGGATTAAGGAAATTATGGGTTATAGCTATGGAGGTGATTGAGTATGGTTCATGGGTATGCTCGAGAGGTCAATATAGTGTTTATCATTTCCGTTGCGTCTACGTACCTTTCCTGCAATATTGAATCTCAATATTGATACGTGAGTACTCATAATTTAACTTTTACGTACTAATAGTGTATCCCTGACTAGTGCTCGAGTATTTAGGATTATACATGCTTGTACTTTTGATATTGCCCTTAGACAGGTTAGGTTGAATATTGAATTAGTTACACTTGCGGTTGAGATAAGGTATAAGATATGCATGTCCTTGGAAAGCTAGCGAAAAATTAAGGACTTTTCCTTTAGATATCGAATGGTTTTGATGAACGGATTAGAAGTTATAATCAATTGAATTTTCTATATTTTTATTAAAAATGATTATTATTATCGTCGTTTTTATCGTCGTTCTAGTTTTATCTTATTATTATCATTATTATTATCTTTATCAATAAAATGGATTTATCATTAAAAATTGTTATTTTTTTATTACTATCGTTATTATTGTTAAAGTTATAATTAGTATTATTATTATTATTATCCAATTATTATTATTATTATTATTATTATTATTATTATTATTATTATTATTATTATTATTATTAGTATTATTATTATTATTATCATTATTAATATATATATCATTATTTAAAAATGGATATTGTCATTGTTATTATTATTATTACTATATTATCATTAAGATAATTATTAGTATTATCGTTAAAAATGTTAAAGTAACTATCATTATTAATATTAGTGTAATTAAAACAAATATTTGTAACACCTAATTATTTTGATTACTATTATTATCATTATTATGAACACGATATAAAAGACGATTAAAAGCTATTAAACGAAACGATTAGGAAATAATGAGTAAGAGTATCATGATGAAATTAAAATATTATAAGATATTGATTTAGATAAAATTATCATTCTTATTATTTTTATCATTACTATTATTATTAAAAATATCGTTAGTATTAAAACTATCATTTTAACAAAAATTATCATTTTAATAGAAATGTCATTGTTACTATAAAATATCATTATTATTATTATTTTAAATAGAATTATTATTTTAAAGATAATATTAAAAATTATCGTAAATATTAAAGTTATCATAATTAGAATTATCGTTTTATCATAATGTCATCTTAGTAATTATAAATATTGATATTTTTATAATAATTATTATTATTACAAAATAATACAACTTTCACTTACTATCATTATAGATATTATTTTATCAAATAAATATGTAATACAAACATATTTTACTACGTGTAATAACTTACTTTAATAATACCTATCATATTATCTTTATGATATTACATGAACCCTATAAATTTTATTACTTAATATATATAAAAGTATATTATATTATATAAATTTAATATAAAATTTTATTTATTAATAAATAAATTATATTATTTACTCTAATAAATCTTTTAAAAATATTTAAAAATATAAAACGACGATATTTAAACTATATATTAATCATGTATAGATTTTTGGAAATTATTTTGAGTCAAATTTACTTTTGTTGACTTTTGCATATTAGTCTCGAGCATTAGGATTGTGGTACACTATGACTTGGCCTAATTTGTTAGACAAATATTGACCAACACATAATTATATATAATTAATTTAGGTTCGTGAATCCGAGGCCAACCTTGCACTTGTTCAATGACGTTATATGTATTTTTACTACGAAATACAGTATGGTGAGTTTCATTTGCCTTTTTACCCTTTATATTTTTGGGACTGAGAAAACATGCGCTTTTATAAATGTTTGACGAAATAGACACAAGTAATTGAAACTACATTCTATGGTTGAATTATCGAAATCGAATATGCCCCTTTTTATTAAAGTCTGGTAATCTAAGAATTAGGGAACAGACACCCTAATTGACGCGAATCCTAAAGATAGATCTATTGGGCCTAACAAACCCCATCCAAAGTACCGGATGCTTTAGTACTTCGAAATTTATATCATGTCTGAAGGAGGATCCCGGAATGATAGGGGATATTCTTATATGTATCTAGTTAATGTCGGTTACCAGGTGTTCACCATATGAATGATTATTTTTGTCTCTATGCATGGGACGTATATTTATGAGAACTGGAAATGAAATTCTTGTGGTCTATTAAAATGATGGAAATAAATGATTATGATAAACTAATGAACTCACCAACCTTTTGGTTGACACTTTAAAGCATGTTTATTCTCAGGTGTTAAAGAAATCTTCCGCTGTGCATTTGCTCATTTTAAAGATATTACTTGGAGTCTTTCATAGCATATTTCGAAGAACGTTACATTCGAGTCATTGAGTTCATCAAAGATTATTATTAAATCAATTTATAGTTGGATAGTGGATATTATGAAATGGTATGCATGCCTGTCAATTTTCGATGTAAAGAAATTTTGTCTTTTAAAAACGAATGCAATGTTTGTAAAATGTATCATATAGAGGTCAAATACCTCGCAATGTAATCAACTATTGTGAATCGTTTATAATGTATATGAACGGGTCATTTCATCTGGACGGCGTCCAGATCTGTATCCAGGCCCTGTTTTGCTGCAACAAAGAAATGCACGAACCAAAACTCAAACAATCCCAATTTATGACCCGCAAACAATCAAAACATGTATCCTATATCATCGGGAAGGTATTTTGACAAAGGATACAACTAACCACATATCATCAATCGAGTTTATCATTTACAATAACCGAATTCTCGTCAAGTGATCATTTAGAGTTCGTTTTCCAAGTTTCAAGTTCACAACTTCATTTCATGATTCGGTAGTCCAATCTACACATACGATATGCCGTTTCGAAGGTAATTAAACGTACATTGCAACTAAACATTTACTAATAACGTTAACAAGCATTCAATGCATCAAAAGTTCATTTTAAGGTTCATCAAACCCTAATTAAGAATCACAAAATCAATAATCATGTTAACCCAAGGTTTTCATATTATCCAACATACCAAAACGAAACTAACGATGCTAGTAACACTTTTAACACAATGGGTTTAACATCTAACAACATTTAATCAATCAAAATCAAAGATTAAACTAACCCATTTCAAGTGTTCATGCTAGTTACACCAAATAACAAGATCGAGCATACAAATTACATACACGACATCACAATGAGCCATAGACACTAACTAACATCATTTCAAGTCAAAAACACGAATTTAGAGAAATATAGAGTTTTACAAATGTTACCCAAACGAGATGAAGTTGGTACCAAAATGAAGAGGATGAAGAGAGGATCACGAATATGTAATTTATTTTGTTGCTAGCTCCCTAAATCGAATTTGGATGATGATTTTGTGTTTGAAGGTTTTGAGAGCATAAAAAGGGAAGTAAGAAAAAGAGATAGAGAGAAATGGGAGGTTGGTGGTGGATGGTGGGTTACTAGTTAGCCAAGTTTGCCCGAGTGGCGAGATTAGTCCCTCGCGTTTGTAGTCGGGTGCGGGAATTACCTAAACGGAATATTTTAAAACGCGTATTAACGGAGGATGTTAAAATCCAATAACGGAAAAATATTAAGAATGTTAGCTAACGGAGGATACGAATTTAGTTACGAAGGATATTATTAAAATAAAAAGACGGGCGTTAAAATAATTTAACGGAAAAATGCGGGATGTTACATTACCCACACCTTAAAAGAAATTTCGTCCCGAAATTTAGTTGGAAGTAATAGTCGATGTCTCTTCCTTGAGACCTTACATTATCAATGCTATGAATAAGTGAAGATACGTCCTTGGGCATTACCACGAATTTGGACAGTCGGGGTTTTATGTTGTATTAAGGCTTGGTTTTACGATCCACAATTTCAACCGGTCTTTCTACGAAGAGGAGTTGTCATCAATAGTAAGTTTATCTAGAAGGATAGCACGTTCCTGTTCCACAGGACACGTATCTAAGTTTGTTACATGGAACGTAAGGTAAACGGAAACTTAATTGAGTCGGAAGTTCTAAACGGTAGGAAGCGGTTCCAATACGCCCCAAGATTTCAAAAGGATCAATATTGCGGATATAAATTTCCTCGATTTCCCAAAACGGATTACACCTTTCCAAGGTGTGGTTTTCAATATTACACGGTTACTGACTTTAAATTTGAGAGATTTTCATCTAACATTGGTATAACTCCTTTGGCGACCACGGGCCGTCTTGAGCCCTTCTCGGACTTGAACTATCTCAAAGGTTATTTCTTGAATGATTTCGGATCTGATGATTTGCTTGTCACCTACTTCGGTCCAACGAATAGGAGAACAACATTTGTGGTTATATAAAGTTTCGAAAAGTGCGCGTTAACACGCGAGTGGTAACTACTGTTGTAAGAGGGATCAACTAAAGGCGACAATACAAGTTTGTAACATGTCTTTCCAAGATGTAAATTGTTCGTTTGCTTAGCTCGTCTGTTTGTGGAAGATACGCAGTACTCACGTCTAAACGTGTTCCGAAGGCTTCTTGTAAACAAGATGTGTAACGAGTATTTTCGATCCAGGATAATTGACAATGATACACCGTGTTGGAATATAATTTCTTAAGATATGCTTCGACAAGTTAGTTAGGGTTCGAAAGCGTTTGTTGGAACAGGTTTCTTGTCGGCTACTGAAAAATGTTCGTAAGGGCTAGTCACCCTCGTGGCGAATACTAGTAACATGTGAAGAGTCTCTCTCTCCATTGAGAAATTATATAAAAAGGTTTTCGTATACGGAAGTACGAGCGAAAAGATAGGAGTGAAATGAGAACTTAGAATAGGATGAGTTCACATTTTGAGGTAGCCATATCGCGCATCTAGTGGCCAAATGTTGAGACTTGGTGGGAAACGAGATAGTACACGTAGTTGTATAGCTCGGGGTTGAGTAGTAGTTGGCCGTATAACAGAAGCACAAGGACGTTAAGTCAAAGAAGAAAGGGGTATCCTTGGATTGTGTGTTATCTTTGGTCCCAGTAATATCAGACGGTAATAGTGAAATAGCAGAGCTATGTATCGTGGTATGCGATGACGAAAAGATTGATCGGATCCATAAATAAGTATTCAAATTCTCCGTGTAAAATAACGAATTTCAGCTTCCTTGATTTCGAGTCGAGAGGGGTTGCCTTTCAGGCGTTCACGTAGAAGTATTTCTATATTTGAGTTCCATTTTGTGCCACACGAATTTATCTAGTAAGGTTGGTGTGAAAAATCACGTTCAAAGTCCGAACACGGAAAATGTTTAATTCTTTCCCTTAGTACGTTAACGAGGTTAAAGGACGAGCGATACGGGAAAAATCAAAAATTAATCTTTGGTAATAATCGCGAGATCCAAAATTTTACGAATACAAGTCGGAGTCGTGAGGGTTTCTCCAAAATTAATTAATTAATTAAATTAATTTTTAAATTTTTATTTTTTTTTTTTTTTTGCGAGATCTACTGTAATACCTTGACCACTAACAACATGGTTTAGAATTTGGACTTTGTTTAACCAAAATTCTCACTTGGAGAATTCGGCATAGAGTTGCTCTTTTCTCAAGAGTTCGAGCGTAAGACGGAGACGTTGTTCGTTTTTCCTTTCCGCTTGAATAGCTTAAAACATCAATTATAAGTACGGTAACGGATTTGTCTAGATAAGTTTGCATACGCGGTTCCGGAGGTCTATGAATACGGGCGGAGCCTTAGATAAACTGAACGGCACTAAAAGAAATTTATAACTATAATAGCGAGTTCGGAAAGCGGTTTAGGAGACATCTTCTCCCTTAACCCTCAATTGATGATAACCAGAATGAAGGTCGATTTTAGAATATACGCGAGATCCGTGTAACGGTTCAAGAGGTTGTTGATACGGGGAAGAGGATATCGGTTCTTAAACGGAAATTATTTAGTTCACTAAAATCACATATATGTGGGGAAAACATTCCCTTCCTAACATATAGGTTTTGGGCTCCCTAGTTCTATAGATGTCGAATCAAAGTTCAAATTACCTACCCAATAAGTTTGACGTACACTCTCCGATAAATTTGTCGGTACGCAATAGTTTTCCGTTGGTCACTTGAATGGCCTAAGTAATATTTAGGGGGTGGTGGAGTGCAAATAGTAGGCTCCAAAGCCTTGGATACAAAACATTTATCGACATCCGAATCGAATAAACATGAAGTATAGGAGTTGTTAAGAAGAAACGTACCCGTGACTAGTTCATGTCGTCTCGAGCATCCTCGATGCTAACGTTGGAAGTTCGGCCGCGTGTGTTGGGGTTGGCTTTCTTCGTTGGACATGCATTCCTAAAATGACCCGGTTGGCCACATTCGAAACAAATACCCGGCTTTTGTGTGTTGGGTCCCTTTTGACTGACGGGGGCGGTACTTCCACAATATTTGGCAATATGACCACTTCCCTGACACCGGTGCCAAATTAGCTTGCCACATTCACCAAAGTGATGCTTGTGGCATTTGTTGCAAAAAGGTCGAGTTCCAGCATAACTTTTCTTGCCGACGGAGGTGAAAGGTTCCTTGGTAAAGTTGTTGCTGTTGTAGTTGCTGGATTGAGAGGCTTCCCAATTTCTTTTGTTGTTACCCGGTCGGTCCTCGGCCGTTGGTGCCGGTGCTTCAATTTCATCCACCGTTTCTATAGATTGGCTAGCCATCGTTAAAGCCTCTTGTAGGTTGGCGGGTTTGGATGACATTACCCTGTGTTGAATGCTCTTCGGAAGGCCATCCATGTAAAGTTCAACTCTTAGGGACTCGAGAGTCATGAGGTTTGGACACATTAAGACTAGTTCAGCAAACCGTTGATTATAAGCTTCGAGGTCATTCCGGACCGTTTGTAAATTTCTTAGCCCCTGTTCGAGCCTTCGAGTCTTGTCGCGCGGAAAGTATTCGGTGATCATTCTTTCTCTTAATTCGGTCCAAGAGAGTGCGTGGGCTTCATCGATACTCACTGATTGTACATACGTGTTCCACCATGAGAGAGCAATACCGGTGAGAGTGAGGGTGGAAAACTTGACCTTATCTTGGTCCCGACAACCGCTTATGTTAAAAACGACTTCCGTTTGTTCAAACCATCTGGTGAGAGCAACCGGTCCCTCGGTTCCATCGAAAGTGGGAGGTTTGCACCCCATGAAGTTCTTGTAGGAGCACCCCTCGTTTGAATTACCAGCTCCATGATTATTGTTGTTGGAAAAGTGATCGGCCACGGCCGCACCCACGGCGGTGGTTATCATTCGTTGAAGAGCTTGTTCGAGAGTTTTGGAAGGAGTATTGGGTTGACCTTGGTGAGCCATTGTTCCTTCATGACACAAGAATACCGTTGTTTAGTATTATCAATAATACTAATCGTGATATGGGAATCAAGATAAAGAGGAAATTTTTCCTTGACTCGCCTTAAATTCTTTATGTCATAATGTCGGAATGTTCATATGAGTCACCGTAATATAATCCCGGAAATTATATTACCCTGATTCATATGTGCATTCGACATCATTTCATATAGTCAAGGTGGCGTGTCAATCAAATCAACCACGTGAGATTAAGGTAGAATAAGAGTTAGATGTGAATAGAAGAGATCGAGTATAAATGTACAAGTAGTCAAGTAATTCCTACTCCAAGTCTATATGCCGGTTGTAGTCTAGACTCACTAATGTACCCTATGACTCGGGGTTGACACCAATGAACTCTAAATCCCTACAACCAACGCTCTGATACCAATTGTAGCGACCCGACAAAATCGTCATTGACGGCGCCGTCTACTTAGGTCCCGTTACGTGGTCATAAGTCTTTAAAACAACGTTTGACCAAAAAATATGTCGCATTCATTTCAAATGTAAAGATTGTTCAAAGTTTACAAGAATAGTTCCACCACAAGTTACGTTACAAAGTTATAAGTACAAATGAAACTTATGCGACACAATTTAAAAGTAGCCAAAAGATGCTCCATGTATGCATATATACTCGACATCCAATGCAAGTATCAAAATAATGAGCGGAAGCATGTAACACATATCGTTCAAAGACCTGAGAAAAACATAGAAATCTGTCAACGAAAACGTTGGTGAAATCATAGGTTTAAGTAAGTAAGTGAGTAAATAAGTAGATTGAACCACAAGATTTGCAACATTGAAATAATAGTTAACCATTCCAAAATTTGTTTCACGAGCACCTAATTATCAATGCTTAACATTTCTCCCATTGAACCCCATCACCTTAGTGTTAGAACATACACTGATTCTCGAAAATATATTTCATTCGTAGACGGTAGCGAACAGTCTGAATGAGGGTTTGTCAAACCCATATGGATCCACATAACATAAGTTCATGCTTACACCCGGCAAGTGTAACTAATGATAATTGAATTGAGGATTTTGTTCTAAACTCGTATGTAGAATGTCTGTTTTCCGGTACTTGTGTTCACTTAGTAAAAAGAAACGTTTATGTTTTCTCATCCCAAATGTAAATTCAAAAGAGTAAAAGTGGGACTTTGATCTCACCTTGAGTGCACGAGTAATAAAGTACTTCAACAAGTAAACGTGTGCAAAGAACAATGCTAGTCTTGACCTAAACAAGTAAGTTGTATCAATAATGGTAAACGCGATTGGTCAAGGATGTTCAATTAGTCCTATGGCTCGTTACTACTCGATTAAGTAGCATGTGAATCAAATTGTCAAGTTTCATGCAAGATACAAGTATAGAAGCAAGTTAGAGAGATTGCATAAGTATTCGGTTAAGTTTGGCTATAAGTCAAACTTGGTCGGGTCAAAGTCAACGAAAAAGTCAAAACGTTCGGGTCGGGTCCCGAACTATTTTTCTGAGGTTTTTAATCATATATAAGCATGTTAGTCAAGTTTCATGTTAATCGGAGGTGCGTAGCATAGTTAGAATTAATCGAAAAACGACCAAATTGGACAGCACCTGATAGGCCATCTGGACGGCGTCCAAAATGGCTAGACGGCGTCCAGTATTGAAGTACTGGACGGCGTCCAAAAGACTAGACGGCGTCCAAGTCTGAAGGGCTGGACGGCGTCCAAGAATCTGGACGGCGTCCAGATCTGTATCCAGGCCCTGTTTTGCTGCAACAAAGAAATGCACGAACCAAAACTCAAACAATCCCAATTTATGACCCGCAAACAATCAAAACATGTATCCTATATCATCGGGAAGGTATTTTGACAAAGGATACAACTAACCACATATCATCAATCGAGTTTATCATTTACAATAACCGAATTCTCGTCAAGTGATCATTTAGAGTTCGTTTTCCAAGTTTCAAGTTCACAACTTTATTTCATGATTCGGTAGTCCAATCTACACATACGATATGCCGTTTTGAAGGTAATTAAACGTACATTGCAACTAAACATTTACTAATAACATTAACAAGCATTCAATGCATCAAAAGTTCATTTTAAGGTTCATCAAACCCTAATTAAGAATCACAAAATCAATAATCATGTTAACCCAAGGTTTTCATATTATCCAACATACCAAAAGGAAACTAACGATGCTAGTAACACTTTTAACACAATGGGTTTAACATCTAACAACATTTAATCAATCAAAATCAAAGATTAAACTAACCCATCTCAAGTGTTCATGCTAGTTACACCAAATAACAAGATCGAGCATACAAATTACATACACGACATCACAATGAGCCATAGACACTAACTAACATCATTTCAAGTCAAAAACATGAATTTAGAGAAATCTAGAGTTTTAGAAATGTTACCCAAATGAGATGAAGTTGGTACCAAAATGAAGAGGATGAAGAGAGGATCACGAATATGTAATTTATTTTGTTGCTAGCTCCCTAAATCAAATTTGGATAATGATTTTGTGTTTGAAGGTTTTGAGAGCATAAAAAGGGAAGTAAGAAAAAGAGATAGAGAGAAATGGGAGGTTGGTGGTGGATGGTGGGTTACTAGTTAGCCAAGTTTTCCTGAGTGGCGAGATTAGTCCCTCGCGTTTGTAGTCGGGTGCGGGAATTACCTAAACGGAATATTTTAAAACGCGTATTAACGGAGGATGTTAAAATCCAATAACGGAAAAATATTAAGAATGTTAGCTAACGGAGGATACGAATTTAGTTACGAAGGATATTATTAAAATAAAAAGACGGGCGTTAAAATAATTTAACGGAAAAATGCGGGATGTTACAATTAAGTTCAGCTAAAGCTAGTACTTTTGACGACAAAATGAAAAACAAATGTGATGAAACAACAAGATGGAATGAACAAATGATGTGCACCATTTATCATTCAGAAAACAAACGCCAATATGTTTGGAAACTTTGGTAAAATTTAATCAATTTTCTACACTAATCACCCTCAATAATTTAAATTGTTACTGATTTCTTGCAAATGAGGGCATTGCAAGATCTTAAGTGTTGGAAGGGGTTAAATTCTTTCGAATTTTTAAAATTCTTAACTTAAACACTTGGTTACCATTAAAAATACTAGTAAAGCAGTAGTTATATTAGAATCTAGTGCTCTCTGATAATAAATAATGGTGGATCCTATCGTATACACACATAAAAGGCATAATGGTTGCATAAAAGTAGCATCAAGAAGGCTGGAAATAACAGTTCTGTAGAGTTATCCATCCAGCGTTCTCCTCTGTACAGGCTGCTCCGTCATGCGTAAGCCCTGAAGGCCGCCTAGCGCGTAAGCCCTGGCCGGATAACGCCACCTTCAGCATAAATTTCGGATCACGAATAACAGAACGTAACATCATTTGACACGTGTCCCCGAGCAATCTGGTGGATCTGACACTATAAATAGACCCCTTGGGTCTTCATTTTACAGGATTCAGATATTCTGACAACTTTGAGAGCTGAGACTTCATTTCTCTTTCTCTCTCTACTTTCTCTCACTAGAAGTCATCCGGCTAGCACTCTTACGCTCTACGGGTCTGCAGGGATTACAACCTGGGCAGTCTTATTGATGATTCTGGGGATGATAACTGAAATGTCCCGTTCTTATTGATTAAAAACGTTCCATATTAATTGATTTCATTGCGAGGTTTTGACCTCTATATGAGACGTTTTTCAAAGACTGCATTCATTTTTAAACAAACCATAACCTTTATTTCATCAATAAAGGTTTAAAAAGCTTTACGTAGATTATCAAATAATGATAATCTAAAATATCCTGTTTACACACGACCATTACATAATGGTTTACAATACAAATATGTTACAACAAAATAAGTTTCTTGAATGCAGTTTTTACATAATATCATACAAGCATGGACTCCAAATCTTGTCCTTATTTAAGTATGCGACAGCGGAAGCTCTTAATAATCACCTGAGAATAAACATGCTTAAAACGTCAACAAAAATGTTGGTGAGTTATAGGTTTAACCTATATATATCAAATCGTAACAATAGACCACAAGATTTCATATTTCAATACACATCCCATACATAGAGATAAAAATCATTCATATGGTGACACCTGGTAACCGACAATAACAAGATGCATATATAAGAATATCCCCATCATTCCGGGACACCCTTCGGATATGATATAAATTTCGAAGTACTAAAGCATCCGGTACTTTGGATGGGGTTTGTTAGGCCCAATAGATCTATCTTTAGGATTCGCGTCAATTAGGGTGTCTGTTCCCTAATTCTTAGATTACCAGACTTAATAAAAAGGGGCATATTCGATTTCGATAATTCAACCATAGAATGTAGTTTCACGTACTTGTGTCTATTTTGTAAATCATTTATAAAACCTGCATGTATTCTCATCCCAAAAATATTAGATTTTAAAAGTGGGACAATAACTCACTTTCACAGATTTTTACTTCGTCAGGAAGTAAGACTTGGCCACTGTTGATTCACGAACCTATAACAATATATACATATATATTAATGTATGTTCAAAATATATTTACAACACTTTTAATATATTTTGATGTTTTAAGTTTATTAAGTCAGCTGTCCTCGTTAGTAACCTATAACTAGTTGTCCACAGTTAGATGTACAGAAATAAATCGATAAATATTATCTTGAATCAATCCACGACCCAGTGTATACGTATCTCAGTATTGATCACAACTCAAACTATATATATTTTGGAATCAACCTCAACCCTGTATAGCTAACTCCAACATTCACATATAGAGTGTCTATGGTTGTTCCGAAATATATATAGATGTGTCGACATGATAGGTCAAAACATTGTATACGTGTCTATGGTATCTCAAGATTACATAATATACAATACAAGTTGATTAAGTTATGGTTGGAATAGATTTGTTACCAATTTTCACGTAGCTAAAATGAGAAAAAATTATACAATCTTGTTTTACCCATAACTTCTTCATTTTAAATCCGTTTTGAGTGAATCAAATTGCTATGGTTTCATATTGAACTCTATTTTATGAATCTAAACCAAAAGAGTATAGGTTTCTAGTCGGAAAAATAAGTTACAAGTCGTTTTTGTAAAGGTAGTCATTTCAGTCGAAAGAACGACGTCTAGATGACCATTTTAGAAAACATACTTCCACTTTGAGTTTAACCATAATTTTTGGATATAGTTTCATGTTCATAATAAAAATCATTTTCTCAGAATAACAATTTTTAAATCAAAGTTTATCATAGTTTTTAATTAACTAACCCAAAACAGCCCGCGGTGTTACTACGACGGCGTAAATCCGGTTTTACGGTGTTTTTTGTGTTTCCAGGTTTTAAATCATTAAGTTAGCATATCATATAGATATAGAACATGTGGTTAGTTGATTTTAAAAGTCAAGTTAGAAGGATTAACTTTTGTTTGCGAACAAGTTTAGAATTAACTAAACTATGTTCTAGTGATTACAAGTTTAAACCTTCGAATAAGATAGCTTTATATGTATGAATCGAATGATGTTATGAACATCATTACTACCTTAAGTTCCTTGGATGAACCTACTGGAAAAGAGAAAAATGGATCTAGCTTCAATGGATCCTTGGATGGCTCAAAGTTCTTGAAGCAAAATCATGACACGAAAACAAGTTCAAGTAAGATCATCACTTGAAATAAGATTGTTATAGTTATAGAAATTGAACCAAAGTTTGAATATGATTATTACCTTGTATTAGAATGATAACCTACTGTAAGAAACAAAGATTTCTTGAGGTTGGATGATCACCTTACAAGATTGGAAGTGAGCTAGCAAACTTGAAAGTATTCTTGATTTTATGAAACTAGAACTTTTGGAATTTATGAAGAACACTTAGAACTTGAAGATAGAACTTGAGAGAGTTCAATTAGATGAAGAAAATTGAAGAATGAAAGTGTTTGTAGGTGTTTTTGGTCGTTGGTGTATGGATTAGATATAAAGGATATGTAATTTTGTTTTCATGTAAATAAGTCATGAATGATTACTCATATTTTTGTAATCTTATGAGATATTTCATGCTAGTTGCCAAATGATGGTTCCCACATGTGTTAGGTGACTCACATGGGCTGCTAAGAGCTGATCATTGGAGTGTATATACCAATAGTACATACATCTAAAAGCTGTGTATTGTACGAGTACGAATACGGGTGCATACGAGTAGAATTGTTGATGAAACTGAACGAGAATGTAATTGTAAGCATTTTTGTTAAGTAGAAGTATTTTGATAAGTGTATTGAAGTCTTTCAAAAGTTTATAAATACATATTAAAACACTACATGTATATACATTTTAACTGAGTCGTTAAGTCATCGTTAGTCGTTACATGTAAGTGTTGTTTTGAAACCTTTAGGTTAACGATCTTGTTAAATGTTGTTAACCCAATGTTTATAATATCAAAAGAGATTTTAAATTATTATATTATCATGATATTATGATGTACGAATATCTCTTAATATGATATATATACATTAAATGTCGTTACAACGATAAACGTTACATATATGTCTCGTTTCAAAATCATTAAGTTAGTAGTCTTGTTTTTACATATGTAGTTCATTGTTAATATAATTAATGATATGTTTACTTATCATAATATCATGTTAACTATATATATAACCATATATATGTCATCATATAGTTTTTTTTTTTTACAAGTTTTAACGTTCGTGAATCACCGGTCAACTTGGGTGGTCAATTGTCTATATGAAACCTATTTCAATTAATCAAGTCTTAACAAGTTTGATTGCTTAACATGTTGGAAACATTTAATCATGTAAACATCAATCTCAATTAATATATATAAACATGGAAAAGTTCGGGTCACTACAGTACCTACCCGTTAAATAAATTTCGTCCCGAAATTTTAAGCTGTTGAAGGTGTTGACGAATCTTCTGGAAATAGATGCGGGTATTTCTTCTTCATCTGATCTTCACGCTCCCAGGTGAACTCGGGTCCTCTACGAGCATTCCATCGAACCTTAACAATTGGTATCTTGTTTTGCTTAAGTCTTTTAACCTCACGATCCATTATTTCGACGGGTTCTTCGATGAATTGGAGTTTTTCGTTGATTTGGATTTCATCTAACGGAATAGTGAGATCTTCTTTAGCAAAACATTTCTTCAAATTCGAGACGTGGAAAGTGTTATGTACAGCCGCGAGTTGTTGAGGTAACTCAAGTCGGTAAGCTACTGGTCCGACACGATCAATAATCTTGAATGGTCCAATATACCTTGGATTTAATTTCCCTCGTTTACCAAATCGAACAACGCCTTTCCAAGGTGAAACTTTAAGCATGACCATCTCTCCAATTTCAAATTCTATATCTTTTCTTTTAATGTCAGCGTAGCTCTTTTGTCGACTTTGGGCGGTTTTCAACCGTTGTTGAATTTGGATGATCTTCTCGGTAGTTTCTTGTATAATCTCCGGACCCGTAATCTGTCTATCCCCCACCTCACTCCAACAAATCGGAGACCTGCACTTTCTACCATAAAGTGCTTCAAACGGCGCCATCTCAATGCTTGAATGGTAGCTGTTGTTGTAGGAAAATTCTGCTAACGGTAGATGTCGATCCCAACTGTTTCCGAAATCAATAACACATGCTCGTAGCATGTCTTCAAGCGTTTGTATCGTCCTTTCGCTCTGCCCATCAGTTTGTGGATGATAGGCAGTACTCATGTCTAGACGAGTTCCTAATGCTTGCTGTAATGTCTGCCAGAATCTTGAAATAAATCTGCCATCCCTATCAGAGATAATAGAGATTGGTATTCCATGTCTGGAGACGACTTCCTTCAAATACAGTCGTGCTAACTTCTCCATCTTGTCATCTTCTCTTATTGGTAGAAAGTGTGCTGATTTGGTGAGACGATCAACTATTACCCAAATAGTATCAAAACCACTTGCAGTCCTTGGCAATTTAGTGATGAAATCCATGGTAATGTTTTCCCATTTCCATTCCGGGATTTCGGGTTGTTGAAGTAGACCTGATGGTTTCTGATGCTCAGCTTTGACCTTAGAACACGTCAAACATTCTCCTACGTATTTAGCAACATCGGCTTTCATACCCAGCCACCAAAAATGTTTCTTGAGATCCTTGTACATCTTCCCCGTTCCAGGATGTATTGAGTATCTGGTTTTATGAGCTTCTCTAAGTACCATTTCTCTCATATCTCCAAATTTTGGTACCCAAATCCTTTCAGCCCTATACCGGGTTCCGTCTTCCCGAATATTAAGATGCTTCTCCGATCCTTTGGGTATTTCATCCTTTAAATTTCCCTCTTTTAAAACTCCTTGTTGCGCCTCCTTTATTTGAGTAGTAATGTTATTATGAATCATTATATTCATAGATTTTACTCGAATGGGTTCTCTGTCCTTCCTGCTCAAGGCATCAGCTACCACATTTGCCTTCCCCAGGTGGTAACGAATCTCAAAGTCGTAATCATTCAATAATTCAATCCACCTACGCTGCCTCATATTCAGTTGTTTCTGATTAAATATGTGTTGAAGACTTTTGTGGTCGGTATATATAATACTTTTGACCCCATATAAGTAGTGCCTCCATGTCTTTAATGCAAAAACAACCGCGCCTAATTCCAAATCATGCGTCGTATAATTTTGTTCGTGAATCTTCAATTGTCTAGACGCATAAGCAATCACCTTCGTTCGTTGCATTAATACACAACCGAGACCTTGCTTTGATGCATCACAATAAATCACAAAATCATCATTCCCTTCAGGCAATGACAATATAGGTGCCGTAGTTAGCTTTTTCTTCAATAACTGAAACGCTTTCTCTTGTTCATCATTCCATTCAAATTTCTTCCCTTTATGCGTTAATGCAGTCAAGGGTTTTGCTATTCTAGAAAAGTCTTGGATGAACCTTCTGTAGTAACCAGCTAGTCCTAAAAACTGGCGTATGTGTTTCGGAGTTTTCGGGGTTTCCCACTTTTCAACAGTTTCTATCTTTGCCGGATCCACCTTAATACCTTCTTTGTTCACTATGTGACCGAGGAATTGAACTTCTTCCAACCAAAATGCACACTTTGAAAACTTAGCGTACAATTCTTCCTTCCTCAATACTTCTAACACCTTTCTCAAATGTTCACCGTGTTCTTGGTCATTCTTTGAGTAAATAAGTATGTCATCAATGAAAACAATGACAAACTTGTCAAGGTATGGTCCACACACTCGGTTCATTAGGTCCATGAACACAGCTGGTGCATTAGTTAAACCAAACGGCATGACCATAAACTCGTAATGACCGTAATGTGTTCTGAAAGCAGTCTTTAGAATATCATCTTCTTTCACCCGCGTTTGATGATACCCGGAACGTAAGTCAATCTTTGAATAAACAGACGAGCTTTGTAGTTGATCAAATAAGTCGTCGATTCTCGGTAGTGGGTAGCGGTTCTTGATGGTAAGTTTGTTCAACTCTCGGTAGTCGATACACAACCTGAATGTACCATCTTTCTTCTTGACAAACAAAACAGGAGCTCCCCACGGTGATGTGCTTGGTCGAATGAAACCACGCTCTAAAAGTTCTTGTAATTGGCTTTGCAGTTCTTTCATCTCGCTGGGTGTGAGTCTGTAAGGAGCACGAGCTATTGGTGCAGCTCCTGGTACAAGATCTATTTGAAATTCAACGGATCGATGTGGGGGTAATCCTGGTAATTCTTTCGGAAATACATCAGGAAATTCTTTTGCAATGGGAACATCATTGATGCTCTTTTCTTCAGTTTGTACTTTCTCGACGTGTGCTAGAACAGCATAGCAACCTTTTCTTATTAGTTTTTGTGCCTTCAAATTACTAATAAGATGTAGCTTCGTGTTGCCCTTTTCTCCGTACACCATTAAGGGTTTTCCTTTTTCTCGTATAATGCGAATTGCATTTTTGTAACAAACGATCTCTGCTTTCACTTCTTTCAACCAGTCCATACCGATTATCACATCAAAACTCCCTAACTCTACTGGTATCAAATCAATCTTAAATGTTTCGCTAACCAGTTTAATTTCTCGATTCCGAAATATATTATCTGCTGAAATTAATTTACCATTTGCTAATTCGAGTAAAAATTTACTATCCAAAGGCGTCAATGGACAACTTAATTTAGCACCAAAATCTCTACTCATATAGCTTCTATCCGCACCCGAATCAAATAAAACGTAAGCAGATTTATTGTCAATAAGAAACGTACCCGTAACAAGCTCCGGGTCTTCCTGTGCCTCTGCCGCATTAATATTGAAAACTCTTCCGCGGCCTTGTCCATTCGTGTTCTCCTGGTTCGGGAAATTTCTAATAATGTGGCCCGGTTTTCCACATTTATAACAAACTACATTGGCATAACTTGCTCCGACACTACTTGCTCCGCCATTACTCGTTCCGACACCATTTGTTCCTTTCGTTCTGTTAACCCCTGGTCCGTAGACCTCACACTTCGCCGCGCTATGACCATTTCTTTTACACTTGTTGCAAAATTTGGTGCAGAACCCCGAGTGATACTTTTCACACCTTTGGCATACCTGCTTCTGATTGTTGTTATTGTTGAGGTTATTATTGTTGTTGGGATGATTGTTGTAGTTGCTGTTGTTGTTGTTGTTGTTGTTGTTGTTGTTGGGCCGTTTGTTGTAGTTACGATTGATGTTGCGATTGTTGGGATAATTGTTGCGATTATTGTTGTAATTGCTGTTGTTGTTGTATTGGTGATTCTTATCACCGTTTTCCTCCCACTTTCTTTTGACTTGCTTCACATTGGCCTCTTCAGCAGTCTGTTCTTTAATTCTTTCTTCAATCTGGTTCACTAGTTTGTGAGCCATTCTACATGCCTGTTGTATGGAGGCGGGCTCGTGTGAACTTATATCTTCTTGGATTCTTTCCGGTAATCCTTTCACAAACGCGTCGATCTTCTCTTCCTCATCTTCGAAAGCTCCCGGACACAATAGGCACAATTCTGTGAATCATCTTTCGTACGTGGTAATATCAAATCCTTGAGTTCGTAACTCTCTAAGTTCTGTCTTGAGCTTATTGACCTCGGTTCTGGGACGGTACTTCTCGTTCATCAAGTGCTTGAATGCTGACCACGGTAGTGCGTGCGCATCATCTTGTCCCACTTGCTCTAGATAGGTATTCCACCATGTTAACGCAGAACCTGTGAAGGTATGCGTAGTGTACTTCACTTTGTCCTCTTCAGTACACTTACTTATGGCAAACACCGATTCGACCTTCTCGGTCCACCGTTTCAATCCGATCGGTCCTTCGGTTCCATCAAATTCTAAAGGTTTGCAGGCAGTGAATTCTTTGTAGGTGCATCCTACACGATTTCCTGTACTGCTAGATCCAAGGTTATTGTTGGTATGTAGCGCAGCCTGTACTGCGGCTATGTTTGAAGCTAGAAAAGTACGGAATTCCTCTTCATTCATATTCACGGTGTGTCGAGTAGTCGGTGCCATTTCCTTCAAAATAGTCAAATGGAACAAGTTAATCATACAGAATATTAAGAGTAGTTAATAGTATTTCGTAGCATAATATGAACTCATTTATAAAAGCTTTTTCTTCATATTAGCGTTTTATAAGTTTAAATTCGGGTAGTACCTACCCGTTAAGTTCATACTTAGTAGCTAATATACAATTCAACTACTACAATTCTATATGAAAAACTGATTATAATAATATTTCGCGTTCAAACTTTTACACAATATTTTACAAACTTACAATACCGCTTATTTTACATATAGCATGAAATATAGCACACAATAAATTTGATACAAGATGGTTGTGAAGATAATTCTAGCTAGTACACAAGTCGTTCAGCAAAGGCAATAAAGACACGTAATTCATACGTCCAGAAACAAGTCATGCATTCTGGTTTTACTAGGATTACTTCCCATCCTTGGTCTTGTGGAACATAACCGTTATGGCCGTTGATAAGACAGCGTGTTTTAACGTCGTCAAAGGGACGAGGGTTACGTAATGTCCAACAGTCCCGTAACAATCTAAAAACCTCATTTCTTACCCCAATTACCGACTCCGTCACTTGTGGGAACGTTTTGTTTAATAGTTGTAGCCCGATGTTCTTGGTCTCACTTTGGTGAGAAGCGAACATTACTAATATTTAAGCATAACATGCTTCTTTATGTTGCATGTTAGCCGCTTTTTCTAAATCACGAAGTCCAATATTCGGATATATTGAGTCAAAATAATTTCTTAACCCATTGCGTAAAATAGCATTTGGGTTCCCCACAATATATGCGTCAAAGTAAACACATCGTAACTTATGGATTTCCCAATGTGATATCCCCCATCTTTCGAACAAAAGCCTTTTATAAACCAAGGCATTCTTGGAACGTTCTTCTAATGTCTTACAAACTGATCTCGCCTTAAATAGTTGTGCCGAAGAATTCTGACCGACTCTAGACAAGATTTCATCAATCATGTCTCTGGGTAGGTCTCTTAAAATATTGGGTTGTCTATCCATTTTGTGTTTTTATACTGTAAAATAGACAAGAGTTAGATTCATAAAAAAAATACTTATTAATACAAGCAATTTTTACATATATCATAAAGCATAAGCACAATATATTACATATATTACACCACACGAATACAACTATCTTATTCCGACTCGCTTGTTTCTTCTTCTTTGGTTTTGGTTCGTTTTGCCAAGTTTCTAGGGATGTATGATGTTCCCCTAATACGAGCCGTAATTTTCCACATTGGTTTAGAAAAACCTGGTGGTTTAGAGGTTCCCGGGTCATTGTTACAACTTAAGGACTTCGGGGGTTGACGATACATATAAAGTTCGTCGGGGTTGGAATTAGATTTCTCTATTTTTATGCCCTTTCCCTTATTATTTTCTTTTGCCTTTTTAAATTCAGTTGGGGTAATTTCTATAACATCATCGGAATTCTCGTCGGAATCCGATTCATTGGAGAATTGGTAATCCTCCCAATATTTTGCTTCCTTGGCGGAAACACCATTGACCATAATTAACCTTGGTCGGTTGGTTGAGGATTTTCTTTTACTTAACCGTTTTATTATTTCCCCCACCGGTTCTATTTCTTCATCTGGTTCCGATTCTTCTTCCGGTTCCGATTCTTCTTCCGGTTCCGACTCTTCTTCCGGTTCATCTTCGGGAACTTGTGAATCAGTCCACGAATCATTCCAATTTACATTTGACTCTTCATTATTATTAGGTGAGTCAATGGGACTTGTTCTAGAGGTAGACATCTATCACATAATATCAAACGCGTTAAGAGATTAATATATCACATAATATTCACATGTTAAAAATATATAGTTTCCAACAAAATTTGTTAAGCAATCATTTTTCAAGTAAACACGGTCGAAGACCAGACTAACTAATGCATCCTAACAAACTCGATAAGACACACTAATGCAAAATTCTGGTTCTCTAAGACCAACGCTCGGATACCAACTGAAATGTCCCGTTCTTATTGATTAAAAACGTTCCATATTAATTGATTTCGTTGCGAGGTTTTGACCTCTATATGAGACGTTTTTCAAAGACTGCATTCATTTTAAAACAAACCATAACCTTTATTTCATCAATAAAGGTTTAAAAAGCTTTACTTAGATTATCAAATAATGATAATCTAAAATATCCTGTTTACACACGACCATTACATAATGGTTTACAATACAAATATGTTACAACAAAATAAGTTTCTTGAATGCAGTTTTTACACAATATCATACAAGCATGGACTCCAAATCTCGTCCTTATTTAAGAATGTTACAGCGGAAGCTCTTAATAATCACCTGAGAATAAACATGCTTAAAACGTCAACAAAAATGTTGGTGAGTTATAGGTTTAACGTATATATATCAAATCATAATAATAGACCACAAGATTTCATATTTCAATACACATCCCATACATAGAGATAAAAATCATTCATATGGTGAACACCTGGTAACCGACATTAACAAGATGCATATATAAGAATATCCCCATCATTCCGGGACACCCTTCGGATATGATATAAATTTCGAAGTACTAAAGCATCCGGTACTTTGGATGGGGCTTGTTGGGCCCGATAGATCTATCTTTAGGATTCACGTCAATTAGGGTGTCTGTTCCCTAATTCTTAGATTACCAGACTTAATAACAAGGGGCATATTCGATTTCGATAATTCAACCATAGAATGTAGTTTCACGTACTTGTGTCTATTTTGTAAATCATTTATAAAACCTGCATGTATTCTCATCCCAAAAATATTAGATTTTAAAAGTGGGACTATAACTCACTTTCACAGATTTTTACTTCGTCGGGAAGTAAGACTTGGCCACTGTTGATTCACGAACCTATAACAATATATACATATATATTAAAGTATGTTCAAAATATATTTACAACACTTTTAATATATTTTGATGTTTTAAGTTTATTAAGTCAGCTGTCCTCGTTAGTAACCTACAACTAGTTGTCCACAGTTAGATGTACAGAAATAAATCGATAAATATTATCTTGAATCAATCCACGACCCAGTGTATACGTATCTCAGTATTGATCACAACTCAAACTATATATATTTTGGAATCAACCTCAACCCTGTATAGCTAACTCCAACATTCACATATAGAGTGTCTATGGTTGTTCCGAAATATATATAGATGTGTCGACATGATAGGTCGAAACATTGTATACGTGTCTATGGTATCTCAAGATTATATAATATACAATACAAGTTGATTAAGTTATGGTTGGAATAGATTTGTTACCAATTTTCACGTAGCTAAAATGAGAAAAATTATCCAATCTTGTTTTACCCATAACTTCTTCATTTTAAATCCGTTTTGAGTGAATCAAATTGCTATGGTTTCATATTGAACTCTATTTTATGAATCTAAACAGAAAAGTATAGGTTTATAGTCAGAAAAATAAGTTACAAGTTGTTTTTGTAAAGGTAGTCATTTCAGTCGAAAGAACGACGTCTAGATGACCATTTTAGAAAACATACTTCCACTTTGAGTTTAACCATAATTTTTGGATATAGTTTCATGTTCATAATAAAAATAATTTTCTCAGAATTACAACTTTTAAATCAAAGTTTATCATAGTTTTTAATTAACTAACCCAAAACAGCCCGCGGTGTTACTACGACGGCGTAAATCCGGTTTTACGGTGTTTTTCGTGTTTCCAGGTTTTAAATAATTAAGTTAGCATATCATATAGATATAGAACATGTGTTTAGTTAATTTTAAAAGTCAAGTTAGAAGGATTAACTTTGGTTTGCGAACAAGTTTAGAATTAACTAAACTATGTTCTAGTGATTACGAGTTTAAACCTTCGAATAAGATAGTTTTATATATATGAATCAAATGATGTTATGAACATCATTACTACCTTAAGTTCCTTGGATAAACCTACTGGAAAAGAGAAAAATGGATCTAGCTTCAACGGATCCTTGGATGGCTCGAAGTTCTTGAAGCAGAATCATGACACGAAAACAAGTTCAAGTAAGATCATCACTTGAAATAAGATTGTTATAGTTATAGAAATTGAACCAAAGTTTGAATACGATTATTACCTTGTATTAGAATGATAACCTACTGTAAGAAACAAAGATTTCTTGAGGTTGGATGATCACCTTACAAGATTGGAAGTGAGCTACCAAACTTGAAAGTATTCTTGATTTTATGTAACTAGAACTTGTAGAATATATGAAGAACACTTAGAACTTGAAGATAGAACTTAAGAGAGATCAATTAGATGAAGAAAATAGAAGAATGAAAGTGTTTGTAGGTGTTTTTGGTCATTGGTGTATGGATTAGATATAAAGGATATGTAATTTTGTTTTCATGTAAATAAGTCATGAATGATTACTCATATTTTTGTAATTTTATGAGATATTTCATGCTAGTTGCCAAATGATGGTTCCCACATGTGTTAGGTGACTCACATGGGCTGCTAAGAGCTGATCATTGGAGTGTATATACCAATAGTACATACATCTAAAAGCTGTGTATTGTACGAGTACGAATACGGGTGCATACGAGTAGAATTGTTGATGAAACTGAACGAGGATGTAATTGTAAGCATTTTTGTTAAGTAGAAGTATTTTGATAAGTGTATTGAAGTCTTTCAAAAGTTTATAAATACATATTAAAACACTACATGTATATACATTTTAACTGAGTCGTTAAGTCATCGTTAGTCGTTACATGTAAGTGTTGTTTTGAAACCTTTAGGTTAACGATCTTGTTAAATGTTGTTAACCCAATGTTTATAATATCAAATGAGATTTTAAATTATTATATTATCATGATATTATCATGTATGAATATCTCTTAATATGATATATATACATTAAATGTCTTTACAACGATAATCGTTACATATATGTCTCGTTTAAAAATCATTAAGTTAGTAGTCTTGTTTTTACATATGTAGTTCATTGTTAATATACTTAATGATATGTTTACTTATCATAGTATCATGTTAACTATATATATATATATCCATATATATGTCATCATATAGTTTTTACAAGTTTTAACGTTCGTGAATCACCGGTCAACTTGGGTGGTCAATTGTCGATATGAAACATATTTCAATTAATCAAGTCTTAACAAGTTTGATTGCTTAACATGTTGGAAACATTTAATCATGTAAATATCAATCTCAATTAATATATATAAACATGGAAAAGTTCGGGTCACTACAGTAGATAGGTTAGATGATAGAAGTTTTCTTAGATTTATCATTGGCGGTAGGATGTACAGAATGTCCATGATGGACATGGCCAGGGTATTACAGATTTACACTCCTAGTGAATTGCTACTACCCGATTGTATGAGTTTGATTTATCGTGGTGAAAGGGTAGATAGGAACTTTGACGCTGACGCCGTTTGGAGGCATATGTCAAACTATAATGTTTTTACACTAGGAGTAAAACACTCCTACTTACATATTAACAAAGCCGAGCTTCGAGTAATTCATAGATTTTTGGCTAACTCGATTACACAGAGAGGTCACAATAAGGAGAAAATGACCTTACATGATTTATTTTACCTAAAGTGTATTCGAGACCCGAGAAGCTTTGTTAATATCCCTTACTGTGTTGGTTTTTATTTATCTAAAATGGTAGAAGGAATGCAGGACGGGAGTATAATAGGAGGAGGTATTTTTGTTACTCTCATTGGAGAGTATTTAGGTGTTGATAGGAACCAAGGGGGTCAATTACAGATTTGTAGAGAACAGGATGAGACCATAGGATTGTGGGTTTATGTGGGTGCTAAGGTATTGAAGAGTAGACGCAACCAGGCATTGCCCTATGAAGGTAATCATCCTCAGGTAGAGAGAGGCTTAGACGAGGAAATGGAGGAAGCGGAAGACATTAGGGATGTCTTTCGAGATGCTATTCTTGACGTCCACGTTCGTATAGATGAGGAATCAATGACGAACGCGGCCATACATAGTATGTACGAGCAGTGGAACTCCGAGCGAGTATACGAGGATTATAGGCGACGCCAACATGATAGTTGGTTAGTTCATCAACACCAAATCATGAGCCAGCTATCATATCAGGTACCAAATAATTACGTGCCTACTCGACCTGCTCATTTTCCGCCACACAACCCCGAGATCCGACCACCCTTTAACCGGTATGACTATAACCAAGCCTATCAGGACACCTATAACCAACAATGGAACCCACCTGACGAGATGAACTGGAACCCCTATCCAGACTGATTTAGTTCCATTGGTTATTTTTATGATTTTTATGTTTTTATCTTTTTAATTATTCATGTTTAAACTTATGTTATTGGATATATTTATGTAATTTTTATCATTTTTATTATTATTGTGTACTAATATTTCACATTTAGGATTTGAAAGTGGGATATTAAGTCCCATTTCAAATTGCCATGAATGTTTATATTTGTATGTATGTATATTGTTAATTGTACAAAACAGGGTAAAACAGCGCATTTTCCAAGACTGGCATTAATGTAGCGACCCGACAAAATCGTCATTGACGGCGCCGTCTACTTAGGTCCCGTTACGTGGTCATAAGTCTTTAAAACAACGTTTGACCAAAAGATATGTCGCATTCATTTCAAATGTAAAGATTGTTCAAAGTTTACAAGAATAGTTCCACCACAAGTTACGTTACAAAGTTATAAGTACAAATGAAACTTATGCGACACAATTTAAAAGTAGCCAAAAGACGCTCCATGTATGCATATATACTCGACATCCAATGCAAGTATCAAAATAATGAGCGGAAGCATGTAACACATATCGTTCAAAGACCTGAGAAAAACATAGGAATCTGTCAACGAAAACGTTGGTGAAATCATAGGTTTAAGTAAGTAAGTGAGTAAATAAGTAGATTGAACCACAAGATTTGCAACATCGAAATAATAGTTAACCATTCCAAAATTTGTTTCACGAGCACCCAATTATCAATGCTTAATATTTCTCCCATTGAACCACATCACCTTAGTGTTAGAACATACACTGATTCTCGAAAATATATTTCATTCGTAGACGGTAGCGAACCGTCTGAATGAGGGTTTGTCAAACCCATATGGATCCACATAACATAAGTTCATGCTTACACCCGGCAAGTGTAACTAATGATAATTGAATTGAGGATTTTGTTCTAAACTCGTATGTAGAATGTTTGTTTTCCTGTACTTGTGTTCTCTTAAGAAAAAGAAACGTTTATGTTTTCTCACCCCAAATGTAAATTCAAAAGAGTAAAAGTGGGACTATGATCTCACCTTGAGTGCACGAGTAATAAAGTACTTCAACAAGTAAACGTGTGCAAAGAACAATGCTAGTCTTGACCTAAACAAGTAAGTTGTATCAATAATGGTAAACGCGATTGGTCAAGGATGTTCAATTAGTCCTATGGCTCGTTACGACTCGATTAAGTAGCATGTGAATCAAATTGTCAAGTTTCATGCAAGATACAAGTATAGAAGCAAGTTAGAGAGATTGCATAAGTATTCGGTTAAGTTTGGCTATAAGTCAAACTTGGTCGGGTCAAAGTCAACGAAAAAGTCAACACGTTCGGGTCGGGTCCCGAACTATTTTTCTGAGGTTTTTAATCATATATAAGCATGTTAGTCAAGTTTCATGTTAATCGGAGGTGCATAGCATAGTTAGAATTAATCGAAAAACGACCAAATTGGACAGCACCTGATAGGCCATCTGGACGGCGTCCAAAATGGCTGGACGGCGTCCAGTATTGAAGTACTGGACGGCGTCCAAAAGACTGGACGGTGTCCAAGTCTGAAGGGCTGGACGGCGTCCAAGAATCTGGTGTGACAACCCGGAAATTTCCAACCAAATTTAAACTTTAATTTTTATATGTTTCCGACACGATAAGCAATATTTGTTAAGTTAAATTGCAAGAATTTTAAACTATGTTCATACATTCATTCAACCTCGACCATGTTCCAACGATTCACGAACCATTAAACGAATATGATTATATATGTATATGTGTATATATATTATAACTTGAAACGTAAACAAAATATTAGATTAAATACTTTATATGATTGTATCTGTTTCAAAATATTTATCAATGGAATTAGAAGATAAGATCAAATGATTGAATTATCAGATATATTGAATTATGATTACAAGTCTCTGTTGAAAGGCCCACGTTGATTTGAGAAATCTTTCCGTTTTAACAATATTCGGAAAATGGTAAAGTGATTTATAAATAAGAATAAATTGTCAATCATTGAGAACTAGACAAAGGATAGTGGAAGATTGAATCTCATAAAGACTCGATTGATCTATTTAGTTTCAAACGTACAAAAACGTTTTCAGTTTAAAAAGAACTTTATTATTAAAACGTATATAACTTTTATAAATATCTAGAACCACTTTTGACAACTCATTACTTAACTAGTATGATAAAGATAACGATATTTATATTTTATTTTATTAAATATATATAACGATTTAAATTAATATTATATATATTTATACGCGTATTATACGTACATAGTTTTATACTTTTACTATACTTAAACTTTACCTTTACTTTACTTTAACTTTAATAATTCACTTTAATAATTCATACTTTAATAATTCACTTTAATAATTCATACTTTAATAATTCACTTTAATAATTCATACTTTAATAATTCACTTTAATAATTCATACTT
This sequence comes from Rutidosis leptorrhynchoides, assembly GCF_046630445.1. Classification (NCBI taxonomy): domain Eukaryota; kingdom Viridiplantae; phylum Streptophyta; class Magnoliopsida; order Asterales; family Asteraceae; genus Rutidosis; species Rutidosis leptorrhynchoides. Next base: position 271,027,358 of record NC_092334.1, read on the forward strand.
TAATAATTCACTTTAATAATTCATACTTTAATAATTCACTTTAATAATTCAAAAATCTATTATAAATAGAATTCAATAGGTTTCATTATTTCATAGAAACTTGAAAATATTTTTCTCTAAACTCTCTCAATCGATTTACATATATATATTTACTCCGTATTATTTCAAGATATTATTAGTATACATAAAATATTACGACGGAGTGCTGTCCGAGTGATTTCGAAATTGTTTTTCGAGTAGGATAGGATTAAGGAAATTATGGGTTATAGCTATGGAGGTGATTGAGTATGGTTCATGGGTATGCTCGAGAGGTCAATATAGTGTTTATCATTTCCGTTGCGTCTACGTACCTTTCCTGCAATATTGAATCTCAATATTGATACGTGAGTACTCATAATTTAACTTTTACGTACTAATAGTGTATCCCTGACTAGTGCTCGAGTATTTAGGATTATACATGCTTGTACTTTTGATATTGCCCTTAGACAGGTTAGGTTGAATATTGAATTAGTTACACTTGCGGTTGAGATAAGGTATAAGATATGCATGTCCTTGGAAAGCTAGCGAAAAATTAAGGACTTTTCCTTTAGATATCGAATGGTTTTGATGAACGGATTAGAAGTTATAATCAATTGAATTTTCTATATTTTTATTAAAAATGATTATTATTATCGTCGTTTTTATCGTCGTTCTAGTTTTATCTTATTATTATCATTATTATTATCTTTATCAATAAAATGGATTTATCATTAAAAATTGTTATTTTTTTATTACTATCGTTATTATTGTTAAAGTTATAATTAGTATTATTATTATTATTATCCAATTATTATTATTATTATTATTATTATTATTATTATTATTATTATTATTATTATTATTATTATTATTATTATTAGTATTATTATTATTATTATCATTATTAATATATATATCATTATTTAAAAATGGATATTGTCATTGTTATTATTATTATTACTATATTATCATTAAGATAATTATTAGTATTATCGTTAAAAATGTTATAGTAACTATCATTATTAATATTAGTGTAATTAAAACAAATATTTGTAACACCTAATTATTTTGATTACTATTATTATCATTATTATGAACACGATATAAAAGACGATTAAAAGCTATTAAACGAAACGATTAGGAAATAATGAGTAAGAGTATCATGATGAAATTAAAATATTATAAGATATTGATTTAGATAAAATTATCGTTCTTATTATTTTTATCATTACTATTATTATTAAAAATATCGTTAGTATTAAAACTATCATTTTAACAAAAATTATCATTTTAATAGAAATGTCATTGTTACTATAAAATATCATTATTATTATTATTTTAAATAGAATTATTATTTTAAAGATAATATTAAAAATTATCGTAAATATTAAAGTTATCATAATTAGAATTATCGTTTTATCATAATGTCATCTTAGTAATTATAAATATTGATATTTTTATAATAATTATTATTATTACAAAATAATACAACTTTTACTTACTATCATTATAGATATTATTTTATCAAATAAATATGTGATACAAACATATTTTACTACGTGTAATAACTTACTTTAATAATACCTATCATATTATCTTTATGATATTACATGAACCCTATAAATTTTATTACTTAATATATATAAAAGTATATTATATTATATAAATTTAATATAAAATTTTATTTATTAATAAATAAATTATATTATTTACTCTAATAAATCTTTTAAAAATATTTAAAAATATAAAACGACGATATTTAAACTATATATTAATCATGTATAGATTTTTGGAAATTATTTTGAGTCAAATTTACTTTTGTTGACTTTTGCATATTAGTCTCGAGCATTAGGATTGTGGTACACTATGACTTGGCCTAATTTGTTAGACAAATATTGACCAACACATAATTATATATAATTAATTTAGGTTCGTGAATCCGAGGCCAACCTTGCACTTGTTCAATGACGTTATATGCATTTTTACTACGAAATACAGTATGGTGAGTTTCATTTGCCTTTTTACCCTTTATATTTTTGGGACTGAGAATACATGCGCTTTTATAAATGTTTGACGAAATAGACACAAGTAATTGAAACTACATTCTATGGTTGAATTATCGAAATCGAATATGCCCCTTTTTATTAAAGTCTGGTAATCTAAGAATTAGGGAACAGACACCCTAATTGACGCGAATCCTAAAGATAGATCTATTGGGCCTAACAAACCCCATCCAAAGTACCGGATGCTTTAGTACTTCGAAATTTATATCATGTCCGAAGGAGGATCCCGGAATGATAGGGGATATTCTTATATGTATCTAGTTAATGTCGGTTACCAGGTGTTCACCATATGAATGATTATTTTTGTCTCTATGCATGGGACGTATATTTATGAGAACTGGAAATGAAATTCTTGTGGTCTATTAAAATGATGGAAATAAATGATTATGATAAACTAATGAACTCACCAACCTTTTGGTTGACACTTTAAAGCATGTTTATTCTCAGGTGTTAAAGAAATCTTCCGCTGTGCATTTGCTCATTTTAAAGATATTACTTGGAGTCTTTCATAGCATATTTCGAAGAACGTTGCATTGGAGTCATTGAGTTCATCAAAGATTATTATTAAATCAATTTATAGTTGGATAGTGGATATTATGAAATGGTATGCATGCCTGTCAATTTTCGATGTAAAGAAATTTTGTCTTTTAAAAACGAATGCAATGTCTGTAAAATGTATCATATAGAGGTCAAATACCTCGCAATGTAATCAACTATTGTGAATCGTTTATAATGTATATGAACGGGTCATTTCAGTTGGTATCAGAGCGGTGGTCTTAGCGAACCAGGTCTGCATTAGTGTGTCTAACTGATAAGTCGATAGGATGCATTAGTGAGTCTGGACTTCGACCGTGTCTGCATGTCAAATGTTTTGCTTATCATTTTGTGTCGAAAATTAACTACTTATCATCCTCAGGAAATTACCTGCTTATCATTTTTAGTCTAAGACACGTCTTGCTGCATTGATTGCATGAACAGTGTATAGACAAAAATTCATATCTTAGCATATCTGCTAAATCATATCTTATCGTATCTGTTACTTTAAACTTTGCCTGACATATCCCGCAAAGTCCTCCGTAATCTACGAAATCTTTTGATCTATATATATATATATATATATATATATATATATATATATATATATATATATATATATATATATATATATATATATATTCTATGTAATTAGAATACCATTCGATAGCCGGAAAATCATTTCATATCGAAAAACCCTTTATTCAATCGTACGAAATGGAATTCGTCATTAGTTCAAGTTCCTCAGATTATGAAATGGAATCCCACTCAAGCTCCGAAAGCAGTGTGACCGGAATGGATCAACCAATCAGTCATCACCTATTCTGGATGAATTGGGGATGGGTTCGTAGCCTCCTCAATCATTGGAGACAAGAAGAAGGTGATCCCTTCCATCCACCACATTGTCCTCTTGACGAAGAACCTGAAGCACTTACCGGCGAACCTGTCTGAAACACTATTTTCTCTCTCATTTCCAGAGTATCTCGTCACGATTATATACTACATCAAATTCTAGATTTTATTTATCCGCTTGTCCGAACCGACAATCATCCCGGTGTAATAGAAGAAGTCAACGAGCTTCGCGCTCGGGTAGTGGCTTTGGAGAATATGGTGCAAAGGTTACAAACACCAGCAGCAGCACCAGCAGCATAATCAGTACCACCAACATCAACGTCAACAGTACCATTACCACCCCCAACCACAACCGCATCGTAAACCTCAACTCCACAATCTGTCCCACGAGTATCAAGGTCATACGTCCTATAAATAACATGGAAGACCAACAACAACAAACGATGAAGTATTAATTCATGACTTCATCGGAGAAATATTTTACGGTGATTATGTAATCTCTAAAATTTTAGAAATTACTTATTCTAGATCTAACCATAAATCAGATGAGTGGACCGAAATGATAAAAGAAATCCTGACCAGAATGGTGCACGATTTACAAACTAGACTTGTTTTACCAACAGCATCAACAGTACCGCCAGCATCACCAGCATCGTCAGTGTTGTCAGCATCAGCATTAGCAGCACCTATAACCTCACAAGCTCCGTCAGTTCAAGAATCACCGCGGACATCATTATGAATCAACAACGAGTAAATTGTATCAACGAGTAATGAAGAATTAACTCATTTCCACTAAAAGATTTATATGTATATCTTATATATAAATCTTTAAACCATAATAAATCTTTCCGTACTAAGCTATTATGTGTGAATCTTAACTACTCGGTTAATTCATATTACTAATATACAATAATGCACGTCATTCGTCCGCAACTTAACTATCGTTAACTACAACCTCTGTCTCAATTCAATAAATTCCAATTCATAATAAATCAAGTGTATTATTCAAATATATGTTGATTTTACACTTTCGTCATCAATGTACTCGAAACTTTTCAGATAACATCATTCGTACTTTGCGAAGTCCACAAGAATTTAATGAGAACCAACATCATGCCCCAACAAATAACGAAGTATTGATTCATAATTTCAATATTATTGAAGTAATACTTATGTAATCTCTAAATCCTTTAAGGGATTATTCAATTCTAGTTTCAACCGTAAATTAAATGAGTTTAATTTAATATTAACTCATTAAATCGATATTACATCTGAAGAAAATATACATATATATATACATATACATATATATATATATATATATATATATATATATATATATATATATATATATATATATATATATATATATATATATTTTCAAAAAGACTGTAATAAAAATTCTTTTGTACAAAATATTAATTGTGTAATATTTTTTAACGGGTAGGTAATACCCGAGAGATATATAAATTCACAATTAATATGTTACATTCTTCGAATCTGATTCAGCAATCATCAACTATACTCACTATTTTCTCAAACAATATATATTCTTTTATAGAAATCAAAACAACCATACTCATTCAAAATTTAATTGCATACTCTGATTTTGAAATCTCAGAATTCAACTCGAGATATGACCGAAATCATCACTCTTAGATCCTTACATCTTTCACAAGCTATACTTTGACTTCAAAACTATGTTAGAACATCATATGTATATTAACGATTACAATCTGTGTTCAAAACCCTTCAAAATTCCTAAAGACACTTCAAATAATAAACAATCGAGATGATGATCCAACCACGTATTAACCACAGTCTTGCATCTGAAAAGCTCTCGAAACCAGAGTCATAATTTAACACGTATCCGTGTCAGACCCTTTGGCATTTATTAGCAAAAATAACTTTGCGATTCCTTTTCAAATTAGTCAGTTTTGTCACAGCTTTAGCAAGTCAACTTCGACTTTTCAGTTGAAACAGTCTTATTATAACCTTGATATAGATGTTGCCTTTTCGTCATCGTTACCGGAGAACCTTTTATGTCTCACCACATTAAAAATAAACTTACCAACAACTTCACTGATCTTTGACTTTCCGAAAAGTCATTATATTTATCGAAACCCCATCATTTACTCATCCGCATCTTGTAACAAGAATTGTCATGCCAATTACTGGGAATCAGCAATTAGTATTTTGAAATCTTGCAGCATGTCTCTGCCAATAGTTATAGGTGTATATATAACGTCTATCTCCTAGACTTATATACTTTGAATGTGAAGTTTCTGAAAAACACCCTAAACTGCGAACTAGTTCTCCGAAGTTTGGAAAATGCTGATGAAGCAGCAAAAACTGTAAACGACCTTAACAGTCAAAAGTTTGATAATAAAGGATAGTGTGTTGGAAAAGCTTAGAAAAAGAGAAGGTTTGGAACTGGAAAACGGATTAAGCAAACCATGAAGGAGGCTATGGACAAATCACAAAGACTAAACCTGCCTTCAAAGAATCCAAATGATTCAGTGTCTGCTAAAATTATTATCAAATACCTTACTCCTGACTCTAAACCCTTGTGAATAATATTCTTCATCATCCTCTGATCTTAGATATTCTAAAATATCATCATATCTTTCATTATAAATATCCTCCATATTTCTGAAGATATTTTCTTAATTTTTCTTATTTGAAATCATTTACCTCTTCGCGCTATCTGTATTACATCATAAAAGAAACTATTTTAGTTTCTAAATTCTGAAACATTCAAGTTTAAAATAGAAATATTTTGAAGTAGTGTTGGGAACTGAAGCATGAATTAGTATAATATAATGACACTTGATCAACGTGATTATATTACAGTAAGTCATGCTGAGTTTCTAAATGGAACGTGATGATTCACAGATCATAACATCATCATGTGCCATGTTATATGACTCTTGTATTCTATTTAACCTCTAAAATATCAAGAAAATATTTCTTGATGATTCGGCCTTTTCCAAGGTATTCTAGTAATTTGACAAGTCAAGATCGTGCCATCACAATTTCCTTCCTAGAACATTAACAATGTTCATTTCGAAATTCATATCTGTGAATTCTGGACCATTACAAGCGGTGCTTAATCGCAAGAAGAAGAAACGAAAGGACAAAACTCCGAAATAGAAATTGGGGTATAAATTGCAGCAAATAAAAGAGAGCATTAATTGTGAATGATAATGATTATAGAAGACAGAAGCAGAGACTTTGAAATATAAGGGAACATATAAAGCCCAACGATAAACCATAAATTATAAACCATATATATCGATGCATATAGCAATATAAAGACACAGGAGAACTAGAAACACTATAAACCCAAGAGTATAGTAGAAGTAAATAGATTCTTCTTGCGGTAGATGAAAAAGAAGAATGACCGATATGAAAGTTAGAAGTATATCGAGAATCAGAACTGGATGGAGCATATTGATGAATACTTTAAAATATGAGTTGAGGGGGAAAGAATAGAAGGTGATGAAACATGACTAGGAACTTAGAAATCAACAGATTTAACTCACACAATGGCGGAATAAGTGAATCAAATTCTCTAGTGAATACGTTATGTTTTTTTTTGATTAATTTAGTCAAATCACAGCTAAATCAAGTGTGATTAGATCAACACCTAGAGCTATTATTCACCACCTGGGTGATTTGGACTGAGAGAGAATCGGAGGAGCTCACTAGATCTGAGTGTGTGTAACAAATGAGAGGCTTAACCTAAAATGAAGAACATAAAACTTTATATACCCCTGCTGTTGACTCACCCATACGATTCATTCATCACACGTACGAGTTGGCTTCATCAGCCGTACGGGTGATCACTCACTCGTGTCTTCTTATTTAGGTCGTAATTGTGACTTAGCTCAGCATCAACCATGCGTATGAGCCTGTCAGCTGTACTAGTGAGGCTTCACTCGTATGTCTGACTAAGTCTAACATAGTCAAACATCTAAATCTCGTTCCTGCAGTTCCTGTAACCACATACAAACACGGATAGTATAATAACGAATAATCATGGTGGCCTGTAAACTGTTGTACCTGCAATGGACGTGGGTAGATGTCTAGGGACTTGCATAAAATGCATCAACAGAAAGTGTGAGTTGTAAGGAAACGAAGGAGGTGAATTTATAAGAAAATCTCCTACAGAACAATTAAAATGGACGATCGCATTTAAAGCGGATCCTAATTCCCTTGATTACCGGAGAGTCAAATCTTATTAAGAAGATTTTCTTCAAATCCCTTGAAATCTGGGAATCAATCATATCTACGTTAAATGATAAGATGAATCTACACTTACTCATTTCACTCTTCTATGTTAGCTTCATTCGTACTCTTCATATCAATGGATTGTTTATCCAAATTATTCGCTGATGATAAAACTCTAATTTTCAGCCCGTATGCATCATGAAAACATACTTATTATCATTCAAGACCTTTCCACTCAAATTTCGGGACGAAATTTCTTTAACGGGTAGGTACTGTGACAACCCGAAAATTTCTAACCAAATTTAAACTTTAATTTTTATATGTTTCCGACACGATAAGCAATATTTGTTAAGTTAAATTGCAAGAATTTTAAACTATGTTCATACATTCATTCAACCTCGACCATGTTCCAACGATTCACGAACCATTAAACGAATATGATTATATATGTATATGTGTATATATATTATAACTTGAAACGTAAACAAAATATTAGATTAAATACTTTATATGATTGTATCTGTTTCAAAATATTTATCAATGGAATTATAAGATAAGATCAAATGATTGAATTATCAGATATATTGAATTATGATTACAAGTCTCTGTTGAAAGGCCCACGTTGATTTGAGAAATCTTTCCGTTTTAACAATATTCGGAAAATGGTAAAGTGATTTATAAATAAGAATAAATTGTCAATCATTGAGAACTAGACAAAGGATAGTGGAAGATTGAATCTCATAAAGACTCGATTGATCTATTTAGTTTCAAACGTACAAAAACGTTTTCAGTTTAAAAAGAACTTTATTATTAAAACGTATATAACTTTTATAAATATCTAGAACCACTTTTGACAACTCATTACTTAACTAGTATGATAAAGATAACGATATTTATATTTTATTTTATTAAATATATATAACGATTTAAATTAATATTATATATATTTATACGCGTATTATACGTACATAGTTTTATACTTTTACTATACTTAAACTTTACCTTTACTTTATTTTTACTTTACTTTAACTTTAATAATTCACTTTAATAATTCATACTTTAATAATTCACTTTAATAATTCATACTTTAATAATTCACTTTAATAATTCATACTTTAATAATTCACTTTAATAATTCATACTTTAATAATTCACTTTAATAATTCAAAAATCTATTATAAATAGAATTCAATAGGTTTCATTATTTCATAGAAACTTGAAAATATTTTTCTCTAAACTCTCTCAATCGATTTACATATATATATTTACTCCGTATTATTTCAAGATATTATTAGTATACATAAAATATTACGACGGAGTGCTGTCCGAGTGATTTCGAAATTGTTTTTCGAGTAGGATAGGATTAAGGAAATTATGGGTTATAGCTATGGAGGTGATTGAGTATGGTTCATGGGTATGCTCGAGAGGTCAATATAGTGTTTATCATTTCCGTTGCGTCTACGTACCTTTCCTGCAATATTGAATCTCAATATTGATACGTGAGTACTCATAATTTAACTTTTACATACTAATAGTGTATCCCTGACTAGTGCTCGAGTATTTAGGATTATACATGCTTGTACTTTTGATATTGCCCTTAGACAGGTTAGGTTGAATATTGAATTAGTTACACTTGCGGTTGAGATAAGGTATAAGATATGCATGTCCTTGGAAAGCTAGCGAAAAATTAAGGACTTTTCCTTTAGATATCGAATGGTTTTGATGAACGGATTAGAAGTTATAATCAATTGAATTTTCTATATTTTTATTAAAAATGATTATTATTATCGTCGTTTTTATCGTCGTTCTAGTTTTATCTTATTATTATCATTATTATTATCTTTATCAATAAAATGGATTTATCATTAAAAATTGTTATTTTTTTATTACTATCGTTATTATTGTTAAAGTTATAATTAGTATTATTATTATTATTATCCAATTATTATTATTATTATTATTATTATTATTATTATTATTATTATTATTATTATTATTATTATTATTATTATTAGTATTATTATTATTATCATTATTAATATATATATCATTATTTAAAAATGGATATTGTCATTGTTATTATTATTATTACTATATTATCATTAAGATAATTATTAGTATTATCGTTAAAAATGTTAAAGTAACTATCATTATTAATATTAGTGTAATTAAAACAAATATTTGTAACACCTAATTATTTTGATTACTATTATTATCATTATTATGAACACGATATAAAAGACGATTAAAAGCTATTAAACGAAACGATTAGGAAATAATGAGTAAGAGTATCATGATGAAATTAAAATATTATAAGATATTGATTTAGATAAAATTATCATTCTTATTATTTTTATCATTACTATTATTATTAAAAATATCGTTAGTATTAAAACTATCATTTTAACAAAAATTATCATTTTAATAGAAATGTCATTGTTACTATAAAATATCATTATTATTATTATTTTAAATAGAATTATTATTTTAAAGATAATATTAAAAATTATCGTAAATATTAAAGTTATCATAATTAGAATTATCGTTTTATCATAATGTCATCTTAGTAATTATAAATATTGATATTTTTATAATAATTATTATTATTACAAAATAATACAACTTTCACTTACTATCATTATAGATATTATTTTATGAAATAAATATGTAATACAAACATATTTTACTACGTGTAATAACTTACTTTAATAATACCTATCATATTATCTTTATGATATTACATGAACCCTATAAATTTTATTACTTAATATATATAAAAGTATATTATATTATATAAATTTAATATAAAATTTTATTTATTAATAAATAAATTATATTATTTACTCTAATAAATCTTTTAAAAATATTTAAAAATATAAAACGACGATATTTAAACTATATATTAATCATGTATAGATTTTTGGAAATTATTTTGAGTCAAATTTACTTTTGTTGACTTTTGCATATTAGTCTCGAGCATTAGGATTGTGGTACACTATGACTTGGCCTAATTTGTTAGACAAATATTGACCAACACATAATTATATATAATTAATTTAGGTTCGTGAATCCGAGGCCAACCTTGCACTTGTTCAATGACGTTATATGTATTTTTACTACGAAATACAGTATGGTGAGTTTCATTTGCCTTTTTACCCTTTATATTTTTGGGACTGAGAAAACATGCGCTTTTATAAATGTTTGACGAAATAGACACAAGTAATTGAAACTACATTCTATGGTTGAATTATCGAAATCGAATATGCCCCTTTTTATTAAAGTCTGGTAATCTAAGAATTAGGGAACAGACACCCTAATTGACGCGAATCCTAAAGATAGATCTATTGGGCCTAACAAACCCCATCCAAAGTACCGGATGCTTTAGTACTTCGAAATTTATATCATGTCCGAAGGAGGATCCCGGAATGATAGGGGATATTCTTATATGTATCTAGTTAATGTCGGTTACCAGGTGTTCACCATATGAATGATTATTTTTGTCTCTATGCATGGGACGTATATTTATGAGAACTGGAAATGAAATTCTTGTGGTCTATTAAAATGATGGAAATAAATGATTATGATAAACTAATGAACTCACCAACCTTTTGGTTGACACTTTAAAGCATGTTTATTCTCAGGTGTTAAAGAAATCTTCCGCTGTGCATTTGCTCATTTTAAAGATATTACTTGGAGTCTTTCATAGCATATTTCGAAGAACGTTACATTCGAGTCATTGAGTTCATCAAAGATTATTATTAAATCAATTTATAGTTGGATAGTGGATATTATGAAATGGTATGCATGCCTGTCAATTTTCGATGTAAAGAAATTTTGTCTTTTAAAAACGAATGCAATGTTTGTAAAATGTATCATATAGAGGTCAAATACCTCGCAATGTAATCAACTATTGTGAATCGTTTATAATGTATATGAACGGGTCATTTCATCTGGACGGCGTCCAGATCTGTATCCAGGCCCTGTTTTGCTGCAACAAAGAAATGCACGAACCAAAACTCAAACAATCCCAATTTATGACCCGCAAACAATCAAAACATGTATCCTATATCATCGGGAAGGTATTTTGACAAAGGATACAACTAACCACATATCATCAATCGAGTTTATCATTTACAATAACCGAATTCTCGTCAAGTGATCATTTAGAGTTCGTTTTCCAAGTTTCAAGTTCACAACTTCATTTCATGATTCGGTAGTCCAATCTACACATACGATATGCCGTTTCGAAGGTAATTAAACGTACATTGCAACTAAACATTTACTAATAACGTTAACAAGCATTCAATGCATCAAAAGTTCATTTTAAGGTTCATCAAACCCTAATTAAGAATCACAAAATCAATAATCATGTTAACCCAAGGTTTTCATATTATCCAACATACCAAAACGAAACTAACGATGCTAGTAACACTTTTAACACAATGGGTTTAACATCTAACAACATTTAATCAATCAAAATCAAAGATTAAACTAACCCATTTCAAGTGTTCATGCTAGTTACACCAAATAACAAGATCGAGCATACAAATTACATACACGACATCACAATGAGCCATAGACACTAACTAACATCATTTCAAGTCAAAAACACGAATTTAGAGAAATATAGAGTTTTACAAATGTTACCCAAACGAGATGAAGTTGGTACCAAAATGAAGAGGATGAAGAGAGGATCACGAATATGTAATTTATTTTGTTGCTAGCTCCCTAAATCGAATTTGGATGATGATTTTGTGTTTGAAGGTTTTGAGAGCATAAAAAGGGAAGTAAGAAAAAGAGATAGAGAGAAATGGGAGGTTGGTGGTGGATGGTGGGTTACTAGTTAGCCAAGTTTGCCCGAGTGGCGAGATTAGTCCCTCGCGTTTGTAGTCGGGTGCGGGAATTACCTAAACGGAATATTTTAAAACGCGTATTAACGGAGGATGTTAAAATCCAATAACGGAAAAATATTAAGAATGTTAGCTAACGGAGGATACGAATTTAGTTACGAAGGATATTATTAAAATAAAAAGACGGGCGTTAAAATAATTTAACGGAAAAATGCGGGATGTTACATTACCCACACCTTAAAAGAAATTTAGTCCCGAAATTTAGTTGGAAGTAATAGTCGATGTCTCTTCCTTGAGACCTTACATTATCAATGCTATGAATAAGTGAAGATACGTCCTTGGGCATTACCACGAATTTGGACAGTCGGGGTTTTATGTTGTATTAAGGCTTGGTTTTACGATCCACAATTTCAACCGGTCTTTCTACGAAGAGGAGTTGTCATCAATAGTAAGTTTATCTAGAAGGATAGCACGTTCCTGTTCCACAGGACACGTATCTAAGTTTGTTACATGGAACGTAAGGTAAACGGAAACTTAATTGAGTCGGAAGTTCTAAACGGTAGGAAGCGGTTCCAATACGCCCCAAGATTTCAAAAGGATCAATATTGCGGATATAAATTTCCTCGATTTCCCAAAACGGATTACACCTTTCCAAGGTGTGGTTTTCAATATTACACGGTTACTGACTTTAAATTTGAGAGATTTTCATCTAACATTGGTATAACTCCTTTGGCGACCACGGGCCGTCTTGAGCCCTTCTCGGACTTGAACTATCTCAAAGGTTATTTCTTGAATGATTTCGGATCTGATGATTTGCTTGTCACCTACTTCGGTCCAACGAATAGGAGAACAACATTTGTGGTTATATAAAGTTTCGAAAAGTGCGCGTTAACACGTGAGTGGTAACTACTGTTGTAAGAGGGATCAACTAAAGGCGACAATACAAGTTTGTAACATGTCTTTCCAAGATGTAAATTGTTCGTTTGCTTAGCTCGTCTGTTTGTGGAAGATACGCAGTACTCACGTCTAAACGTGTTCCGAAGGCTTCTTGTAAACAAGATGTGTAACGAGTATTTTCGATCCAGGATAATTGACAATGATACACCGTGTTGGAATATAATTTCTTAAGATATGCTTCGACAAGTTAGTTAGGGTTCGAAAGCGTTTGTTGGAACAAGTTTCTTGTCGGCTACTGAAAAATGTTCGTAAGGGCTAGTCACCCTCGTGGCGAATACTAGTAACATGTGAAGAGTCTCTCTCTCCATTGAGAAATTATATAAAAAGGTTTCCGTATACGGAAGTACGAGCGAAAAGATAGGAGTGAAATGAGAACTTAGAATAGGATGAGTTCACATTTTGAGGTAGCCATATCGCGCATCTAGTGGCCAAATGTTGAGACTTGGTGGGAAACGAGATAGTACACGTAGTTGTATAGCTCGGGGTTGAGTAGTAGTTGGCCGTATAACAGAAGCACAAGGACGTTAAGTCAAAGAAGAAAGGGGTATCCTTGGATTGTGTGTTATCTTTGGTCCCAGTAATATCAGACGGTAATAGTGAAATAGCAGAGCTATGTATCGTGGTATGCGATGACGAAAAGATTGATCGGATCCATAAATAAGTATTCAAATTCTCCGTGTAAAATAACGAATTTCAGCTTCCTTGATTTCGAGTCGAGAGGGGTTGCCTTTCAGGCGTTCACGTAGAAGTATTTCTATATTTGAGTTCCATTTTGTGCCACACGAATTTATCTAGTAAGGTTGGTGTGAAAAATCACGTTCAAAGTCCGAACACGGAAAATGTTTAATTCTTTCCCTTAGTACGTTAACGAGGTTAAAGGACGAGCGATACGGGAAAAATCAAAAATTAATCTTTGGTAATAATCGCGAGATCCAAAATTTTACGAATACAAGTCGGAGTCGTGAGGGTTTCTCCAAAATTAATTAATTAATTAAATTAATTTTTAAATTTTTTTTTTTTTTTTTTTTTTTGCGAGATCTACTGTAATACCTTGACCACTAACAACATGGTTTAGAATTTGGACTTTGTTTAACCAAAATTCTCACTTGGAGAATTCGGCATAGAGTTGCTCTTTTCTCAAGAGTTCGAGCGTAAGACGGAGACGTTGTTCGTTTTTCCTTTCCGCTTGAATAGCTTAAAACATCAATTATAAGTACGGTAACGGATTTGTCTAGATAAGTTTGCATACGCGGTTCCGGAGGTCTATGAATACGGGCGGAGCCTTAGATAAACTGAACGGCACTAAAAGAAATTTATAACTATAATAGATAGTTCGGAAAGCGGTTTAGGAGACATCTTCTCCCTTAACCCTCAATTGATGATAACCAGAATGAAGGTCGATTTTAGAATATACGCGAGATCCGTGTAACGGTTCAAGAGGTTGTTGATACGGGGAAGAGGATATCGGTTCTTAAACGGAAATTATTTAGTTCACTAAAATCACATATATGTGGGGAAAACATTCCCTTCCTAACATATAGGTTTTGGGCTCCCTAGTTCTATAGATGTCGAATCAAAGTTCAAATTACCTACCCAATAAGTTTGACGTACACTCTCCGATAAATTTGTCGGTACGCAATAGTTTTCCGTTGGTCACTTGAATGGCCTAAGTAATATTTAGGGGGTGGTGGAGTGCAAATAGTAGGCTCCAAAGCCTTGGATACAAAACATTTATCGACATCCGAATCGAATAAACATGAAGTATAGGAGTTGTTAAGAAGAAACGTACCCGTGACTAGTTCATGTCGTCTCGAGCATCCTCGATGCTAACGTTGGAAGTTCGGCCGCGTGTGTTGGGGTTGGCTTTCTTCATTGGACATGCATTCCTAAAATGACCCGGTTGGCCACATTCGAAACAAACACCCGGCTTTTGTGTGTTGGGTCCCTTTTGACTGACGGGGGCGGTACTTCCACAATATTTGGCAATATGACCACTTCCCTGACACCGGTGCCAAATTAGCTTGCCACATTCACCAAAGTGATGCTTGTGGCATTTGTTGCAAAAAGGTCGAGTTCCAGCATAACTTTTCTTGCCGACGGAGGTGAAAGGTTCCTTGGTAAAGTTGTTGCTGTTGTAGTTGCTGGATTGAGAGGCTTCCCAATTTCTTTTGTTGTTACCCGGTCGGTCCTCGGCCGTTGGTGCCGGTGCTTCAATTTCATCCACCGTTTCTATAGATTGGCTAGCCATCGTTAAAGCCTCTTGTAGGTTGGCGGGTTTGGATGACATTACCCTGTGTTGAATGCTCTTCGGAAGGCCATCCATGTAAAGTTCAACTCTTAGGGACTCGAGAGTCATGAGGTTTGGACACATTAAGACTAGTTCAGCAAACCGTTGATTATAAGCTTCGAGGTCATTCCGGACCGTTTGTAAATTTCTTAGCCCCTGTTCGAGCCTTCGAGTCTTGTCGCGCGGAAAGTATTCGGTGATCATTCTTTCTCTTAATTCGGTCCAAGAGAGTGCGTGGGCTTCATCGATACTCACTGATTGTACATACGTGTTCCACCATGAGAGAGCAATACCGGTGAGAGTGAGGGTGGAAAACTTGACCTTATCTTGGTCCCGACAACCGCTTATGTTAAAAACGACTTCCGTTTGTTCAAACCATCTGGTGAGAGCAACCGGTCCCTCGGTTCCATCGAAAGTGGGAGGTTTGCACCCCATGAAGTTCTTGTAGGAGCACCCCTCGTTTGAATTACCAGCTCCATGATTATTGTTGTTGGAAAAGTGATCGGCCACGGCCGCACCCACGGCGGTGGTTATCATTCGTTGAAGAGCTTGTTCGAGAGTTTTGGAAGGAGTATTGGGTTGACCTTGGTGAGCCATTGTTCCTTCATGACACAAGAATACCGTTGTTTAGTATTATCAATAATACTAATCGTGATATGGGAATCAAGATAAAGAGGAAATTTTTCCTTGACTCGCCTTAAATTCTTTATGTCATAATGTCGGAATGTTCATATGAGTCACCGTAATATAATCCCGGAAATTATATTACCCTGATTCATATGTGCATTCGACATCATTTCATATAGTCAAGGTGGCGTGTCAATCAAATCAACCACGTGAGATTAAGGTAGAATAAGAGTTAGATGTGAATAGAAGAGATCGAGTATAAATGTACAAGTAGTCAAGTAATTCCTACTCCAAGTCTATATGCCGGTTGTAGTCTAGACTCACTAATGTACCCTATGACTCGGGGTTGACACCAATGAACTCTAAATCCCTACAACCAACGCTCTGATACCAATTGTAGCGACCCGACAAAATCGTCATTGACGGCGCCGTCTACTTAGGTCCCGTTACGTGGTCATAAGTCTTTAAAACAACGTTTGACCAAAAAATATGTCGCATTCATTTCAAATGTAAAGATTGTTCAAAGTTTACAAGAATAGTTCCACCACAAGTTACGTTACAAAGTTATAAGTACAAATGAAACTTATGCGACACAATTTAAAAGTAGCCAAAAGATGCTCCATGTATGCATATATACTCGACATCCAATGCAAGTATCAAAATAATGAGCGGAAGCATGTAACACATATCGTTCAAAGACCTGAGAAAAACATAGAAATCTGTCAACGAAAACGTTGGTGAAATCATAGGTTTAAGTAAGTAAGTGAGTAAATAAGTAGATTGAACCACAAGATTTGCAACATTGAAATAATAGTTAACCATTCCAAAATTTGTTTCACGAGCACCTAATTATCAATGCTTAACATTTCTCCCATTGAACCCCATCACCTTAGTGTTAGAACATACACTGATTCTCGAAAATATATTTCATTCGTAGACGGTAGCGAACAGTCTGAATGAGGGTTTGTCAAACCCATATGGATCCACATAACATAAGTTCATGCTTACACCCGGCAAGTGTAACTAATGATAATTGAATTGAGGATTTTGTTCTAAACTCGTATGTAGAATGTCTGTTTTCCGGTACTTGTGTTCACTTAGTAAAAAGAAACGTTTATGTTTTCTCATCCCAAATGTAAATTCAAAAGAGTAAAAGTGGGACTTTGATCTCACCTTGAGTGCACGAGTAATAAAGTACTTCAACAAGTAAACGTGTGCAAAGAACAATGCTAGTCTTGACCTAAACAAGTAAGTTGTATCAATAATGGTAAACGCGATTGGTCAAGGATGTTCAATTAGTCCTATGGCTCGTTACTACTCGATTAAGTAGCATGTGAATCAAATTGTCAAGTTTCATGCAAGATACAAGTATAGAAGCAAGTTAGAGAGATTGCATAAGTATTCGGTTAAGTTTGGCTATAAGTCAAACTTGGTCGGGTCAAAGTCAACGAAAAAGTCAAAACGTTCGGGTCGGGTCCCGAACTATTTTTCTGAGGTTTTTAATCATATATAAGCATGTTAGTCAAGTTTCATGTTAATCGGAGGTGCGTAGCATAGTTAGAATTAATCGAAAAACGACCAAATTGGACAGCACCTGATAGGCCATCTGGACGGCGTCCAAAATGGCTAGACGGCGTCCAGTATTGAAGTACTGGACGGCGTCCAAAAGACTAGACGGCGTCCAAGTCTGAAGGGCTGGACGGCGTCCAAGAATCTGGACGGCGTCCAGATCTGTATCCAGGCCCTGTTTTGCTGCAACAAAGAAATGCACGAACCAAAACTCAAACAATCCCAATTTATGACCCGCAAACAATCAAAACATGTATCCTATATCATCGGGAAGGTATTTTGACAAAGGATACAACTAACCACATATCATCAATCGAGTTTATCATTTACAATAACCGAATTCTCGTCAAGTGATCATTTAGAGTTCGTTTTCCAAGTTTCAAGTTCACAACTTTATTTCATGATTCGGTAGTCCAATCTACACATACGATATGCCGTTTTGAAGGTAATTAAACGTACATTGCAACTAAACATTTACTAATAACATTAACAAGCATTCAATGCATCAAAAGTTCATTTTAAGGTTCATCAAACCCTAATTAAGAATCACAAAATCAATAATCATGTTAACCCAAGGTTTTCATATTATCCAACATACCAAAAGGAAACTAACGATGCTAGTAACACTTTTAACACAATGGGTTTAACATCTAACAACATTTAATCAATCAAAATCAAAGATTAAACTAACCCATCTCAAGTGTTCATGCTAGTTACACCAAATAACAAGATCGAGCATACAAATTACATACACGACATCACAATGAGCCATAGACACTAACTAACATCATTTCAAGTCAAAAACATGAATTTAGAGAAATCTAGAGTTTTAGAAATGTTACCCAAATGAGATGAAGTTGGTACCAAAATGAAGAGGATGAAGAGAGGATCACGAATATGTAATTTATTTTGTTGCTAGCTCCCTAAATCAAATTTGGATAATGATTTTGTGTTTGAAGGTTTTGAGAGCATAAAAAGGGAAGTAAGAAAAAGAGATAGAGAGAAATGGGAGGTTGGTGGTGGATGGTGGGTTACTAGTTAGCCAAGTTTTCCTGAGTGGCGAGATTAGTCCCTCGCGTTTGTAGTCGGGTGCGGGAATTACCTAAACGGAATATTTTAAAACGCGTATTAACGGAGGATGTTAAAATCCAATAACGGAAAAATATTAAGAATGTTAGCTAACGGAGGATACGAATTTAGTTACGAAGGATATTATTAAAATAAAAAGACGGGCGTTAAAATAATTTAACGGAAAAATGCGGGATGTTACAATTAAGTTCAGCTAAAGCTAGTACTTTTGACGACAAAATGAAAAACAAATGTGATGAAACAACAAGATGGAATGAACAAATGATGTGCACCATTTATCATTCAGAAAACAAACGCCAATATGTTTGGAAACTTTGGTAAAATTTAATCAATTTTCTACACTAATCACCCTCAATAATTTAAATTGTTACTGATTTCTTGCAAATGAGGGCATTGCAAGATCTTAAGTGTTGGAAGGGGTTAAATTCTTTCGAATTTTTAAAATTCTTAACTTAAACACTTGGTTACCATTAAAAATACTAGTAAAGCAGTAGTTATATTAGAATCTAGTGCTCTCTGATAATAAATAATGGTGGATCCTATCGTATACACACATAAAAGGCATAATGGTTGCATAAAAGTAGCATCAAGAAGGCTGGAAATAACAGTTCTGTAGAGTTATCCATCCAGCGTTCTCCTCTGTACAGGCTGCTCCGTCATGCGTAAGCCCTGAAGGCCGCCTAGCGCGTAAGCCCTGGCCGGATAACGCCACCTTCAGCATAAATTTCGGATCACGAATAACAGAACGTAACATCATTTGACACGTGTCCCCGAGCAATCTGGTGGATCTGACACTATAAATAGACCCCTTGGGTCTTCATTTTACAGGATTCAGATATTCTGACAACTTTGAGAGCTGAGACTTCATTTCTCTTTCTCTCTCTACTTTCTCTCACTAGAAGTCATCCGGCTAGCACTCTTACGCTCTACGGATGACAGATTGATTAAGCCACCCCACAAGTTTCTACACTTGTGAACCGGGTCTGCAGGGATTACAACCTGGGCAGTCTTATTGATGATTCTGGGGATGATAACTGAAATGTCCCGTTCTTATTGATTAAAAACGTTCCATATTAATTGATTTCATTGCGAGGTTTTGACCTCTATATGAGACGTTTTTCAAAGACTGCATTCATTTTTAAACAAACCATAACCTTTATTTCATCAATAAAGGTTTAAAAAGCTTTACGTAGATTATCAAATAATGATAATCTAAAATATCCTGTTTACACACGACCATTACATAATGGTTTACAATACAAATATGTTACAACAAAATAAGTTTCTTGAATGCAGTTTTTACATAATATCATACAAGCATGGACTCCAAATCTTGTCCTTATTTAAGTATGCGACAGCGGAAGCTCTTAATAATCACCTGAGAATAAACATGCTTAAAACGTCAACAAAAATGTTGGTGAGTTATAGGTTTAACCTATATATATCAAATCGTAACAATAGACCACAAGATTTCATATTTCAATACACATCCCATACATAGAGATAAAAATCATTCATATGGTGAACACCTGGTAACCGACAATAACAAGATGCATATATAAGAATATCCCCATCATTCCGGGACACCCTTCGGATATGATATAAATTTCGAAGTACTAAAGCATCCGGTACTTTGGATGGGGTTTGTTAGGCCCAATAGATCTATCTTTAGGATTCGCGTCAATTAGGGTGTCTGTTCCCTAATTCTTAGATTACCAGACTTAATAAAAAGGGGCATATTCGATTTCGATAATTCAACCATAGAATGTAGTTTCACGTACTTGTGTCTATTTTGTAAATCATTTATAAAACCTGCATGTATTCTCATCCCAAAAATATTAGATTTTAAAAGTGGGACTATAACTCACTTTCACAGATTTTTACTTCGTCGGGAAGTAAGACTTGGCCACTGTTGATTCACGAACCTATAACAATATATACATATATATTAAAGTATGTTCAAAATATATTTACAACACTTTTAATATATTTTGATGTTTTAAGTTTATTAAGTCAGCTGTCCTCGTTAGTAACCTATAACTAGTTGTCCACAGTTAGATGTACAGAAATAAATCGATAAATATTATCTTGAATCAATCCACGACCCAGTGTATACGTATCTCAGTATTGATCACAACTCAAACTATATATATTTTGGAATCAACCTCAACCCTGTATAGCTAACTCCAACATTCACATATAGAGTGTCTATGGTTGTTCCGAAATATATATAGATGTGTCGACATGATAGGTCGAAACATTGTATACGTGTCTATGGTATCTCAAGATTACATAATATACAATACAAGTTGATTAAGTTATGGTTGGAATAGATTTGTTACCAATTTTCACGTAGCTAAAATGAGAAAAATTATACAATCTTGTTTTACCCATAACTTCTTCATTTTAAATCCGTTTTGAGTGAATCAAATTGCTATGGTTTCATATTGAACTCTATTTTATGAATCTAAACCAAAAAAGTATAGGTTTCTAGTCGGAAAAATAAGTTACAAGTCGTTTTTGTAAAGGTAGTCATTTCAGTCGAAAGAACGACGTCTAGATGACCATTTTAGAAAACATACTTCCACTTTGAGTTTAACCATAATTTTTGGATATAGTTTCATGTTCATAATAAAAATCATTTTCTCAGAATAACAACTTTTAAATCAAAGTTTATCATAGTTTTTAATTAACTAACCCAAAACAGCCCGCGGTGTTACTACGACGGCGTAAATCCGGTTTTACGGTGTTTTTCGTGTTTCCAGGTTTTAAATCATTAAGTTAGCATATCATATAGATATAGAACATGTGGTTAGTTGATTTTAAAAGTCAAGTTAGAAGGATTAACTTTTGTTTGCGAACAAGTTTAGAATTAACTAAACTATGTTCTAGTGATTACAAGTTTAAACCTTCGAATAAGATAGCTTTATATGTATGAATCGAATGATGTTATGAACATCATTACTACCTTAAGTTCCTTGGATGAACCTACTGGAAAAGTGAAAAATGGATCTAGCTTCAATGGATCCTTGGATGGCTCAAAGTTCTTGAAGCAAAATCATGACACGAAAACAAGTTCAAGTAAGATCATCACTTGAAATAAGATTGTTATAGTTATAGAAATTGAACCAAAGTTTGAATATGATTATTACCTTGTATTAGAATGATAACCTACTGTAAGAAACAAAGATTTCTTGAGGTTGGATGATCACCTTACAAGATTGGAAGTGAGCTAGCAAACTTGAAAGTATTCTTGATTTTATGAAACTAGAACTTTTGGAATTTATGAAGAACACTTAGAACTTGAAGATAGAACTTGAGAGAGTTCAATTAGATGAAGAAAATTGAAGAATGAAAGTGTTTGTAGGTGTTTTTGGTCGTTGGTGTATGGATTAGATATAAAGGATATGTAATTTTGTTTTCATGTAAATAAGTCATGAATGATTACTCATATTTTTGTAATCTTATGAGATATTTCATGCTAGTTGCCAAATGATGGTTCCCACATGTGTTAGGTGACTCACATGGGCTGCTAAGATCTGATCATTGGAGTGTATATACCAATAGTACATACATCTAAAAGCTGTGTATTGTACGAGTACGAATACGGGTGCATACGAGTAGAATTGTTGATGAAACTGAACGAGAATGTAATTGTAAGCATTTTTGTTAAGTAGAAGTATTTTGATAAGTGTATTGAAGTCTTTCAAAAGTTTATAAATACATATTAAAACACTACATGTATATACATTTTAACTGAGTCGTTAAGTCATCGTTAGTCGTTACATGTAAGTGTTGTTTTGAAACCTTTAGGTTAACGATCTTGTTAAATGTTGTTAACCCAATGTTTATAATATCAAAAGAGATTTTAAATTATTATATTATCATGATATTATGATGTACGAATATCTCTTAATATGATATATATACATTAAATGTCGTTACAACGATAAACGTTACATATATGTCTCGTTTCAAAATCATTAAGTTAGTAGTCTTGTTTTTACATATGTAGTTCATTGTTAATATAATTAATGATATGTTTACTTATCATAATATCATGTTAACTATATATATAACCATATATATGTCATCATATAGTTTTTTTTTTTTACAAGTTTTAACGTTCGTGAATCACCGGTCAACTTGGGTGGTCAATTGTCTATATGAAACCTATTTCAATTAATCAAGTCTTAACAAGTTTGATTGCTTAACATGTTGGAAACATTTAATCATGTAAACATCAATCTCAATTAATATATATAAACATGGAAAAGTTCGGGTCACTACAGTACCTACCCGTTAAATAAATTTCGTCCCGAAATTTTAAGCTGTTGAAGGTGTTGACGAATCTTCTGGAAATAGATGCGGGTATTTCTTCTTCATCTGATCTTCACGCTCCCAGGTGAACTCGGGTCCTCTACGAGCATTCCATCGAACCTTAACAATTGGTATCTTGTTTTGCTTAAGTCTTTTAACCTCACGATCCATTATTTCGACGGGTTCTTCGATGAATTGGAGTTTTTCGTTGATTTGGATTTCATCTAACGGAATAGTGAGATCTTCTTTAGCAAAACATTTCTTCAAATTCGAGACGTGGAAAGTGTTATGTACAGCCGCGAGTTGTTGAGGTAACTCAAGTCGGTAAGCTACTGGTCCGACACGATCAATAATCTTGAATGGTCCAATATACCTTGGATTTAATTTCCCTCGTTTACCAAATCGAACAACGCCTTTCCAAGGTGAAACTTTAAGCATGACCATCTCTCCAATTTCAAATTCTATATCTTTTCTTTTAATGTCAGCGTAGCTCTTTTGTCGACTTTGGGCGGTTTTCAACCGTTGTTGAATTTGGATGATCTTCTCGGTAGTTTCTTGTATAATCTCCGGACCCGTAATCTGTCTATCCCCCACCTCACTCCAACAAATCGGAGACCTGCACTTTCTACCATAAAGTGCTTCAAACGGCGCCATCTCAATGCTTGAATGGTAGCTGTTGTTGTAGGAAAATTCTGCTAACGGTAGATGTCGATCCCAACTGTTTCCGAAATCAATAACACATGCTCGTAGCATGTCTTCAAGCGTTTGTATCGTCCTTTCGCTCTGCCCATCAGTTTGTGGATGATAGGCAGTACTCATGTCTAGACGAGTTCCTAATGCTTGCTGTAATGTCTGCCAGAATCTTGAAATAAATCTGCCATCCCTATCAGAGATAATAGAGATTGGTATTCCATGTCTGGAGACGACTTCCTTCAAATACAGTCGTGCTAACTTCTCCATCTTGTCATCTTCTCTTATTGGTAGAAAGTGTGCTGATTTGGTGAGACGATCAACTATTACCCAAATAGTATCAAAACCACTTGCAGTCCTTGGCAATTTAGTGATGAAATCCATGGTAATGTTTTCCCATTTCCATTCCGGGATTTCGGGTTGTTGAAGTAGACCTGATGGTTTCTGATGCTCAGCTTTGACCTTAGAACACGTCAAACATTCTCCTACGTATTTAGCAACATCGGCTTTCATACCCAGCCACCAAAAATGTTTCTTGAGATCCTTGTACATCTTCCCCGTTCCAGGATGTATTGAGTATCTGGTTTTATGAGCTTCTCTAAGTACCATTTCTCTCATATCTCCAAATTTTGGTACCCAAATCCTTTCAGCCCTATACCGGGTTCCGTCTTCCCGAATATTAAGATGCTTCTCCGATCCTTTGGGTATTTCATCCTTTAAATTTCCCTCTTTTAAAACTCCTTGTTGCGCCTCCTTTATTTGAGTAGTAATGTTATTATGAATCATTATATTCATAGATTTTACTCGAATGGGTTCTCTGTCCTTCCTGCTCAAGGCATCGGCTACCACATTTGCCTTCCCCGGGTGGTAACGAATCTCAAAGTCGTAATCATTCAATAATTCAATCCACCTACGCTGCCTCATATTCAGTTGTTTCTGATTAAATATGTGTTGAAGACTTTTGTGGTCGGTATATATAATACTTTTGACCCCATATAAGTAGTGCCTCCATGTCTTTAATGCAAAAACAACCGCGCCTAATTCCAAATCATGCGTCGTATAATTTTGTTCGTGAATCTTCAATTGTCTAGACGCATAAGCAATCACCTTCGTTCGTTGCATTAATACACAACCGAGACCTTGCTTTGATGCATCACAATAAATCACAAAATCATCATTCCCTTCAGGCAATGACAATATAGGTGCCGTAGTTAGCTTTTTCTTCAATAACTGAAACGCTTTCTCTTGTTCATCATTCCATTCAAATTTCTTCCCTTTATGCGTTAATGCAGTCAAGGGTTTTGCTATTCTAGAAAAGTCTTGGATGAACCTTCTGTAGTAACCAGCTAGTCCTAAAAACTGGCGTATGTGTTTCGGAGTTTTCGGGGTTTCCCACTTTTCAACAGTTTCTATCTTTGCCGGATCCACCTTAATACCTTCTTTGTTCACTATGTGACCGAGGAATTGAACTTCTTCCAACCAAAATGCACACTTTGAAAACTTAGCGTACAATTCTTCCTTCCTCAATACTTCTAACACCTTTCTCAAATGTTCACCGTGTTCTTGGTTATTCTTTGAGTAAATAAGTATGTCATCAATGAAAACAATGACAAACTTGTCAAGGTATGGTCCACACACTCGGTTCATAAGGTCCATGAACACAGCTGGTGCATTAGTTAAACCAAACGGCATGACCATAAACTCGTAATGACCGTAACGTGTTCTGAAAGCAGTCTTTGGAATATCATCTTCATTCACCCACATTTGATGATACCCGGAACGTAAGTCAATCTTTGAATAAACAGACGAGCCTTGTAGTTGATCAAATAAGTCGTCGATTCTCGGTAGTGGGTAGCGGTTCTTGATGGTAAGTTTGTTCAACTCTCGGTAGTCGATACACAACCTGAATGTACCATCTTTCTTCTTGACAAACAAAACAGGAGCTCCCCACGGTGATGTGCTTGGTCGAATGAAACCACGCTCTAAAAGTTCTTGTAATTGGCTTTGCAGTTCTTTCATCTCGCTGGGTGCGAGTCTGTAAGGAGCACGAGCTATTGGTGCAGCTCCTGGTACAAGATCTATTTGAAATTCAACAGATCGATGTGGGGGTAATCCCGGTAATTCTTTCGGAAATACATCGGGAAATTCTTTTGCAATGGGAACATCATTGATGCTCTTTTCTTCAGTTTGTACTTTCTCGACATGTGCTAGAACAGCATAGCAACCTTTTCTTATTAGTTTTTGTGCCTTCAAATTACTAATAAGATGTAGCTTCGTGTTGCCCTTTTCTCCGTACACCATTAAGGGTTTTCCTTTTTCTCGTATAATGCGAATTGCATTTTTGTAACAAACGATCTCCGCTTTCACTTCTTTCAACCAGTCCATACCGATTATCACATCAAAACTCCCTAACTCTACTGGTATCAAATCAATCTTAAATGTTTCGCTAACCAGTTTAATTTCTCGATTCCGACATATATTATCTGCTGAAATTAATTTACCATTTGCTAATTCGAGTAAAAATTTACTATCCAAAGGCGTCAATGGACAACTTAATTTAGCACAAAAATCTCTACTCATATAGCTTCTATCCGCACCCGAATCAAATAAAACGTAAGCAGATTTATTGTCAATAAGAAACGTACACGTAACAAGCTCCGGGTCTTCCTGTGCCTCTACCGCATTAATATTGAAAACTCTTCCACGTCCTTGTCCATTCGTGTTCTCCTGGTTCGGGCAATTTCTAATAATGTGGCCTGGTTTTCCACATTTATAACAAACTACATTGGCATAACTTGCTCCGACACTACTTGCTCCGCCATTACTCGTTCCGACACCATTTGTTCCTTTCGTTCTATTAACCCCTGGTCCGTAGACCTCACACTTCGCCGCGCTATGACCATTTCTTTTACACTTGTTGCAAAATTTGGTGCAGAACCCCGAGTGATTCTTTTCACACCTTTGGCATAGTTGCTTCTGATTGTTGTTGTTGTTGCGGTTATTATTCTTGTTGGGATGATTGTTGTAGTTGCTGTTGTTGTTGTTGTTGTTGTTGTTGTTGTTGGGCCATTTGTTGTAGTTGCGATTGATGTTGCGATTGTTGGGATAATTGTTGCGATTATTGTTGTAATTGCTGTTGTTGTTGTATTGGTGATTCTTATCACCGTTTTCCTCCCACTTTCTTTTGACTTGCTTCACATTGGCCTCTTCAGCAGTCTGTTCTTTAATTCTTTCTTCAATCTGGTTCACTAGTTTGTGAGCCATTCTACATGCCTGTTGTATGGAGGCGGGCTCGTGTGAACTTATATCTTCTTGGATTCTTTCCGGTAATCCTTTCACAAACGCGTCGATCTTCTCTTCCTCATCTTCGTATGCTCCCGGACACAATAGGCACAATTCTGTGAATCGTCTTTCGTACGTCGTAATATCAAATCCTTGGGTTTGTAACCCTCTAAGTTCTGTCTTGAGCTTATTGACCTCGGTTCTGGGACGGTACTTCTCGTTCATCAAGTGCTTGAATGCTGACCACGGTAGTGCGTACGCATCATCTTGTCCCACTTGCTCTAGATAGGTATTCCACCATGTTAACGCAGAACCTGTGAAGGTATGCGTAGCGTACTTCACTTTGTCCTCTTCAGTACACTTACTTATGGCAAACACCGATTCAACCTTCTCGGTCCACCGTTTCAATCCGATCGGTCCTTCGGTTCCATCAAATTCCAAAGGTTTGCAGGCAGTGAATTCTTTGTAGGTGCATCCTACACGATTTCCTGTACTGCTAGATCCAAGGTTATTGTTGGTATGTAGCGCAGCCTGTACTGCGGCTATGTTTGAAGCTAGAAAAGTACGGAATTCCTCTTCATTCATATTCACGGTGTGTCGAGTAGTCGGTGCCATTTCCTTCAAAATAGTTAAATGGAACAAGTTAATCATACAGAATATTAAGAGTAGTTAATAGTATTTCGTAGCATAATATGAACTCATTTATAAAAGCTTTTTCTTCATATTAGCGTTTTATAAGTTTAAATTCGGGTAGTACCTACCCGTTAAGTTCATACTTAGTAGCTAATATGCAATTCAACTACTACAATTCTATATGAAAAACTGATTATAATAATATTTCGCGTTCAAACTTTTATACAATATTTTACAAACTTACAATACCGCTTATTTTACATAAAGCATGAAATATAGCACACAATAACTTTGATACAAGATAGTTGTGAAGACAATTCTAGCTAGTACACAAGTCGTTCAGCAAAGGCAATAAAGACACGTAATTCATACGTCCAGAAACAAGTCATGCATTCTGGTTTTACTAGGACTACTTCCCATCCTTGGTCTTGTGCAACATAACCGTTATGGCCGTTGATAAGACAGCGTGTTGTAACGTCATCAAAGGGACGAGGGTTACGTAATGTCCAACAGTCCCGTAATAATCTAAAAACCTCATTTCTTACCCCAATTACCGACTCCGTCACTTGTGGAAACGTTTTGTTTAATAGTTGTAGCCCGATGTTCTTGTTCTCACTTTGGTGAGAAGCGAACATTACTAATCCGTAAGCATAACATGCTTCTTTATGTTGCATGTTAGCCGATTTTTCTAAATCACGAAGTCCAATATTCGGATATATTGAGTCAAAATAATTTCTTAACCCGTTGCGTAAAATAGCATTTGGGTTCCCCGCAATATATGCGTCAAAGTAAACACATCGTAACTTATGGGTTTCCCAATGTGATATCCCCCATCTTTCAAACGAAAGTCTCTTATAAACCAAGACATTCTTGGAACGTTCTTCGAATGTCTTACAAACTGATCTCGCCTTAAATAGTTGTGCCGAAGAATTCTGGCCGACTCTAGACAAGATTTCATCAATCATGTCTCCGGGTAGGTCTCTTAAAATATTGGGTTGTCTATCCATTTTGTGTTTTTAAACTGTAAAATAGACAAGAGTTAGATTCATAAAAAAAAATACTTATTAATACAAGCAATTTTTACATATATCATAAAGCATAAGAACACTATATTCCATATATTACACCACACGAATACAACTATCTTATTCCGACTCGCTCGTTTCTTCTTCTTCGGTTTTGGTTCGTTTTGCCAAGTTTCTAGGGATATATGATATTCCCCTAATACGAGCCGTCGTTGTCCACATTGGTTTAGAAAAACCTGGTGGTTTAGAGGTTCCCGGGTCATTGTTACAACTTAAGGACTTCGGGGGTTGACGATACATATAAAGTTCATCGGGGTTGGAATTAGATTTCTCTATTTTTATGCCCTTTCCCTTATTATTTTCTTTTGCCTTTTTAAATTCAGTTGGGGTAATTTCTATAACATCATCGGAATTCTCGTCGGAATCCGATTCATCGGAGAATTGGTAATCCTCCCAATATTTTGCTTCCTTGGCGGAAACACCATTGACCATAATTAACTTTGGTCGGTTGGTTGAGGATTTTCTTTTACTTAACCGTTTTATTATTTCCCCCACCGGTTCTATTTCTTCATCCGGTTCCGATTCTTCTTCCGGTTCCGATTCTTCTTCCGGTTCCGACTCTTCTTCCGGTTCCTCTTCGGGAACTTGTGAATCAGTCCACAAATCATTCCAATTTACATTTGACTCTTCATTATTATTAGGTGAGTCAATGGGACTTGTTCTAGAGGTAGACATCTATCACATAATATCAAACACGTTAAGAGATTAATATATCACATAATATTCATATGTTAAAAATATATAGTTTCCAACAAAAATGTTAAGCAATCATTTTTAAAGAAAACACGGTCGAAGTCCAGACTCACTAATGCATCCTAACAAACTCGATAAGACACACTAATGCAAATTTTCTGGTTCTCTAAGACCAACGCTCGGATACCAACTGAAATGTCCCGTTCTTATTGATTAAAAACGTTCCATATTAATTGATTTCGTTGCGAGGTTTTGACCTCTATATGAGACGTTTTTCAAAGACTGCATTCATTTTTAAACAAACCATAACCTTTATTTCATCAATAAAGGTTTAAAAAGCTTTACGTAGATTATCAAATAATGATAATCTAAAATATCCTGTTTACACACGACCATTACATAATGGTTTACAATACAAATATGTTACAACAAAATAAGTTTCTTGAATGCAGTTTTTACATAATATCATACAAGCATGGACTCCAAATCTTGTCCTTATTTAAGTATGCGACAGCGGAAGCTCTTAATAATCACCTGAGAATAAACATGCTTAAAACGTCAACAAAAATGTTGGTGAGTTATAGGTTTAACCTATATATATCAAATCGTAACAATAGACCACAAGATTTCATATTTCAATACAAGATGCATATATAAGAATATCCCCATCATTCCGGGACACCCTTCGGATATGATATAAATTTCGAAGTACTAAAGCATCCGGTACTTTGGATGGGGTTTGTTAGGCCCAATAGATCTATCTTTAGGATTCGCGTCAATTAGGGTGTCTGTTCCCTAATTCTTAGATTACCAGACTTAATAAAAAGGGGCATATTCGATTTCGATAATTCAACCATAGAATGTAGTTTCACGTACTTGTGTCTATTTTGTAAATCATTTATAAAACCTGCATGTATTCTCATCCCAAAAATATTAGATTTTAAAAGTGGGACTATAACTCACTTTCACAGATTTTTACTTCGTCGGGAAGTAAGACTTGGCCACTGTTGATTCACGAACCTATAACAATATATACATATATATTAAAGTATGTTCAAAATATATTTACAACACTTTTAATATATTTTGATGTTTTAAGTTTATTAAGTCAGCTGTCCTCGTTAGTAACCTATAACTAGTTGTCCACAGTTAGATGTATAGAAATAAATCGATAAATATTATCTTGAATCAATCCACGACGAAGTGTATACGTATCTCAGTATTGATCACAACTCAAACTATATATATTTTGGAATCAACCTCAACCCTGTATAGCTAACTCCAACATTCACATATAGAGTGTCTATGGTTGTTCCGAAATATATATAGATGTGTCGACATGATAGGTCGAAACATTGTATACGTGTCTATGGTATCTCAAGATTACATAATATACAATACAAGTTGATTAAGTTATGGTTGGAATAGATTTGTTACCAATTTTCACGTAGCTAAAATGAGAAAAATTATACAATCTTGTTTTACCCATAACTTCTTCATTTTAAATCCGTTTTGAGTGAATCAAATTGCTATGGTTTCATATTGAACTCTATTTTATGAATCTAAACCAAAAAAGTATAGGTTTCTAGTCGGAAAAATAAGTTACAAGTCGTTTTTGTAAAGGTAGTCATTTCAGTCGAAAGAACGACGTCTAGATGACCATTTTAGAAAACATACTTCCACTTTGAGTTTAACCATAATTTTTGGATATAGTTTCATGTTCATAATAAAAATCATTTTCTCAGAATAACAACTTTTAAATCAAAGTTTATCATAGTTTTTAATTAACTAACCCAAAACAGCCCGCGGTGTTACTACGACGGCGTAAATCCGGTTTTACGGTGTTTTTCGTGTTTCCAGGTTTTAAATCATTAAGTTAGCATATCATATAGATATAGAACATGTGGTTAGTTGATTTTAAAAGTCAAGTTAGAAGGATTAACTTTTGTTTGCGAACAAGTTTAGAATTAACTAAACTATGTTCTAGTGATTACAAGTTTAAACCTTCGAATAAGATAGCTTTATATGTATGAATCGAATGATGTTATGAACATCATTACTACCTTAAATTCCTTGGATGAACCTACTGGAAAAGAGAAAAATGGATCTAGCTTCAATGGATCCTTGGATGGCTCAAAGTTCTTGAAGCAAAATCATGACACGAAAACAAGTTCAAGTAAGATCATCACTTGAAATAAGATTGTTATAGTTATAGAAATTGAACCAAAGTTTGAATATGATTATTACCTTGTATTAGAATGATAACCTACTGTAAGAAACAAAGATTTCTTGAGGTTGGATGATCACCTTACAAGATTGGAAGTGAGCTAGCAAACTTGAAAGTATTCTTGATTTTATGAAACTAGAACTTTTGGAATTTATGAAGAACACTTAGAACTTGAAGATAGAACTTGAGAGAGTTCAATTAGATGAAGAAAATTGAATAATGAAAGTGTTTGTAGGTGTTTTTGGTGTTTGGTGTATGGATTAGATATAAAGGATATGTAATTTTGTTTTCATGTAAATAAGTCATGAATGATTACTCATATTTTTGTAATCTTATGAGATATTTCATGCTAGTTGCCAAATGATGGTTCCCACATGTGTTAGGTGACTCACATGGGCTGCTAAGAGCTGATCATTGGAGTGTATATACCAATAGTACATACATCTAAAAGCTGTGTATTGTACGAGTACGAATACGGGTGCATACGAGTAGAATTGTTGATGAAACTGAACGAGAATGTAATTGTAAGCATTTTTGTTAAGTAGAAGTATTTTGATAAGTGTATTGAAGTCTTTCAAAAGTGTATAAATACATATTAAAACACTACATGTATATACATTTTAACTGAGTCGTTAAGTCATCGTTAGTCGTTACATGTAAGTGTTGTTTTGAAACCTTTAGGTTAACGATCTTGTTAAATGTTGTTAACCCAATGTTTATAATATCAAAAGAGATTTTAAATTATTATATTATCATGATATTATGATGTACGAATATCTCTTAATATGATATATATACATTAAATGTCGTTACAACGATAAACGTTACATATATGTCTCGTTTCAAAATCATTAAGTTAGTAGTCTTGTTTTTACATATGTAGTTCATTGTTAATATAATTAATGATATGTTTACTTATCATAATATCATGTTAACTATATATATAACCATATATATGTCATCATATAGTTTTTTTTTTTTACAAGTTTTAACGTTCGTGAATCACCGGTCAACTTGGGTGGTCAATTGTCTATATGAAACCTATTTCAATTAATCAAGTCTTAACAAGTTTGATTGCTTAACATGTTGGAAACATTTAATCATGTAAACATCAATCTCAATTAATATATATAAACATGGAAAAGTTCGGGTCACTACAATAACAACCTGAGCTATGATAATAATGACTCTGATGATGAAACTGACAAAGATGAGTTCATGTCAGAGAAGCAGGCAGTGTTGCTTTTGAATGACATTCTTAAGCAGACAGCTCCGGCAAAGTATAAGCAACGCTTAGCCTAGCCCGCCGTCCGTGCTGTGGCCGTGGATAATTTCTTTGCCCTCATTACTGGAGAGCAAGCCACCAAGCCACCGGCCATGGCAGAATCTACACAGTGTTTCATTGATCGAATTGCTAATTATCCATTGCCCAAAAATCTTGCTATACCAGCAATTGGAGTTTATGATGGCACAACGGATTCGGAAGATTTTCTGACTATGTTTGAAGGTGTTATGAGGTTGCAGCATTGGGAGGATGAAACTGCGTGCCATATGTTTCCTATGGTATTGCAGAAAATGGCACGCGAATGGTTTGCTAGTTTGCCGCCAAGGAGTATTACCAGTTTTCTGGATTTGAGAGCAAAATTTGTGATGCAATACCAAAATCTACGGAGCTGTACTCTGACACATCTTGACGCATACGAGATCACAATGCATCATAACGAAACTTTGAGCAATTTTATGAAGCGTTATACACTTGAAGCACAGAAGATTCCTGATTGTCCAGAATCACAGCTTGTGTCTGGCTTCATTTTCTGTCTGGACCAGCGACGGTTTAGTGCACTTGTTCATGCATTACGGTATGACTTGCCAAAAACATTTCATCAAGCGTTGGAGGTTGCACAGAGGCATGTTCGAGCTGGTGAGCGTGGGTTGAACAATTTGATACTGGCAGTAGTAGCAAGTCGCACAACGGAGGACGGTATTTTGACAGAAATCAGAGAAGGAATGACAATTCAAATGGAGGATGGAGAGGAAACAATCACCCTAATGATTTTCACCACAACAGAAAGCCAATAGAAAGGCACCCGTTGATTATGGCGCTTACCAAAACTCCGAAAGAGATCCTCTTCACTGAACTAATTCGGACCACTTTCAATGCTCCAGCACCTATGGAAGAAAGGGAGGGTTCAAAGAGTGAGTTGTGGTGCGATTTCCATGAGGCATGGGGCCATGATACGGATAATTGCAAATCTTTGATGAGGGAAATCATAGCGAAAATCAAGGTAGGAGAATTGAATCATTTGTTGCCTGGCAAAGAGTACAGGAGGAATGATCCTCGCAGGAAATTTGCGTGGCAAAGGAATGATGGTAACAGAGGACGCCGTAAAGAGAACAGAAGAGAGCAGCATGGCGGAAGAGATAATCGGAACCAACCGCAGTACGGAGACCGGGTCACAGAGCGTGAGATAACTCCAGAAGTTGTAATTAGGATGGTTTGGATCAACGACAGTTATTATGCAGAAGCTGAATCATCAAACAGCAATTTGGACAGCTGGAGATATGCTCCAATCATCTTTCAGCCAATTCAGAATTGGGCGTTTTCCGTTCAACCAGTGATCATTTCAGCAGAGATAGCCAATAAGTTTGTCAATTGTATCTACACAGATACGGGAAGTGAAGCTGACATCATTTACTGGCATTGCTTGAAGACTTTTCCAAGGCATGTGCAGGACAGAGCTAGGCAAACGAGATTGAAAGTTTCTGGATTAACGGGAACATCGGTAAATGCCATGGGGCAGATTCGTTTGGAAGTTGTTATGGGCACATTCCCATTGTTAAGAATAGAAACAATTGATTTCACAATCATAGATGGAAATTCTCAGTTTAACGTCCTTTTTGGAAGGACAGCGTTGGCTAAATTCGGAGCAATAACATCGACAGCTCATGCAGAGATCAGGTTCCCAACTCCTAACGGAGTAGCCGCCATACATTCACAGTATGTGGCACCGGCTAGGGAGAGATCCACATTTGTGAACTTAACATAAGGCAACGTAAACTGGAGAAAGCATGATCGGTTGTTTAGTGATGATGAAGTTCAGGAGTTTTTCATTCCATAATCAAGTGTGTAGGCCGGATAGCGTTGGGCACTGGGCGTATGAAGAAGCATATCTTAGCATGTTATCAAGAACAGAAGTTTACTATCAAGAGCAGTTTTTTAGCATTTTTATGAAGGCATTGTCTTTTACAATTGTTGTATTCATGCCAAAATACACATGTTTGGCATTTGAAGAACATATTTTCGCATTATAATGAAGATCAGTGTTTATCAATTTACTGTGAGCCATTGTGCTAATTTTACAGTGCATATGTTAGCAATTGCATACATTAAACATTCATGGCGTACTAATTAGGCTTGATCCACCTAAATTCGTCATTAATCGTTTATGTACTGCACAGTACCGAACAAAATATTATATATTTTTCTTAAACAAAGTGTTGACCGTGACAAATGTAAAACATTACATTTATAACCTGCCCACAGAAGGAGTGTATTTTTAAATACCTCCGATGGCGGAAGCTTTTGTGCCGGCCAGTAAAGGCACAAGGGATCGGCTAGAAAACGTTTAAGTTTTACTAGAACGCACCGAGGCATGATACAAAACTCAGATACTTGTCATGACAAACATTATAAAAAACTTACTTCACAGAACGAAGTTCTATATTTTATGTATGAAGGCAAAATAATTAGCAATTCTTCCTCATATACTTTATGACGGAAGGCGTAAGACGGAGAGTTTATT
Organism: Rutidosis leptorrhynchoides; assembly: GCF_046630445.1. NCBI lineage: Eukaryota > Viridiplantae > Streptophyta > Magnoliopsida > Asterales > Asteraceae > Rutidosis > Rutidosis leptorrhynchoides. The sequence goes on from NC_092334.1 coordinate 271,063,170, forward strand.
GATTTGTAATCATTCTTTTAAAACACTTTCTATTCTTCCTCATATACTTTATGACGGAAAACGTTAAACAGAATTTAGACATCATGTTAATTTAGCAAAACTTAATACTATAGGGCGTCTACATATGAATTACCTTATACACTTTTCAAAATGATTTGCTCAATTATACACTGCACAATTGTGTATAGAAATTTTATGCTCAGGTGCATAATCGATTGGTTTTAAAGTGTTAAGCATCAAAATATTTGCAACAAGCATGTAAACACACATAGTCATCACAATAAAGTCATTATATATATATAATGTCAAAATCAGATGGAAAATTATTACAAAACATTGTTTGATATTTTTACAAAGATCAATCAAACTGCACGCTAAGCACATCTTGAGCAGATGAATCTTCTTTAGTGCATACTTCGTCAAAAACGTTTATCTTCAAATTTATCAATTGCTTCTTGGCCTCATCAACTTTTTCTTGAGTACCAGGGGGCATAAGTTTGGCAATAGCAGCAGAAGGGGTTTGGTTGGGAGCAAGGCGTTTGAACAGCTTGCCGGTCAAATCAGCAATAGCATGGGCGCAGGCAGCATCAACATAATCATTGTAGGAATTCCCTACAAGATTGGATCCAAGCACCTTAGCTATCAGACCTGGTACACCCTTCTTAAGCTCAGCAAAATTGCCCTTGCCTTTCTCCGCCCTCCGGAGAAGCTCAGCAGACTTTTCTCTCTCTGCATTCAGCTGTTTCTCCAGCTCACCAACTTTCACCTGTTCCTCTTCCAATCTCTTCTCCTCAGCATCCCTTTCCCCTTGCAGAACTACAGCAACATCTTGAGCACTTTTTAGCTCAACTTCTTTAGCCTTTATTATTTTCTGTGCATCACTTAAGGCACGCTCAGCATCAGCAGCTCTTTTGCGAGCATTTGCACCTTTAGTTATGTCCTTACGGGCTAAAGCAAGAATAAACTCTTGATGCTCCTGCAGTTGCAGCACAGAGTCCAGGTGGTTGGTTAGTAGTACATGAGCTGCCATAGTTGATTCCCTGAGTTGCTCAGAACGGAGAGTAGTGAATTGGGGTTTCAGCTCAGGGATAACACAACCCTGTACAAAACAAAATTTTATGAGTAAATTCAGGCAACTCACATCAATAACTTACAAGCATATACATGTAGATGGTCTTATCATTCATACCTGAAGAAGAGTTGCAAATTCTTTATCCTTAGTGGCAGGGTTTGCAATAATGGCCTGCAAAGCCCTCACATGAGCAGGAAGAGTTGGCTCTTGAACATTGGAGGAGGTGACAGCAGGGTTAGTGATATTAGGAAGAGGAGAATCATAAGCAGAGTTTCCTTCCGGCCTATATTCATGAAATTCAGATTCATCGAAGGGAGTAAAGTTTGGGTCAGGCATTTTCAGGCCCTTCTCTCCTTCACTTTCAAGATTCCCCTCCGGCCTCCGATCACCGCCCTCCGTAGCCTTCCCTTGGCTATCATCCGACTCTGCTAAAATTACTAACAAAAACAAATTAGAATTATGAACAAACATAACAGTTATAAGCAAAAACATGTGCATTTTTAAGAAAGAGCAGAATGAACATACTTCTCCTACGTTTCTGCTTATTACCCTCCTTTGTACTCTTCGCCCTTTTAGAGCCTATGCTCTTCTTTCTTGTCTTTTAGGTTGGAGGAGGAGTATGGTTAGTTTCACCCATGATGTTAACTGATGCCGATGTTTGCTGATCGGCGGTGGCGGTATCATCCGTTGTCCACTCAGTGTCTGTATGTTCAGACCCGGATTCGCTGTCGGAGCAGCTCACAGCAATTTATTTCCCCTTTTCGGCATCAGCAGCAGCTTTAGTTTCAGCTACAATTCTCTCTGCCTCTAGCTCTTCAGCAGTTTTGTCACGAGCAGTGACCTCTACATCATCATCAAGATCAGCGGATAAAAGAGCAGAGCGAACCTGCATCACGGAGTTGCCTGCAAAAGTTACACATGAATAGCAATATAAGTACACATGACAAACAGTAGACACAAATCTATATATATATATATATATATATATATATATATATATATATATATATATATATATATATATATATATATATATATATATATATATAATAGGAGCATATCACATCCTACCCTGTTTTTTCCCACGAAGTACTGGCACAGAATTGCTCGGCCATTCTTGGCTCACTTTGCACAGCATAAGAATTCCCTCACACCTTTCGTATGATCTGGGTGGAAGACGGAGTCCTTTCAAACTATTTACTATCCGCTGTTCTGCGGGAGAAATCTTAACACCCTTTCCTATGCCAGCATCAATAGCACCCCACTCCCGGACAACGGAGTATTCCTCCGGAATAACAGTTTCATCAACAAAGAAAAATGGACTTTTCCAGTCCTTCAAGTTTGAAACTCTATTTAGACCAACAAAATGATTATTTTTCTTACTATCAATAGTAAGCCAGTAATCGCTAATTGTGCGGATTCTAAATAAAGAGATAAAAACATTAATGTGATGCTTTATATTAATAGCATTGCAATACATTTCAAAAAGGATGATTTTTTGAAGGCCATGGGGATGCATCTGACTAAGACAGGCACCATAATATCTAAGAAGGCAAAGAAGAAAGTTAGTAAGGGGAACACGGAGGTTGCCGTGTGTTAACACCTATTTCCTTATGAGGTAAGGCTTAGTATGTCAACAAGAGACTAGAAGTGATCTAGCTTTTAGGAGGGCGGAGTGTTGCCGATTGATTTTTACCCTCGGGAAATAATCCCTGCAGACCCGGTAGACAAGTGTAGAAACTTGTGGGGTGGCTTAATCAATCTGTCGTCCGTAGATCGTAAGAGTGCTAGCCGGATGACTTCTAGTGAGAGAAAGTAGAGAGAGAAAGAGAAGTGAAGTCTCAGCTCTCAAAGTTGTCAGAATATCTGAACTTGTGTAAAATGACGACCCAAGGGGTCTATTTATAGTGTCAGATCTACCAGATTTGTTTGGGGACACGTGTCAAATGATGATACGTTCTGTTACATGTGCTCCGAAATTTATGCTAAATGCGGCGCTCTCCGGCCAGGGCTTATGCGCTAGGCGGCCTTCAAGGCTTACGCATGACGGAGCAGCCTATACAGCGGAGAACGCTGGATGGACAATCTCCACAAAACTGTTATTTCCAGCCTTCCTGATGCTATTTTTATGCAACTATTACTCCTTTTATGTGTGTATACGATAGGATACACCATTAAGTCCCCCCAGTTTAAGGACTTAAGCATTTGATAAATGATTAAGTTGTTAAGCTTTTGATAACGCATGCCAAACCAGCCTGTTCATTTCCCACTTGCATCGGGGAAAACATTTTAGGCATTAAATGCAGACGAATTTTACTGACACTGTTATGATTGTCTTCTTACGGCTGAGATCATCCACGCGCCTCCAGTTGTAAAAAGTATTATTTCGTACCCTCCGTTTAAACTCGCCCATACACGTGTCTCAATCATGACCATAAAAATTGCACCGATGAACCCTTATAAAAACCGTCATAACCCTGTTACCATCACTTTTTTACCTTTGCCAAGATCCAAAAATCATATTCTCCCAAATCTTCATCGCCTTCTTCAATCTTCAACTTTTTAAGGTTTACCGTCTTCCAAGGTCAGTACACTTCATCTTACTTCTATTTTCTTCTTGTTGATATCTGTTACTGTATTATCATGGCTTCTTCGCGGAGTACTGGCCAAGAACACGCCAAGCCTTCTTCATCAAATACTGCTAACATTCCAGAAGTTAGCACGATGGCTTCATCATTGACTAGTGAATATTTAGATGGATTAAAGATTGCCTTTCGCCATCTCAATCAATACAACCCTGTTCTTCCCACTATCGGACAAACAGCCGACAATCCTCCTGAGGTAAAAATTACTTTATACGCTTTACAAATTACCCACGGCAACCTCCGTGTTCCCCTTACTAACTTTCTTCTTCGCCTTCTTAGATATTACGGGGCCTGTCTTAGTCAGATACATCCCCATGGTCTTCAAAAAATCATCCTTTTTGAAATGTACTGCAATGCTATTAATATAAAGCCTCGCATTAATGTTTTTATCTCTTTGTTTAGAATCCGCACAATTAGTGATTGCTGGCTTACTATTGATAGTAAGAAAAATAATCATTTTGTTGGTCTAAATAGAGTTTCAAACTTGAAGGACTGGAAAAGTCCATTTTTCTTTGTTGATGAAACTGTTATTCCGGAGGAATACTCCGTTGTCTGGGAGTGGGGTGCTATTGATGCTGGCATAGGAAAGGGTGTTAAAATTTCTCCCGCAGAACATCGGATAGTAAATAGCTTGAAAGGACTCCGTATTCCACCCAGATCATACGAAAGGTATGAGGGAATCCTTGTGCTGTGCAAAGTGATTCAAGAATGGCCAAGCAATTCTGTGCCAGTACTTCGTGAGAAAAAACAGGGAATGATGTGATATGATCATCCTATTATATATATAGATTTTTGTCTACCGTTTGTCATGTGTACTTATATTGCTATTAATATGTAATCTTTGCAGGCAACTCCGTGATGCAGGTCCGCTCTGCTCTTTTATCCCCTGATCTTGATGATGATGTGGAGGTCACTGCTCGTGACAAAACTGTTGAAGAGCTTGAGGCGGAGAGAGTTGCAGCTGAAGCTAAAGCTGCTGTTGATGCTGAAAAGGGGAAAGAAATTGCTGTGAGCAGCTCAGACAGCGAATCCGGGTCTGATCATACAGACACTGAGCGGACAACGGATGATACCACCACCGCCGATCAGCAAACATCGGCATCAGTTGACATTACGGGTGAAACCAACCCTACTCCTCCTCCAATCCAAAAGACAAGAAAGAAGAGCATAGGCTCTAAAAGGGTGAAGAGTACTGAGGAGGGCAAAAAGCAAAAATGTAGGAGAAGTATGTCCATTCTGCTCTCTTTTGAAAATGCACATGTTTTTGCTTATAACTGTTATGTTTATTCATAATACTAATTTTTTTTTGTTAGTAATTTTAGCAGAGTCGGATGATAGCCAAGGGAAGGCTACGGAGGGCAGTGACCGGAGGCCGGAGAGGAATCTTGAAGGAGAGAAGGGCCTGAAAATGCCTGACCCAAACTTTGCCCCCTTCGATGAATCTGAATTTCATGAAGATAGGCCTGAAGGCAACTCTGCTTATGATTCTCCTCTTCCTAATATCACTAATCCTGTTGTCACCTCCTCCAATGTTCAAGAGCCAACTCTTCCTGCTCATGTGAGGGCTTTGCAAGCCATCATTGCAAACCCCACCACTAAAAATAAAGAATTTGCAACTCTTATTCAGGTATGAATGATAAGACCCTCTGCATATATATGCTTGTAATTTATTGATGTGAGCTGTTTGAAATAACGCATAAAATTTTATTGATGTACAGGGTTGTGTTATCCCTGAGCTGAAACTCCAATTCTCTGCTCTTCGTTCTCATCAACTCAGGGAATCACCTATGGCAGCTCATGTACTGCTAACCAACCACCTGGACTCTGTGCTGTAACTGCAGGAACATCAAGAGTGTATTCTTGCCTTTGCTCGTAAAGACATAGCTGAACGTGCAAATGCTCGTAAAAGAGCTGCTGATGTTGAGCGTGCCTTAAATGATGCGCAGAAAATAATAAAGGCTAAAGAAGTTGAGTTAAAAAGTGCTCAAGATGTTGTTGCTATTCTGCAAGGGGAAAAGGATGTTGAGCAGGTGAAAGTGGGTGAGCTGGAGAAACAGCTGAATGCAGAGAGAGAGAAGTCTGCTGAGCTACTCTAGAGGGCGGAGAAAGGTGAGGGCAATTTTGCTGAGCTTAAGAAAGGTGTGCCCGGTCTGATAGCTAAGGTGCTTGGATCCATTCTTGTAGGGAATCCCTACAATGATTATGTTAATGCTGCATGCGCCCATGCTATTTCTGATGTGACCGGCAAGCTGTTCAAACGCCTTGCTCCCAACCAAACTCCTTCTGCTGCCATTACCAAACTTATGCCTCCTGGTACTCAAGAAAAAGTTGATGAGGCCAAGACCAAATTGATAAATCTGAAGATAAATGTTTATGATGAAGTATGCAGCAAAGAAGACTCTTCTGCTCAAGATGTGCTTGGCGTGCAGTTTAATTGATCTTTGTAAAAATTTCAAACAATGTTTTGTAATAAATTTCTTACTGACTTTAACATTATATATATATACTGACTTTATTGCGATGACTATGTGTGCTTATACGCTTGTTGCAAATATTTTTATGCTTAACACTTTAAAACCAATCAATTATGCACCTGAGCATAAAATTTCTATACACAATTGTACAGTGTATAATTTGAGCAAATCATTTTGAAAAGTGCATAAGGTAGCTCATATGTAAATGCCTTGCAGTATCAAGAATACGATGTCTGATTACGCCTTCCATCATAAAATTAATAAGGAAGAATTATGAAGTGTTTTAGAAGAATGACTATAAATCAATAAACTCTCCGTCTTACGCCTTCCGTCATAAAGTATATGAGGAAGAATTGCTAATTATTTTGCCTTCATACATAAAATATATAACTTCGTTCTGTGAAGTAATTTTTTATAATGTTTGTCATGACAAGTATCTGAGTTTTGTATCATGCCTCGGTGCGTTCTAGTAAAACTTAAATGTTTTCTAGCCGATCCCTTGTGCCTTTACTGGCCAGCACAAAAGCTTCTGCCATCGGAGGTATTTAAAAATACGATCCTTCTGTGGGCAGGTTATAAATGTAATGTTTTACATTTGTCACGGGCAGCACTTTGTTTAAGAAAAATATAAAATTATTGTTCAGTACTGTGCAGTACATAAACGATTGATGACGACTTTTAGGTGGATCAAGCCTAATTAGTAAGTCATGAATGTTTAATGTATTCAATTGCTAATGTATGCACTGCAAAATAACCACAATGGTTCACAGTAAGTTTGATAAACGCTGCTTCATCATATAATTCGAAATGTGTTCTTCAAATGCCAAATAGGCATGAGTACAACGATTGTAAAAGACTGCTTTTATTGAAATGCTAAATGAAACTGCTCTTTATTGAAAAGATAAACACTGTTCTTGATAACTTGTTGACAAATTGCTTCTTCATATGCCGGGCGCCCAGCGCTGTCCGGCCTTCACACTTGCTTACGGAATGAAAAACTCCTGAACTTCTTCCTCGCTGAATAACCTATCACGCCTTCTCTGATTCATTCTGCCTTCTGGCCCATTTACAAATGTTGATCTTTCCCTTGTTGGCTGCACATACTGTGAATGTATGGCTGCGACTCCATTTGGAGTGGGGAACCTGACCTCTGCATGGGCCGTCGATGTTATTGCTCCAAACTTAGCCAAAGTTGTTCTTCCAAAAAGGACATTAAAACGAGAATTGCCATCTATGATTGTGAAATCAACTGTTTCCGTTCTCAACAATGGGAATGTGCCCATAACAACTTCCAAACGAATCTGCCCCATAGCATTTATCGGTGCTCCTGTTAGTCCAGAAATTTTCAACCTCGTTTGCCTAGCTCTGCTCTGCACATGCCTTGGAAAAGTTCTCAAACAATGCCAGTAGTTGATGTCAGCTTCACTTCCTGTAGTTGTGTAGATACAATTTACAAACTTATTTGCTATCTCTGCTGAAATGATCACTGGTTGGACGGATAACGCCCAATTCTGAATTGGCTGAAAGATAATTGGGGCATATCTCCAGCTATCCAAATTGCTGTTTGATGATTCACCTTCTTCATAATGACCATCATTAATCCAAACCATCCTGATTACAACTTCTGGAGTTTTCCCACGCTCTGTGATCCGTTCTCCGTACTGTGGTTGGTTCCGATTATCTCTTCCGCCATGCTGATCTCTTCTATTCTCTCCACGGCGTCCTCTGCTACCATCATTCCTTTGCCACGCAAATTTCCTGCGAGGATCATTCCTCCTGTACTGTTTGCCAGGCAACAAATGATTCAGTTCTCCTGCCTTGATTTTCGCTATAATTTCTCTCATCAAAGATTCACAATTGTCCGTATCATGGCCCCAAGCCTCATGGAAATCGTACCACAACTCACTCTTTGGACCTTCCCTTTCTTCCATAGGTGCTGGAGCATTGAAAGTGGTCCGAATTGGTTCAGTGAAGAGGATCTCTTTCGGAGTTTTGGTAAGCGCCATAATCAACGGGTGCCTTTCTATTGGCTTTCTGTTGTGGTGAAAATCATTAGGGTGATTGTTTCCTCTCCATCCTCCATTTGAATTGTCATTCCTTCTCTGATTTCTGTCAAAATACCGTCCTCCGTTGTGTGACTTGCTACTACTGCCAGTATCAAACTTGTTCAACCCACGCTCACCAGCTCGAACATGCCTCTGTGCAACCTCCAAAGCTTGATGCAATGTTTTTGGCAAGTCATACCGTAATGCATGAACAAGTGCACTAAACAATCAGGAATCTTCTGTGCTTCAAGTGTATAACGCTTCATAAAATTGCTCAAAGATTCGTTATGATGCATTGTGATCTCGTGTGCATCAAGATGTGTCAGAGTACAGCTCCGTAGATTTTGGTATTGCATCACAAATTTTGCTCTCAAATCAAGAAAACTGGTAATACTCCTTGGCGGCAAACTAGCAAACCATTCGCGTGCCATTTTCTGCAATACCATAGGAAACATATGGCACGCAGTTTCATCCTCCCAATGCTGCAACCTCATAACACCTTCAAACATAGTCAGAAAATCTTCCGGAACCGTTGTGCCATCATAAACTCCAATTGCTGGTATAGCAAGATTTCTGGGCAATGGATAATTAGCAATTCGATCAATGAAACACTGCGTTGATTCTGCCATCGCTGGTGGCTTGGTGGCTTGTTCACCAGTAATGAGGGCAAAAAAGTTGTCCACAGCCATAGCACGGACTGCAGGCTGCGCTAAGAGTTGCTTGTATTTTGCTGGAGCTGTCTGCTTAAGAATATCATTTAAAAGCAACACTGCCTGCTTTTCTGACATGAACTCATCTTTGTCAATTTCATCATCAGAGTCATTATTATCACAACTCAGGTCATTATCATCCCCAGAATCATCAATAAGACTGCCCAGCTTGTCAAGTAGCCTGGATAACTTGTACTTTGATATAGATTGCCTTTTCATTATCTGCTTGTCTTTGCCATCCGCCATCCGCCGAAAAGGTATAAATGACGGACATCGCCGTGGTTGCATCAATGGTCGTCGCTCTGGATTAGTAACAAAATTTGGAAGTCTTTCTGCACTTTTAGCTGTCGCTTCTTCGATTACTGGCCTTTTCTCCGAATTAGTTTCCAAATATTTAAGCCTTTCTGTAGTTTCAGCAACTGTTTCTTCAATCGTACCATCTAGTGGTGAAATAGGTACATCTTCAACAGTGACTGCTTCAAGTACAAATGGAGCTTCAGCTGCTTTCGTTCCTTTTCTGTTTCGTGTGTTCTTTGCATTAGTAGATGGCACCATTGTTAACACCTATTTCCTTATGAGGTAAGGCTTAGTATGTCAACAAGAGACTAGAAGTGATCTAGCTTTTAGGAGGGCGGAGTGTTGCCGATTGATTTTTACCCTCGGGAAATAATCCCTGCAGACCCGGTACACAAGTGTAGAAACTTGTGGGGTGGCTTAATCAATCTGTCGTCCGTAGAGCGTAAGAGTGCTAGCCGGATGACTTATAGTGAGAGAAAGTAGAGAGAAAAAGAGAAGTGAAGTCTCAGCTCTCAAAGTTATCAGAATATCTGCACTTGTGTAAAATGACGACCCAAGGGGTCTATTTATAGTGTCAGATCTACTAGATTTGTTTGGGGACACGTGTCAAATGATGATACGTTCTATTACATGTGCTATGAAATTTATGCTAAATGCGGTGCTCTCCGGCCAGGGGTTATGCGCTAGGTGGCCTTCAAGGCTTACGCATGACGTAGCAGCCTATACAGCGGAGAACGCTGGACGGACAATCTCCACAAAACTATAATTTCCAGCCTTCCTGATTCTATTTTTATGCAACTATTATGCCTTTTATGTGTGTATACGATAGGATACACCATTACCGTGGGTAATTTGTAAAGCGTATAAAGTAATTTTCCCCTCAGGAGGGTTGTCAGCAGTTTGTCCGATGGTGGGAAGAACAGGGTTGTATTGATTGAGATGGTGAAAGGCAATCTTTAAGCCATCTAAATATTCACTGGTTAATGATGAATCCATCGTGCTAACTTCTGGAATGTCAGCGGTAGTTGATGAAGAAGGCTTGGCATGCTCTTGGCCAGTACTCCGTGAAGAAGCCATGATAATACAGTAAAAGATATCAACAAGAAGAAAATAGTAGTAAGATGAAGTGTACTGACCTTGGAAGACGGTAAAACTTAAAAAGTTGAATATTGAAGAAGGCGATGCAGATTTGGGGGAGAAATATGCTTTTTAGATCTTAGCAAAAGTAAAAAAGTGATGGTAACAGGGTTATGACGGTTTTTATAGGATTTCATCGATGCAATTTTTATGGCCACGATTAAGACACGTGTAGGGGTGAGTTTAAACGAAGGGTACGAAATAGCACTTTTTACAGCTGGAGGCGCGTGGACGATCTCAGCCGTAAAAAATTAATCATAACAGCGTCAGTAAAACTCGTCTGCATTTAATGCCTAAAATGTTTTCCCCGATGCAAGTGGGCAATGAACAGGCTGGTTTGGCATGCATTTTTCAAAAGTTTAACGACTTAATCATTCTTCAAATGCTTAAGTCATTAAACTGGGGGGACTTAATAGTGTATCCTATCGTATACACACATAAAAGGCATAATGGTTGCATAAAAGTAGCATCAAGAAGGCTGGAAACAACAGTTCTGTAGAGTTATCTGAAATGTCCCGTTCTTATTGATTAAAAACGTTCCATATTAATTGATTTCGTTGCGAGATTTTGACCTCTATATGAGACGTTTTTCAAAGACTGCATTCATTTTTAAAACAAACCATAACCTTTATTTCATAAATAAAGGTTTAAAAAGCTTTACGTAGATTATCAAATAATGATAATCTAAAATATCCTATTTACACACGACCATTACATAATGGTTTACAATACAAATATGTTACATTGAAATCAGTTTCTTGAATGCAGTTTTTACACAATATCATACAAACATGGACTCCAAATCTTGTCCTTATTTTAGTATGCAACAGCGGAAGCTCTTAGTATTCACCTGAGAATAAACATGCTTTAAACGTCAACAAAAATGTTGGTGAGTTATAGGTTTAACCTATATATATCAAATCGTAACCATAGACCACAAGATTTCATATTTCAATACACATCCCATACATAGAGATAAAAATCATTCATATGGTGAACACCTGGTAACCGACATTAACAAGATGCATATATAAGAATATCCCCATCATTCTGGGACACCCTTCGGATATGATATAAATTTCGAAGTACTAAAGCATCCGGTACTTTGGATGGGGTTTGTTAGGCCCAATAGATCTATCTTTAGGATTCGCGTCAATTAGGTTGTCTGTTCCCTAATTCTTAGATTACCAGACTTAATAAAAAGGGGCATATTCGATTTCGATAATTCAACCATAGAATGTAGTTTCACGTACTTGTGTCTATTTTGTAAATCATTTATAAAACCTGCATGTATTCGCATCCCAAAAATATTAGATTTTAAAAGTGGGACTATAACTCACTTTCACAGATTTTTACTTCGTCGGGAAGTAAGACTTGGCCACTGGTTGATTCACGAACCTATAACAATATATACATATATATCAAAGTATGTTCAAAATATATTTACAACACTTTTAATATATTTTGATGTTTTAAGTTTATTAAGTCAGCTGTCCTCGTTAGTAACCTACAACTAGTTGTCCACAGTTAGATGTACAGAAATAAATAAATAAATATTATCTTGAATCAATCCACGACCCAGTGTATACGTATCTCAGTATTGATCACAACTCAAACTATATATATTTTGGAATCAACCTCAACCCTGTATAGCTAACTCCAACATTCACATATAGAGTGTCTATGGTTGTTCCGAAATATATATAGATGTGTCGACATGATAGGTCGAAACATTGTATACGTGTCTATGATATCTCAAGATTACATAATATACAATACAAGCTGATTAAGTTATGGTTGGAATAGATTTGTTACTAATTTTCACGTAGCTAAAATGAGAAAAATTATCCAATCTTGTTTTACCCATAACTTCTTCATTTTAAATCCGTTTTGAGTGAATCAAATTGCTATGGTTTCATATTGAACTCTATTTTATGTATCTAAACAGAAAAAGTATAGGTTGATAGTCAGAAAAATAAGTTACAAGTCATTTTTGTAAAGGTAGTCATTTCAGTCGAAAGAACGACGTCTAGATGACCATTTTAGAAAACATACATTCAATTTGAGTTTAACCATAATTTTTGGATATAGTTTCATGTTCATAATAAAAATCATTTTCTCAGAATAACAACTTTTAAATCAAAGTTTATCATAGTTTTTAATTAACTAACCCAAAACAGCCCGCGGTGTTACTACGACGGCGAAAATCCGGTTTTACGGTGTTTTTCGTGTTTCCAGGTTTTAAATCATTAAGTTAGCATATCATATAGATATAGAACATGTGTTTAGTTGATTTTAAAAGTCAAGTTAGAAGGATTAACTTTTGTTTGCGAACAAGTTTAGAATTAACTAAACTATGTTCTAGTGATTACAAGTTTAAGCCTTCGAATAAGATAGCTTTATATGTATGAATCGAATGATGTTATGAACATCATTACTACCTCAAGTTCCTTGGATAAACCTACTGGAAATGAGAAAAATATATCTAGCTTCAAAGGATCCTTGGATGGCTTGAAAGTTCTTGAAGCAGAATCATGACATGAAAACAATTTCAAGTAAGATTTCCACTCGAAATAAGATTGTTATAGTTATAGAAATTGAATTAAAGTTTGAATATGATTATTACCTTGTATTAGAAAGATAACCTACTGTAAGTAACAAAGGTTTCTTGCTCTTGGATGATTACTTGGAATGGATTTAGAAAACTTGGAAGTAAACTTGCAATCTTGGAAGTATTCTTGATTTTATGAAACTAGAACTTTTGGAATTTATGAAGAACACTTAGAAATTGAAGATAGTGAAGGTTCTTCGTATGCCCGAGAGACATATTAAATTAATGTGGCTAATGTGTTATGATCCAAGTCGGGTCATACCCAATAACAAGCTTACCGACACCTTATATGTATTTAATCTTAGCGATTGGATCGTTGATTAAATACGCGACACTTGAACTTTAAGAAAATGGATTTCTTAAATTATTACTTAATGTATATTTATATGAATCATGGAATAATTTATATGATATGGATTTAATTATTTATAGGTTAAATAATTAATTAATTATCTTACATTTTATAAAATAGGTTTTATAAACGATGTAAACATAATAAATAAAATGGAAGTTTTATAAAATGTATTTTATAAATTAAGTTTTATAAAATGTAATTTTATAAAATAAATCCATTTTATTTAATACTAGTAGTGGCCTTGGAGTTGTGCATACACATGCTAGAGATGCCATTCCTTTGGTCATGCTTTTCCATATATCCATATACATGTTCCTTGACTTCTTGGAACAATATACATGCAATATACTTCAAAAAAAACTGCACCAAACTCCTGCCAAATGCTGCTGTCCAGCAGTGACTTTTAGGGAAGAAAATAGGGTTCAAAGTTTGGTTTTTGCAAGTATAATTCAAGTGTTTATAAATCCTAACTAAGGCTAGGTGTTGGTGCATAAGTTTGGGGTATAACTACTTGAGGTTTCATCCATTTGAAGCTCTATTCTTCATCATCATCTTCATCATCAACTACATAGCTTGGAGAAGGTATAATCTCTTATCTATCTTGTAGTTTGTAAGTATGTTTCACAACTTGATCCTAATTGGGATTTAACTTTAATTGGTTAAAGTTTAACAAGTCAAAAATTGGTAATTAACATGCTTCCGCTTTCTTAATTCTTAAAATGGTTTAAGTATATTATGAACTTGTTAAATCCCAACAATGGTATCTAGAGCCGAAGTTGATGGAATATGCTTCGAGATGATTTATTAAACCCACTATAATTTTGCATTCTATGAACATGCATGAAGTAGAATGTAAAATTTTCGGTTTTGGGTGGTTTGTCATTTTGGCCAAAATCACTTGTGATTCTGCATTCTGTATTGTCAATCACTTGTGATTCTGTACTGCCAATCACTTGTGATTCTGTACTGCCAATCACTTGTGATTCTGTACTGCCGATCACTTGTGATTCTGTACTGCCAATCACTTGTGATTTTGTACTGCCGATCACTTGTGATTCTGTACTGCCAATCACTTGTGATTCTGTATTGCCTATCTCTTATGTAGTTAAAGTTCACAATCTAAGCCTTGACCTTGTGTTTGGTTGCATGCATGGTTGATTGATATTTATTCAATTGGTTTGTAATAATATTTATTCATTTGGCATGTAATAATTCATTTGGTTATGTAATTTATTTTATATTTGGTATGTAAAATAGATTAGGTTGTAATTTCATTTTTTAGACAAAATGTATTAGGATATATTTTGTAAAATGATGAAGAATGATGAAGACTTGAAGAACACATGAAGAAGCATTTGGATGCAAGGTTAAGTGGGAGATTTGAAATCTCCTACTTTGTGTAATTACCCCTTACCCGGTGGCGTTTTGTTTTCGGCTAAACAAAATGCTTACAAAAGGCTTGATTGTGAACATGTTGTTTTGCATGCTTGGTTGTTTTGTATGATTATGTGGATTGTATGTTTGTATGCTACAAGTTAATCACACAAGTCGACAACTAGAAAATGGCAATTTAATTGGTTAAATTATAACATTATTAACGACATGCAAAACGTCAATTTAAATGGTTAAATTAAAAATGGCTAAAAGGACATTAATAATCGGTTATTAAGAACATTATAAGGATCATATATATATAAAATGGTTTATATCAAGTAATTGGCTAAAATTACAAGACTTGAAAATGGATTTCAAATGAACCATACACTAAATGCATGTTGGTGTATGGCATAAATGTTTTCTTAAACTAGAATTAACGAAAACATAAAATCCCTTAATCGACAAGGTAAACAAGTTTAACTCCATCCTTTTGTGGGACACTTAAACATAGTAGGGAACTCATAAATGGGATAAAGGTCACCTAACCGTTATGAGCTAACTAATATGGTTAAGGTAAAATTCGCATGCTTGTGGGATAAAGGTCACCTAACCACTTGTATGTTAATTTTACATGTTTACACAAGTAGGACGACTTGATTTGGGAATCATGAACTTAGGGTCACCGAAGCATGAGGAACAAATAGACGTTGATGGGATAAATATGCCATGCAAAAGGATTGCATGATCCCATAATTTAGAAGTTGCAAAAGGATTGCAATTGTCATATAATCACTGCCTAGCTAAATCAAATGACGGGATAAAGGTCACCTAACCGAAATTTGGTTTACCGTTGGATTCTAAAATTTAATATATATATCAATTGGATTTAAAGGGTATTGATTGTTAAATTTAAAATCGATACTTAAATGAACTTTGTTAAATTTTGTAGATGGCCGCCAATAACAACAACATGCAAAACGCACCTATTAACTTGAACAACCTATCGTTAAGGTCTCTCCTCGAGAAAGACAAACTCAACCATACGAACTTTATGGATTGGTTCCGCAATTTCAGGATTGTCCTCAAACTTGAGGATAAGGCGTATGTGTTGGAAGACCCCATTCCCGATCAGCCCGATGAGGATGATACGGAAGGCATGGCTTATTGGGATAAGTATTGCGCCGATTCGGTGCAAGTCGCTTGCCTAATGCTTGGGACTATGATACCCGAACTCCAAAAGGATTTCGAGCATCATACTGCATACGACATGATCACGCAATTGAAGGAGATGTTCCTTCAACAAGCTCGTGTCGAGCGCTTTGAAACGGTCCGAGCGCTTCATGCATGTCGTATGGACGACTCCCAATCCGTTTCATCTTATGTCCTTAAGATGAAAAGCCTCATTGATCGCGCAAACCGTCTTATCTAAACATATCTAATGAGCTTGCCACGGATCTTATCCTAAACTCCTTGTCAAAGAGGTTTGACCAATTTGTAATTAATTACAATATGAATGGGATGGATAAGACCATTGGCGAACTTCATGGCATGCTTAGAACGGCGGAAACTAGTATGGGTAAGAGGGCTTTACCCGTGCTAATGGTCAATGATGGTGGGTCCAAAGGTAATAACACCTCTAAGCCAAAGGTGGCTAAGAGGAAAGGACCCGCCCATCAAGGCAAGGGAAAGGGGAGGATGGTTACCCCAACCAAAAACAAGAACAAGAAGCAAAAGGTTGCCGGACAAGCAAACCCCAAGGAAGACCCGTGCTTCGGTTGCGGTGAAATGGGTCACTGGAAACGCAACTGCCCAGTCTACCTTAAGGAGTTGAAGGAAAAGAGGGATGCGGGGCAAACCTCAGGTAATATATATATGGTATATATAGAGCTTAGTATTACTTCTTCTAATACATGGGTATTAGACACTGGATGTGGAACTCACATTTGCAATTCTTTGCAGGGGTTCAAAAGAAGTAGCAAGCAAGCGGGAACATCAAGTCTCTTTATGGGTAATGGAGCCAAAGTGCAAGTGAAGGTTCAAGGAGACTTTGTATTAAAGCTTCCAAGTGGTTTGGAACTTATTTTGAACAATGTTTTGTATGCACCGGATTTATGTCGAAACATTATTTCAGTTTCCCGTTTAAAACAATGTGGTTTTTATCTTAATTTTGTTAATGATGATATCCACGTTTATTTAGATAATGTATTCTATTTTAAGGCTTCGCCTTCAAATGGAATTTATGAATTGGTTCGTGATGACACATCATCTAGTAGCTCAATATACCATACTAGCACCAAGAAACTCAAAAGGGATTTGAGTGATTCCTACTTATGGCATTGTCGCCTTGGTCACATAAACAAGAACCGAATGCATACACTTCAAAAGAATGGACTTTTAAAATCAAATGAACTAGACTCGTTTGATGTATGTGAGTCTTGTTTACAAGGCAAAATGACTAAATCACCTTTCAAAGGGACCTATGAAAGGGCTAAGGACTTATTGGGATTAATACATTCGGATGTATGTGGACCCTTTAAGCCCATAACTAGGAACGGTGAAAGATACTTCGTTACTTTCATTGATGACTTCAGCCGTTTTGGATATGTCTACTTGTTAAAACATAAGGACGAAACTTTTGAAGCATTCAAAGAGTATCAAAATGAAGTACAAAATCAACTCAATAAGACAATCAAGGTACTTCGTACCGATAGAGGAGGTGAATACCTAAGCGATGCTTTCCAAGATCATCTTAGAAGTTGTGGGATTATCTCACAACTCACTCCTCCTGGAACACCTCAACTGAATGGAGTTTCCGAAAGGAGGAACCGAACCCTAATGGATATGGTTCGATCTATGATGGCTAGAAGCTCGTTACCTCTATCATTTTGGGGTTATTGTCTATGCTCCGCGGCTCGTATTTTAAATATGGCCCCAACCAAAAAATTGGAACGAACACCTCATGAGATGTGGTTTAGAAAACCTCCATCTCTATCATACTTAAAGGTATGGGGATGTGAAGCTTACCCTAAGCGTTACGTCCCTAATAAGTTGAATGCTCGATCCACGAAGTGTATCTTCATAGGATATCCCAAGGATGATATGGGATATTATTTCTATGATCCATCCGAGCAGAATGTATTTGTTGCTCGGAAGGCGGAATTCCTTGAAACTAAGTTCCTAATGGAAGGAAATAGTGAAAGGAAGATAGATCTTGAGGAGGTTCAAGATCAAGTAGATGATACACAATTGGCTGACACTAGCACTCAACATGAAAATGTTGAGAGTGATCAAATGGATGATCAAAATACACAAGACGTTCGCAGATCTGGTAGGATTAGTAATCCTCCTGAGAGATATGGGTTTCTCATGGATGGTTGCTATGTGGTTGATTTGGATGAGCCAACAAACTACCATGATGCTTTATCAAGGATTGATAAGGATAAATGGCAGGAAGCCATGAACGCTGAGATGAAATCCATGTATGACAACCAAGTTTGGGAACTTGTTGAACAACCTACTGGCTCAAGGCTAGTTGATTGTAAATGGCTTTTCAAAATGAAAACCAACATACATGGAAACTTGGATACATATAAAGCTAGACTTGTAGCAAAAGGTTTCACTCAAACTCAAGGGGTTGACTATGATGAAACTTTTTCGCCTGTGGCAATGCTAAAGTCTATTAGGATATTACTTGCCATTGCTGCTCATTATGATTATGAAATATGGCAAATGGATGTCAAGACCGCTTTCCTAAACGGACATCTTGAGGAAGATGTCTATATGGTTCAGCCTGAAGGTTTTGTTGATCCGAAGTGTCCTAAAAGGGTATGCAAGTTAAAGAAGTCAATCTACGGATTGAAACAAGCATCTAGAATGTGGAATCATCGTTTTAATGAGGAAGCCAAGAAATTTGGCTTCATTAAAAATGGTGATGAAGCTTGTCTATACAAGAAGGCCAGTGGGAGCACAATCATGTTCCTTGTACTATATGTGGATGATATATTGTTATTTGGAAATGATATTCTGGAAATGCAAAGTGTTAAAACTTGGCTAAGTAAATGCTTCTCCATTAAGGATCTTGGAGAAGCACAATATGTCTTGGGGATTGGGATCTACAGGGATAGATCCAAGAAATTGATAGGTTTGAATCAAAGTGCATACATTAAAAAGATCTTGAAAAGGTTCAAGATGGAGAACTCTAAGAAAGGTTTAGTACCTATTCAAAGAGGAACACTCCTTAGTTCATCATAGTGTCCCACCACAAAAGATGAACAGGAGAGAATGAAGAAAGTCCCATATGCGTCTGCTATTGGGTCAATCATGTATGCAATGATATGCACTAGACCGGATGTGTCATGCGCTCTTAGCCTGACAAGTAGATACCAGAATAACCCAGGAAACAGTCATTGGATTGCGGTTAAAAGTATATTGAAATACCTTAGGAGGACTAAAGATATGTTTCTTATATACGGGTCTGGTGAGGAGGAACTCGCTGTAAAAGGTTACGTGGACGCGAGTTTCCAAACTGATCGAGATGATTCTCGATCACAATCCGGTTATGTCTTCACATTAAATGGAGGTGCAGTCTCTTGGAAGAGTTCAAAACAGGATGTTGTTGCTCTATCCACTACAGAGTCGGAGTACATCGCCGCATCATTGGCAGCTCAGGAAGCTGCATGGATGAAGAAATTCATCGACGACTTAGGAGTAGTCCCTTCCATTCAGGACCCTCTTGAGATCTTTTGTGACAACGAGGGTGCGATTGCTCAAATCAAGGAACCTCGTGCTCACCAAAAGACCCGTCACATTGAGCGGAGATTCAACTACATAAGGGATGAAGTTGAAAAAGGAAAGATATGTATTCGTAAAGTTCACACAGATCTTAATATAGCGGATCCTCTCACGAAGCTCTTACATGGAGCAAAACATACTGGACATGTTTGTGCATTAGGGCTTCGATATTCTAGTGATTGGTCATGATCTGTTTAAGTATTGTAACGGAACGAAATTGTTCAAACTCATTAATATAATTATGGTATTAATTTATTTTGAGTCACGTTCCTATTTTGCATATTTTATCCATGAATAAGTAATTATTCTAAAATTCCATAGTCGATCACATTCGTGGGAACAAGTGTGAGGTTTAGACTATTATGAACTTGGATTGGTATACATTCACGGGATAAATGTGGGGCAAGGTTGCAACCAAGGTTCACAGATATTTGTGGAACACAAATATTGGAAGACCCGCTCTCAAGACTTACTATATAGAGCCTTTGTGGTTGATCACTTGTAATCTTGAGTAAAGGCGAATATCATTGTATTCACTAAGTATTATGCCTTGATTCTTTCCTTCGCTATTCTGAAATATGGTAGTTCATAAGGAAGAGCTCAGGTGTAATACAAAGTATATATCTAGGACGTATGTAATCAAGATGGAATTTGTCCCTCTTATTCGTTGAGAGTCAGATGTCTAAGGCCTGATAAAGTTAAATCTAAAAGAGAGTGATCACTCTGTGTCTCTTGGATTTAACATGACATCTAGGATGAAAGGATGTGATGAAAGATTCACCTATTCATATTTGAGATGGAAACTCTAAAGGGATGATGTTATTGAATGGCACATAGTCATAACATATTGGGGGTGATGGACGGCCGTTAGGTGGTATCCGTCACTTGCATTAATTTCTTATGTTCTCGTGCAAGTGGGAGATTGTAGGTTTTTCTTATGCCCAAGAGACATATTAAATTAATGTGGCTAATACGTTATGACCCCAAGTCGGGTCATACCCAATAACAAGCTTACCGACACTCTATATGTATTTAATCTCAACGGTTGGATCGTTAAATAAATACGTAACACTTGAACTTTCTAAAATCGGTTTTCTAAAATATTATCACTTGAGATAAAATACATGGTTTTATATAAATATAAAAAGTTTTATATATATTAAGACATTGTTATTTTATTAAACATGTGCAAAATTTTGTGTCTTCAAGGATGACACACCCATGCCTATTTTGTTACTTTTAACACAATATTCCTTATGTACATGCAAGGGTCTTAAAACCAAGGCTTGACTCAAGTTGTAGTACACATAAGTGATCAAAAAAAACTGCATTCAGCTGATTTTTTTTGGGCATTTCTGGCTGAACTGTTTTAACAAAAAAAGGGAGCTTTTTTCTTGTAAAATTATGTGATTAAGTGTTCTAAATCCTAACTAATTTGAAGGTTTTGTTAGTGCATCAAAAGCTTGGGGTATTACACACTTGAGGCTTCAAGTTAGAAGTTTTCTTGCCTTCA
The DNA here is from genome assembly GCF_046630445.1 of Rutidosis leptorrhynchoides. Classification (NCBI taxonomy): domain Eukaryota; kingdom Viridiplantae; phylum Streptophyta; class Magnoliopsida; order Asterales; family Asteraceae; genus Rutidosis; species Rutidosis leptorrhynchoides. The sequence continues at coordinate 271,084,197 of NC_092334.1, forward strand.
TCTTCATCATCATCTTGCACATTTGTAAACTACCCTCAACAAGCTTGAGGAGGTATAAACTCTAAACCCACTCTTAGTTTGTAAGTATGTTTCACAACTTGATCCTTTTTGGGATTTAACTTTAAATGGTTAAAGATTTACAAGTTTTAAAATGGTAAATTATACGCTTCCGCAAATCTTATTTCTTGAATGATTATAAGTATTATGAAACTTGTTAAATACCAACACCTTGTAGTTGATCAAATAAGTCGTCGATTCTCGGTAGTGGGCAGCGGTTCTTGATGGTAAGTTTGTTCAACTCTCGGTAGTCGATACACAACCTGAATGTACCATCTTTCTTCTTGACAAACAAAACAGGAGCTCCCCACGATGATGTGCTTGGTCGAATGAAACCATGCTCTAAAAGTTCTAGTAATTGGCTTTGCAGTTCTTTCATCTCGCTGGGTGCGAGTCTGTAAGGAGCACGAGCTATTAGTGCAGCTCCTGGTACAAGATCTATTTGAAATTCAACGGATCGATGTGGGGGTAATCCAGGTAATTCTTTTAGAAATACATCGGGAAATTCTTTTGCGACGGGTAATGGTGTATCCTATCGTATACACACATAAAAGGCATAATAGTTGCATAAAAATAGCATCAGGAAGGCTGGAAACAACAGTTTTGTGGAGATTGTCCATCCAGCGTTCTCCGCTGTACAGGCTGCTCCGTCATGCGTAAGCCCTGAAGGCCGCCTAGCGCATAAGCCCTGGTCGGAGAGCGCCGCATTTACCATAAATTTCGGAGCACATGTAACAGAACGTATCATCATTTGACACGTGTCCCCAAACAAATCTGGTAGATCTGACACTATAAATAGACCCCTTGGGTCGTCATTTTACACAAGTTCAGATATTCTGACAACTTTGAGACCTGAGACTTCACTTCTCTTTCTCTCTCTACTTTCTCTCACTAGAAGTCATCCAGCTAGCACTTTTACGCTCTACGGATGACAGATTGATTAAGCCACCCCACAAGTTTCTACACTTGTGAACCGGGTCTGCAGGGATTATTTCCCGAGGGTAAAAATCAATCGGCAACACTCCGCCCTCCTAAAGCTAGATCACTTCTAGCCTCTTGTTAACATACTAACCCTTACCTCATAAGGAAATAGGTGTTAACAATGGCGCCATCCACTAATGCAAAGAACACACGAAACGGAAAAGGAACGAAAGCAGCTGAAGCTCCATTTGTACTTGAAGCAGTCAATCATCCATCAACTGACGACATGGTCACTGTTGAAGATGTACCTATTTCACCACTAGATGGTACGATTGAAGAAACAGTTGCTGAAACTACATAGAGGCTTAAACATTTGGCAACTAATTCGGAGAAAAGGCCAGTAATTGAAGAAGCGACAGCTAAAAGTGCAGAGAGACTTCCAAATTTTGTTACTAATCCAGAGCAACGACCATTGATGCAACCACGGCAATGTCCGTCATTTATACCTTTTCGGCGGATGGCGGATGGCAAAGATAAGCAGATAATGAAAAGGCAATCTATATCAAAGTACAAGTTATCCAGGCTACTTGACAAGCTGGGCAGTCTTATTGATGACTCTGGGGATGATAACGACTTGAGCTGTGATAATAATGACTCTGATGATGAAATTGACAAAGATGAGTTCATGTCAGAGAAGTAGGCAGTGTTGCTTTTAAATGACATTCTTAAGCAGACAGCTCCGGCAAAATATAAGCAATGCTTAGCGCAGCCCGCCGTCCGTGCTGTGGCCGTGGACAATTTCTTTGCCCTCATTACTGGAGAGCAAGCCACCGGCCATGGCAGAATCTACACAGTGTTTCATTGATCGAATTGCTAATTATCCATTGCCCAGAAATCTTGCTATACTAGCAATTGGAGTTTATGATGGCACAACGGATCCGAAAGATTTTCTGACTATGTTTGAAGGTGTTATGAGGTTGCAGCATTGGGAGGATGAAACTGCGTGCCATATGTTTCCTATGGTATTGCAGAAAATGGCACGCGAATGGTTTGCTAGTTTGCCGCCAAGGAGTATTTCCAGTTTTCTTGATTTGAGAACAAAATTTGTGATGCAATACCAAAATCTACGGAGCTGTACTCTGACACATCTTGATGCACACGAGATCACAATGCATCATAACGAATCTTTGAGCAATTTTATGAAGCGTTATACACTTGAAGCACAGAAAATTCCTGATTATCCAGAATCACAGCTTGTATCTGGTTTCATTTTCTGTTTGGACCGGCGACGGTTTAGTGCACTTGTTCATGCATTATGGTATGACTTGGCAAAAACATTGCATCAAGCTTTGGAGGTTGCACAGAGGCATGTTCGAGCTGGTGAGCGTGGGTTGAACAAGTTTGATACTGGCAGTAGTAGCAAGCCGCACAACGGAGGATAGTATTTTGACAGAAATCAGAGAAGGAATGACAATTCAAATGGAGGATGGAGAGGAAACAATCACCCTAATGATTTTCACCACAACAGAAAGCCAATAGAAAGGCACCCGTTGATTATGGCGCTTACCAAAACTCCGAAAGAGATCCTCTTCACTGAACCAATTCGGACCACTTTCAATGCTCCAGCACCTATGGAAGAAAGGGAGGGTCCAAAGAGTGAGTTGTGGTTCGATTTCCATGAGGCTTGGGGCCATGATACGGACAATTGTAAATCTTTGATGAGAGAAATTATAGCGAAAATCAAGGCAGGAGACCTGAATCATCTGTTGCCTGGCAAACAGTACAGGAGGAATGATCCTCACAGGAAATTTGCGTGGCAAAGGAATGATGGTAGCAGAGGACGCCGTGGAGAGAACAAAAGAGAGCAGCATGGCGGAAGAGATAATCGGAACCAACCGCAGTACGGAGAACGGATCACAGAGCGTGAGACAACTCCAAAAGTTGTAATCAGGATGGTTTGGATTAATGATGGTCATTATGAAGAAGGTGAATCATCAAACAGCAATTTGGACAGCTGGAGATATGCCCCAATTATCTTTCAGCCAATTCAGAATTGGGCATTGTCCGTCCAACCAGTGATCATTTCAGCAGAGATAGCAAATAAGTTTGTCAATTGTATCTACACAGATACAGGAAGTGAAGCTGACATCATCTATTGGCATTGTTTGAGAACTTTTCCAAGGCATGTGCAGAGCAGAGCTAGGCAAACGAGGTTGAAAGTTTCTGGACTAACAGGAGCACCAATAAATGCCATGGGGTAGATTCGTTTGGAAGTTGTTATGGGCACATTCCCATTGTTGAGAACGGAAACAATTGATTTCACAATCATAGATGGCAATTCTCGTTTTAATGTCCTTTTTGGAAGAACAGCTTTGGCTAAGTTTGGAGCAATAACATCGATGGCCCATGCAGAGGTCAGATTCCCCACTCCAAATGGAGTCGCAGCCATACATTCACAGTATGTGCAGCCAACAAGGGAAAGATCAACGTTTGCAAATGGGCCAGAAGGCAGAATGAATCAGAGAAGGCGTGATAGGTTATTCAGCAAGGAAGAAGTTCAGGAGTTTTTCATTCCGTAAGCAAGTGTGAAGGCCGGACAGCGCTGGGCGCTCGGCATATGAAGAAGCAATTTGTCAACAAGTTATCAAGAACAGTGTTTATCTTTTCAATAAAGAGCAGTTTCATTTAGCATTTCAATAAAATCAGTCTTTTACAATCGTTGTACTCATGCCTGTTTGGCATTTGAAGAACACATTTCGAATTATATGATGAAGCAGCGTTTATCAAACTTACTGTGAACCATTGTGGTTATTTTGCAGTGCATACATTAGCAATTGCATACATTAAACATTCATGACGTACTAATTAGGCTTGATCCACCTAAAAGTCGTCATCAATCGTTTATGTACTGCACAGTACTGAACAATAATTTTATATTTTTCTTAAACAAAGTGCTGCCCGTGACAAATGTAAAACATTACATTTATAACCTGCCCACAGAAGGATCGTATTTTTAAATACCTCCGATGGCGGAAGCTTTTGTGCCGGCCAGTAAAGGCACAAGGGATCGGCTAGAAAACGTTTAAGTTTTACTAGAACGCACCGAGGAATGATACAAAACTCAGATACTTGTCATGACAAACATTATAAAAAATTACTTCACAGAACGAAGTTATATATTTTATGTATGAAGGCAAAATAATTAGCAATTCTTCCTCATATACTTTATGACGGAAGGCGTAAGACGGAGAGTTTATTGATTTATAGTCATTCTTCTAAAACACTTCATAATTCTTCCTCATTAATTTTATGATGGAAGGCGTAATCAGACATCGTATTCTTGATACTGCAAGGCATTTACATATGAGTTACCTTATGCACTTTTCAAAATGATTTACTCAAATTATACACTGTACAATTGTGTATAGAAATTTTATGCTCAGGTGCATAATTGATTGGTTTTAAAGCGTTAAGCATAAAAATATTTGCAACAAGCATATAAGCACACATAGTCATCACAATAAAGTCAGTATATATATATATATAATGTTAAAGTCAGTAAGAAATTTATTACAAAACATTGTTTGAAATTTTTACAAAGATCAATTAAACTGGACGCCAAGCACATCTTGAGAAGAAGAGTCTTCTTTGCTGCATACTTCATCATAAACAATCTTCAGATTTATCAATTTGTTCTTGGCCTCATCAACTTTTTCTTGAGTACCAGGAGGTATAAGTTTGGCAATGGCAGCAGAAAGAGTTTGGTTGGGAGCAAGGCGTTTGAACAGCTTGCCGGTCACATCAGCAATAGCATGGGCACATGCAGCATCAACATAATCATTGTTGGGATTCCCTACAAGACTGGATCCAAGCACTTTAGCTATCAGACCTGGCACACCTTTCTTGAGCTCAGCAAAATTGCCCTCGCCTTTCTCCGCCCTCCGGAGTAGCTCAGCAGACTTCTCTCTCTCTGCACTCAGCTGTTTCTCCAGCTCACCCACTTTCACCTGCTCAGCATCCTTTTCCCCTTGCAGAACAGCAGCAACATCTTGAGCACTTTTTAACTCAACTTCTTTAACCTTTATTATTTTCTGCTCATCATTTAAGGCACGCTCAGCATCAGCAGCTCTTTTACGAGCATTTGCACTTTCAGCTATGTCCTTACGAGTAAAAGTAAGAATAGACTCTTGATGTTCCTGCAGTTGCAGCACAGAATCCAGGTGGTTAGTTAGCAGTACATGAGCTGCCATAGTTGATTCCCTGAGTTGATGAGAACGGAGAGCAGAGAATTGGGGTTTCAGCTCAGGGATAACACAACCCTGTACATCAATAAAATTTTATCAGTTATTTCAAACAGCTAACATCAATAAATTACAAGCATATATATGCAGAGGGTCTTATCGTTCATACCTGAATAAGAGTTGCAAATTCTTTATCTTTAGTGGCGGGGTTTGCAATGATGGCTTGCAAAGCCGTCATATGAGCAGGAAGAGTTGGCTCTTGAACATTGGAGGAGGTGACAGCAGGATTAGTGATATTTGGAAGAGGAGAATCATAAGCAGAGTTGCCTTCAGGCCTATCTTCATGAAATTCAGATTCATCGAAGGGAGAAAAGTTTGGTTCAGGAATTTTCAAGCCCTTCTCTCTATCACTTTCAAGATTCCTCTCCGGCCTCCAGTCACCGCCCTCCGTAGCCTTCCCTTGGCTATCATCCGACTCTGCTAAAATTACTAATAAAAACAAATTAGTATTATGAACAAACATAACAGTTATAAGCAAAAACATGTGCATTTTCAAAAGAGAGCAGAATGGACATACTTCTCCTACGTTTTTTCTTTTTGCCCTCCTCAGTACTCTTCACCCTTTTAGAGCCTATGCTCTTCTTTCTTCTCTTTTGGGCTGGAGGAGGAGTAGGTTTTTTGGTTTCACCCGTGATGTCAATTGATGCCGATGTTTGCTGATCGGCGGTGGTGGTGTCATCCGTTGTCCGCTCAGTGTCTGTATGATCAGACCCGGATTCGCTGTCTGAGTTGCTCACAGTAATTTCTTTCCCCTTTTCAGCATCAGTAGCAGCTTTAGCTTCAGCTGCAACTCTCTCCGCCTCAAGCTCTTCAACAGTTTTGTCACGAGCAGTGACCTCCACATCATCATAAAGATCAGGGGATAAAAGAGCAGAGCGGACCTGCATCACGGAGTTGCCTGCAAAGATTACACATTAATAGCAATATAAGTACACATGACAAACAGTGGACAAAAATCTATATATATAATTGTTAACACCTATTTCCTTATAAGATAAGGCTTAGTATGTCAACAAGAGACCAGAAGTGATTTAGCTTTTAGGAGGGCGGAGTGTTGCCGATTGATTTTTACCCTCGGGAAATAATCCCTGCAGACCCGGTATACAAGTGTAAGAACTTGTGGGGTGGCTTAATCAATCTGTCGTCCGCAGAGCGTATAACTGCTAGCCGGATGACTTCTGGTGAGAGAAAGTAGAGAGAGAAAGAGAGAGGTGAAGTCTCAGCTCTCAAAATTGTCAGAATGTCTGAACCCTGTAAAATGACGACCCAAGGGGTCTATTTATAGTGTTAGATCCACCAGATTGCTCGGGGACACGTGTCAGATGATTATACGTTCTGTTATTCGTGGTCCAAAATTTATGCTGAAAGTGCCGTTCTCCGACGAGGGCTTACACGCTAGGCGGCCTTCAGGGCTTACGCATGATGGAGCAGCCTGTACAGCGGAGAACGCTGGACAGACAATCTCCACAAAACTGTTGTTTCCAGCCTTCCTGATGCTATTTTTATGCAACCATTATGCCTTTTATGTGTGTATACGATAGGATACACCATTAAGTCCCCCAGTTTAAGGACTTAAGCATTTGAAAAATGATTAATTTGTTAAACTTTTGATAACGCATGCCAACCAAAATCTTCACATTTCACCTTTTCCTTTCGCATTGGGAATCACACCACATGCATTAAATGATAGGCGAATTTTACTGACAACATGATGATTGCTAAAATATCGCACGCGCCTTTTAGCTGTAAAAGGACTCTTCGATGTACTCACCTTTTTATCTTGTCCTTACACGTGTGTGGCTGAAAACAAAACCCACAATTCACCACTAACTACAGCTGTTATATCTTCTTACTTTTAACCATCATAAACCCTAACCGATAATTCACTTTTACAACTTCCTTCTACAGTATTCATCTTCTTCCATTAATACCTTCTTTATTTTCTGTTTCATTAGAACATTAATGGCAGACATAAAGGATGTTGCAGCTATTCCTAGCAGAGTAAATGAGAGATATTTAAGCGAGCTACTGCAACATTTCCCTAGATTAGCTGGTGTTGAACCAGTGATTCCTGCAATTAATGCCAGAGCCTGTTCACCGCCCCCTGGAAAAGTTGCCATTTATGGCCATTCAATCTTCAGATTTTGCTTACGTTTACCATTTACACCTTTCTTCTTAGAAGTTTGCAGATTTTTCGGTGTTGCTGTTGGTCAATTCGAACCAGCATCAATTCGAAAGATCTTGATTTTTGAAATGTATTGTCACGCAAGGAAAATTGAGCCATCAATTCGAATATTTTGTCATCTGGTACGCATAGCACGCCATGAAAATGGTTGGTTTACATTCAATAAACTTCATGGGTTTCTGAAACCTGTAGTTGATCATCCTGGCGATAACTGGTATGCTTCATTTATTTACATAAATGAAGATGTAATTGATAAACAATACTCAGCTACTCGAGTATGGCGCAAATATTCGCATAACATTTCTGTTACCTTTCCAAAACTCGTCACCAAAGAAAACCTTTTGTTTAAGAAGATTAAAGCTGAACAAATTAATGATATTAAATATGGGGAACACATGCTTTCACTGACATCCATGAGTCAAGATTGGGATATCTCTCAAGGTTATGCTTGTATTCTTGCTGGGAAAAAGAGTAAGCATTTACTTTTGCTATATATGCTTAAATAAAATGTTCTTCTGTATCTATCCATTTAATCACTGTGACACTTTAATTTTTTGCAGAAATTACTCCGCTTACCGCTATGCGATCATCATGTTATTCACAGCTTACTTTTAGCACTGAGAAAATTATTGATGATACCCCCAAAACTGATGAAGTGAGGGAGGAGGAAGATGAAGAAGAAGAAGTAGAAGAAGACATAGGTATGAATCGGATTGCCTCTAGAGAACGTCGTACCTCGGGTAATGAAAATGACAACACTGAATTATGCAAAATTCCATACCAAAACCTGTACTTGTTTTCTTACATACCCAGTACTGGTGGATTTTATAATCCAAACCCTTCCTTATATTTTATGCCACCTTTGAAATGTTGTGAAGCATATTGGAACTCTTTTATAAGTAACAATTTTCCTTTATCTCCAACAGCTAGTGCATCACATCAAGACACTATCTTAGCAACTCTTCCGCCTTCCGCCAAGAGGAGAAGAACTGGTCAAATTCCTTCGTCATCTGCTCAACAGGGAGCTGGCCCTAGTTCTTCTCAACAACAAATTACGCTTCCCCATCTTGACACAAACATGCTCTCTTCTCTTTTAAAAGGACCACCACATTCGTATGAAGATTTCATGACTTTTCTGAATGCTATGGTGTGTGATAATGCTAAAAATGAACATATATTTCATAGCATTATTCCTCAAGAAAGACAAGCTTTTAGTTGCAATTGTTCTATTTACAAGAGATATTCGTTTAAATAATAAAAGGTGAAGACAAAAGACAGATTCGACGAATTGAAGACGCAAACGACCAAAAAGCTCAAAAGTACAAAAGACAATCAAAAAGGTTCCAATTATTGATAAGAAACGTCTCGAAATTACAAGAGTACAAGATTCAAAACGCAAAGTACAAGATATTAAATTGTACGCGAGGACGTTCGAAAATCCGGAACCGGGACCAGAGTCAACTCTTAACGCTCGACGCAACGGACTAAAAATTACAAGTTAACTATGTATATAAATATAATATAATATATAATTAATTATATTAATTATATATATATTATATTTATAAATAAAAAACCGTCGGCAGAGAAAAACTCCAAGGACTGAGCTGTAAAAGTAACCTCCGCGACTCGCGGAGTTTGAAGAGGTTTTCACCGCGAGTCGCGGAGCCCCAAATTTCAACTCTGCCTATAAAGCAAACCGAATTCTGATCAAAAACCATATCTTTTTCTTCTCTTATCATACGTAAAATTTATATATATATATATATATATATAATTTATATTTTAATTTTAATTTTAATTCTAATAATAAGGGTATGTTAGCGAATGTTGTAAGGGTGTAAGTCGAAATTCTGTCCGTGTAACGCTACGCTATTTTTAATCATTGTAAGTTATGTTCAACCTTTTTACATTAATGTCTCGTAGCTAAGTTATTATTATGCTTATTTAAAACGAAGTAATCATGATGTTGGGCTAATTACTAAAATTGGGTAATTGGGCTTTGTACCATAATTGGGGTTTGGACAAAAGAACGACACTTGTGGAAATTAGACTATGGGCTATTAATGGGCTTTATATTTGTTTAACTAAATGATAGTTTGTTAATGTTAATATAAAGATTTACAATTGGGCGTCCCTATAAATTACCATATACACTCGATCGGACACGATGGGCGGGGTATTTATATGTACGAATAATCGTTCATTTAACCGGACACGGGAATGGATTAATAGCCACTAGAATAATTAAAACAGGGGTGAAATTACATTCAAGGGTAATTGGTGTAATTGTTAACAAAGTAGTAAAACCTTGGTTTACACGCAGTCGATAACCTGGTGTATTCATTAAACAAAGTATTAAAACCTTGTTACAATTCGAATCCCCAATTAGTTGGAATATTTAACTTCGGGTATAAGAATAATTTGATGAGGACACTCGCACTTTATATTTATGACTGATGGACTGTTATGGACAAAAACCAGACGGACATATTAAATAATCCAGGACAAAGGACAATTAACCCATGGGCATAAAACTAAAATCAACACGTCAAACATCATGATTACGGAAGTTTAAATAAGCATAATTCTTTTATTTCATATTTAATTTCCTTTATTTTATATTTAATTGCACTTCTAATTATCGCACTTTTATTTATTGTTATTTAATCGCACTTTTAATTATCGTACTTTTTAATTATCGCAATTTTATTTTATCGCACTTTTATTATTCGCAATTTCATTATCGTTATTTACTTTACGCTTTAATTTAAGTCTTGTATTTATTTTATATTTTACATTAGGTTTTAACTGCGACTAAAGTCTTAAAATCGACAAACCGGTCATTAAACGGTAAAAACCCCCCTTTATAATAATAATATTACTTATATATATATTTGTATTTTTAATAAAAGTAAACTAATATAGCGTTGAGCTTTGTTTAAAGATTTCCCTGTGGAACGAACCGGACTTACTAAAAACTACACTACTTTACGATTAGGTACACTGCCTATAAGTGTTGTAGCAAGGTTTAAGTATATCCATTCTATAAATAAATAAATATCTTGTGTAAAATTGTATCGTATTTAATAGTGTTTTCTGCTAAAATTAATAACTATTTTATATACACCTCGCATAACATCAAGTATTTTTGGCGCCGCTGCCGGGGATCATCTTAAAAGCCGGAAGCGCAACGCTAATATAAAAAAAAAGGGATTTTTTTGTTTACTTTTATTAAAATTCGTTTTTGTAAAAATACGTTTTAAATATTCAAAAATATAAAAAGAAAAACAAAAATATAAGTATTTTTAAGATTTTGTTAAATATTTAAGTTTTATAAGTTTCTTTATTTTTATTTTAGTTTATAAAAATATAAGCTTTATTAACTATCTTTTATTTATAGAAAAGAATTAAAAACAGAAAATAAAAAAAAAAATAAATAAAGAAAAAACGCGTCGATTCAAACTGTGCCAGAATTGAAATTCTGAACCCCGCGACTCGCGGGGTTTTCTTCATTAATTACCGCAACTCGCGGAGGTTATCTGACAGGCGACAGGAAGCCCTAATTCAGCATTAATTACGGTTTATTATTAATTATAATTATTATTTAAACCTAATTATTATTATTATTATTATTAGTTTTATTTTTATTTTTACTTTTTATTTAATTTATGTATTTAGTATTAATTAGTTTTATTAAATTGTAAAATTAGTAGTTTTATTAAAAAAATAATATAAAAATAATATTTTTATAAAAATTGTACTTTTTACAACTTTTTGTATATTTTTATATTTTGTCCCTTTTTAATCGTTGTAGCGTAATATTTGTATTTTTAGCTCATATTTAATTTTAAACTTAGTTTTTGCTATAGTTATTTTTACTCCTAGATTTTTAGGCTTTGCCGTAGAATTCCTTAAGTGCTTTTTCTTTAGACTAAGATTTAGGTGCTTTAGAATTTTGCGACGCCTTTTTAAGTTTTAGTTTCTTTTTAAGTTATTTCCATTTTGGATTTAGTTTTTCCTGTAAGCTTTAATATTTTTAGACCTTTTACTATGTATCAATTATCATTCCAATTAGTAATCTCAATTTGCGATTATAATTTTAAGTTAGTTGTAGTAATAAGGTTAGGTTAGTATTTTTAAGTTTTTATAAGTTTCTTTTATTTTTCCGTTACCTTTTATTTTTCAACCATTTTTTCTTTTTCGACCTTTTTCGACGAACTCTTTTTCTCTCTTATTTCTCGCTATTCTAGTTTTTAGGACATAGATTTTTATTCTACTTCTTATCTAAATTTCTTAAAATTACGAAAATTTATTTTAAGTGGTTAAATTGATAGACATCAAAATTTTCTGGTTCGTAGTAATAGTTGGATTTGTACGTGGACCGGGTTATTGGAGCCAAACAGTCCTCAATTATATTGAGACCAAACGAATCCTGCCCCTCTGCTGCATCTTTTGGCTATTCGAAACGTGGGCAAAATCAGAAAAGTCTATTAATTGGATAACTTATTATAATTTTTCTTTCCTTTTAAAAACTAATAGGATATTCAGTGAATGCACCGAGCAAGACGTTCATCACCTTTTGTACGTTCACCACCTGTAACTAGATCAAGACATTTAGCAAATATAACCGCCGTTGATTTTTCTTTAGAATCGTCATCCAGTCAACCAAGTACTTCAGTTCAAATTTCCGATAATCCATTTTTTGAACCCAACCTCACAATTGAGAATCCAGAGAATATTCAGGAACGGTTCATAGATCCTGAACCATTAAACTTTCCTCCGGAACCACCAATCATTCAAACAGAGATTGTTGAGGAACGAACCATTAAATCAGAATCATCTAGTGATACCGATTCAACAAATTCAGTTATGGAGAATCTGGAACCTTTAAGTATGGAAGACCGAATGAGAGCTAAACGCACTGGCCAAGGTCACGCAATTACTCATCCAGACATTAATGCGCCAGATTATGAAATCAAAGGACAAATTCTACACATGGTGACTAATCAATGCCAATTTAGTGGTGCGCCGAAGGAAGATCCAAATGAACATCTACGTACCTTTAATAGGATCTGCACACTATTTAAAATCCGAGAAGTGGAGGATGAACAGATATATCTCATGTTATTTCCCTGGACTTTAAAGGGAGAAGCCAAAGATTGGTTGGAATCGTTACCTGAAGGGGCGATCGATACATGGGACGTTTTAGTTGACAAATTTCTTAAACAATTCTTTCCTGCATCTAAAGCCGTAAGACTTCAAGCAGAAATTGTTACGTTCACACAGAAACCAAATGAAACTCTATATGAGGCGTGGACAAGATATGGAAAGTTATTAAGAGGATGTCCGTAACATGGTTTAGACACCTGTCAAATAGTACAAATATTCTACCAAGGATGCGACATCACTACAAGAAAAGACATAGATATAGCAGCTGGTGGTTCTATTATGAAGAAAACCGAAACTGATGCTTACAAAATTATTGATAATACTGCTTCCCACTCACATGAGTGGCACCAAGAAAAAGACATCATTAGATCATCTAAAGCAGCTAGAGCCGATTCTAGCCATGACTTAGATTCCATTTCCGCAAAGATAGATGCTGTGGAGAGACGAATGGAAAAGATGACTAAAGATATTCACTCAATACGAATTAGTTGTGAGCAGTGTGGAGGACCACATTTGACAAAAGATTGTCTCAGTATTGAATTAACAATGGAACAAAGAGAGAATATTTCATACATAAACCAAAGGCCTGGAAATAATTATCAGAATAATTATCAGAATAATTATCAACCGCCAAGACCGATTCACAATCAAAACCATAATTATAACCGAAATATTTCATACAACAACCAACAAGGTCCTAGCAATCAACAAGTATCCAATAATACTTATAATCAGCAAAGACCTAATTTTCAAAACAAACCACCACAACAAACCGATGATAAAAAGCCGAATTTAGAAGATATGATGACGAAGCTAGTTGAAACTCAAACGCAGTTTTTCACATCTCAAAAACAAACAAATGAACAAAATGCTCAAGCATTTAGAAATCAACAAGCTTCTATTCAAAATCTGGAACAAGAAGTAAGTAACCTAGCAAGGTTAATAGGTGAAAGAAAACCGGGAAGTCTACCTAGCGATACAAATGCTAACCCCCGGAATGAAACAGCTAAAGCTATTACCACAAGAAGTGGTACAACACTTAAACCACCTGAAATACCTGTAACTTCTGATGAAACCATTCCTACTCCACAAGAACCACAACCTGATCAAGATAAGGAAAAAGAACCGGTAGTTGAAAAGGTTAATGAAGATAACACAGTTAAGGATAAACCTTATGTTAAACCATACCAACCACCACTTCCTTATCCGAGTAAAATGAAGAAAGAGAAACTTGAAGCCGAGCAATCCAAATTCTTGGATATGTTTAAACAGATAAATGTAAATCTTCCTTTCATTGATGTGATTTCAGGAATGCCTAGATATGCTAAATTCTTGAAAGATCTAATCTCAAATAGAAAGAAAATGGAAGAACTCTCGGCTGTTACTATGAATGCTAATTGTTCAGCAGTGCTGTTGAATAAGATACCAGAAAAACTATCTGATCCAGGAAGTTTCACAATTCCATGTTTTCTGGGTAGTCTTAGTTCAATAGAAGCATTGGCAGACTTAGGTGCTAGTATAAATCTAATGCCGTATTCACTATACGCTAAACTAGACCTTGGAGAATTGAAACCAACAAGAATAAGCATACAACTAGCCGATCGATCAATAAAATATCCTAGAGGGATAATGGAGAACATGCTAGTTAAAGTTGGTACTTTAGTATTTCCAGTAGATTTTGTTGTCTTGGACATGGAAGAAGATTCTCAAGTTCCTCTCATATTAGGAAGACCATTCTTAAACACGGCTAAAGCAATGATAGACGTGTTCGGTAAGAAACTGACCCTAAGTATAGAGGACGAGAGTGTTACCTTTTCAGTTGATAGAGCAATGCAACAACCACAATCTGCAGATGATACATGTTATTATATTCAAACTATAGATGCACATGCAGAATTATTAGAAGAATTTCCAGAATTAAAAGGAACAGGAGAATGTTCTTTAGGAGAAGGTAATGAACCAATTGATGAAGCTGAAATGTTAGCTACACTTATAGCTAATGGATATGAAACAACAACAGAAGAAATTCAAATGCTAAAAGAAGAAGAAAGATATCGATATAAATCATCGATAGAAGAACCTCCGAAATTAGAGTTAAAGCCACTTCCAAACCATTTGGAATACGCTTATTTACATGGTGAATCTGAATTACCTGTAATAATATCGTCTTCTCTTACTGAAAATGAGAAATCACAACTCATTTCTGTGTTGAAAGCTCATAAACCAGCCATTGCATGGAAGATTCATGATATTAAAGGAATAAGTCCTTCGTATTGCACACATAAAATCCTTATGGAAGAAGGTCATAAAACGTATGTGCAACGCCAACGAAGACTAAATCCTAATATGCAAGATGTAGTTAAGAAAGAGATTATTAAACTGCTAGATGCAGGTTTAATTTATCCAATCTCTGATAGTCCATGGGTAAGCCCAGTTCAATGCGTGCCTAAGAAGGGTGGCATGACTGTCATTACAAATGAGAAAAATGAGCTTATTCCTACTAGGACTGTAACAGGATGGCGTGTATGTATTGATTATAGAAAATTAAATGACGCCACCAGAAAAGATCACTTTCCCTTACCTTTCATAGATCAAATGTTGGAAAGATTAGCCGGAAATAGTTACTATTGTTTTCTAGATGGATTTTCCGGATATTTTCAAATTCCAATAGCACCCGAAGATCAAGAGAAAACCACATTCACGTGCCCTTATGGTACTTTTGCTTACAAACGCATGCCATTTGGACTTTGTAACGCCCCTGCAACCTTTCAAAGGTGTATGATGGCGATTTTTCACGACATGATAGAAGAATGCATGGAAGTATTCATGGATGACTTTTCAGTCTTCGGTAATACATTTAAATCATGTCTAGTTAATCTGGAACGAATGCTAATTAGATGCGAAAAATCAAATCTAGTACTTAATTGGGAGAAATGCCATTTCATGGTTAAAGAAGGCATCGTTCTTGGACATAAAATTTCAAAAGAAGGAATTGAAGTGGATAGAGCTAAAGTAGATGTAATTGCTAAACTTCCACATCCCACCAATGTTAGAGGAGTTAGGAGTTTTCTAGGGCATGCCGGTTTTTACCGACGTTTCATAAAAGATTTTTCTAAAATTGCCACTCCTATGAATAAACTCCTAGAAAAGGATGCGCCATTCATCTTTTCAGATGAGTGTATCAAATCTTTTAATATTCTTAAAGAAAAACTCACTAATGCACCGATCATGATAACACCAAATTGGAATCTACCATTTGAACTAATGTGCGATGCAAGTGATTTTGCAATGGGAGCCGTTTTAGGACAAAGGATTGAAAAACGATTTCAACCTATATATTATGCTAGTAAGACGTTACAAGGAGCACAAACGAACTATACAACTACTGAAAAAGAACTCCTTGCTATTGTCTTTGCTTTTGACAAATTTCGATCATATCTCGTTCTAGCAAAAACGGTGGTCTATACCGACCATTCTGCTCTTAGATACCTATTTTCAAAACAAGATGCTAAACCAAGATTAATCCGTTGGATCTTACTCTTACAAGAGTTTGATATTGAAATCCGAGATAAAAGAGGAGCAGAAAATCTCGCCGCTGATCATCTTTCTCGTCTTGAAAATCCCGAATTAGAAGTTCTAAATGAATCAGCCATACAAGACAACTTTCCTGATGAATATCTATTGAAGATAGATTATAAAGAAATCCCATGGTTTGCAGACTATGCAAATTATTTAGTATGTGGATTCCTTGAAAAAGGATTATCGTACCAAAAACGAAAGAAATTCTTCAGTGATATAAAACACTATTTCTGGGAAGATCCACATCTGTTTAAAAGTTGTCCCGATGGAATAATACGCCGATGTGTATTTGGAGATGAAGCTAGTAAAATTTTAAACCATTGTCACACAGGACCAACAGGAGGGCATTATGGGCCTCAACTAACAGCAAGAAAAGTTTATGAAGCTGGATTCTATTGGCCTACAATTTACAAAGACGCACACCTTCTTTGCAAATCCTGTGATGCATGTCAAAGGGCCGGAAAAATAAGTCAACGTGATGAAATGCCACAAAATGTCATCCAAGTATGTGAAGTATTTGACATTTGGGGTATTGACTTTATGGGTCCATTTCCAAAATCTAATAATAATCTATATATACTCGTAGCCATTGATTATGTATCTAAATGGGCGGAAGCACAAGCTCTCCCAACTAACGATGCACGAGTTGTAGTCAACTTTTTAAAACGTCTTTTTGCAAGGTTTGGAACACCGAAAGCTTTAATAAGTGATCGGGGTACTCATTTCTGTAATAATCAACTTGAGAAAGTTCTTAAAAGATATGGAGTAACTCATAAAATCTCCACCGCATATCATCCACAAACAAGTGGACAAGTTGAAAATACCAACCGAGCTTTAAAACGTATTCTAGAGAAAACCGTAGGATCAAATCCGAAGGAATGGTCCATTAAATTGGAGGATGCACTCTGGGCTTTTAGAACAGCCTACAAAACTCCAATTGGAACCACACCTTTTAGACTTATTTATGGAAAAGCATGTCATCTTCCAGTAGAAATTGAACACAAAGCATTTTGGGCTTTGAAGACATGTAATCTTGATTTACATGAAGCCGGACGTCTACGATTAAGTCAACTAAATGAATTAGAAGAATTAAGACATGAAGCATACGAAAATTCGTTAATCTATAAAGAAAGAACGAAGAAATGGCATGATAAAAGAATCAGAAGTTCAAAAGAATTTAAAGAAGGAGACAGAGTTCTTCTTTTCAATTCACGATTCAAGCTATTTCCTGGAAAATTGAAATCAAGATGGTCTGGACCATTCATAGTCAAAAGAGTTTTCCCATACGGAACGATAGAATTAATAAATTCAAATGGGATAGAATTTAAAGTTAATGGTCACAGAGTTAAACATTACATACATGGTCCGATGGAAGTCGACAACGAAGTTAATCACAATTTCGACACCACAGCTAACTAAGTGTGGGGAGAATCAAGTCTTTAAAGGATAATATGTATTTCTGTTAGAGTTAGATTGTCTGTTTTCGTGTAGTTCTCGAAAATGGAACCCGAATGGTCTTTCCCTAGCAGACCCTAAAGAACTAGTCTTCTCCCCCCATTCTGAATTTTTATTTTTTTTAGGTTTTTACAAAATGAAGACTGCCTGTGAACTAAACCATGGTCTAATGCTACACGCTTTGATCACTAAACGTAATAATGACATACTCCCGAGTGAAATAGTATCAGTAATCAGAGAAAGAATGGACGGAGTTAGAAAAGAATCCAGATGCGAAGATAATAAGTTACAATTTGGTAAAGGAAAATCAAAATCCGCAGCGAAAAGAAGAGCACGACACCTAGAACGATGTCACAAATGCGGAAAATGGTCACATGGAGGTAAATGTTCCAATAATCAAACCTATTCAAATACCGAATTTGTTACTTTATGCAGAGACGGACCGTTCATATGTTTAGAAGAAAAGACACTGAATGCTCGATGTTACGCCTATGTAGCTATGGAAAACCAATTAAACCGACTATCTTATGAATGGGATAGATCATATAACTAAGACATCTATTTCACAGGTATGTCTGTACAGTTTTTATTTTTATTTTTATTTTTAACCTTTTGATAATAAACGCTAATTTGTTCGCTAAAAAGTATTAAATTGGTATTAAATAAAATTAGGATTGGCGACCGAAATTATTGATATCATTCAAAAATTTATTACATCACTGCGAAATTTAACGTTTATTCTTAAGGTATAAATATCTTTAAACAATCAACCCAAAATATTTCAAAAATTCGTCATGAGTTAAATTAGGTCTTGGAACCGAAATTACTTTACCGAAAAGAGGGGCGCATATTTTTGATAATATTTGATTGATTAAAGTGGGATAAAAAGACAAAAAGATTTTTAATTTTATTTTTACCATGTTTTTAAAATTAATATTTAAATCTTAAATTAATATTGTAAACTTTGTAAAAACAATATATTTAAAATTGTAAATATTTGAAAAATTAATATAAGTTTGGTATGAATTTATAATATGAATTTTTAATTTTATGCATTTCAAATTTTAAGTTTGGTGTGATTTTTTAATATTAATTTTAAATTTTATATTTAAGTTGTGTGAATTTTAAAAAAAAAAACATAAATTTACTTTATCTCATTAAGTTAAGAATATGATTTTTAAAATTCGTCGTAAGTTGAAGACTAGGTCTTTGAACCGAAATTGCTTTACCCCAAGGGAGGGACGAGAAATTTTATTATCATTATTTTTAATCTTTTTGATTTAAAGTATGCCAAAAACATTAAAAAAACCCAAAAATCTTAGCTTTTAAAACAATCGCTACAAAAAGACAAATTTTAAAATTTTGTCGAGAGACGGACTAAGACATCGATCCGAAACGACCTCGTCCTAAATAACAAGGGAAACAAAATTTTAAAATTAATTCCTTAATTGTTTTAATAAGTTAATGATTATAAAAATAAAAAAAAAATACCAAACTCCGCGAGTCGCGGAGTTTGGAGGGTAAATCCCCGCGACTCGCGGAGGAGTCGGATTACAGAAAAAAAAATAAGAGCTGCAACAGCTCAGTTTCACACTCCACAAACTCAAAACAGAATTCTGCACGAAAAACACTCCGAAAATACACGAAAAACACCCCCAAAAATCCCAATTTTTAACCGTTAATCACCAAATTTTTTGCTAAAATCATGTTGAGAAGGATGCTATCTAAGAATTACTCAAGAAAAACGGTAAATTTCTACACCTAAACACCATTTAATCCGAAATTTGGTGTTCTTGAGCTATTTTTTCCCCAATTTGATTTTGATGCTTTTTAGTGTAATTAGACTTAAATTGTTTATGTATTATGCTTGTATAATCTAGATTGATGCTGTTTAACATGATTAGAAGCCTTAAACTTCAAATTTTGAATAATCTAGGGTTTGTGTTCTTGAGAAAATTTGGGGCTTTTTGATATAAACAGGTTATGGCCGATTTTTGTCATGAATTGTTGCTAAATTGAGTAGTGTAACATGTCTAGGTAGTTAAATGATCCAAACTTTGAGCCTAAACATGATTTTGAGAATTAAAGTGGACTTTTTCAAGTCTAAAATTCATGAACTTGATTTTTGAAAGATAATGCCATTTGAGAGTTGTTTAATTGCTAGTAATGATTATTTTGACATGTTATTTGAGTTGAATGCTTATGAACTTGGCGAACATTTTCGTATATGCTTATTTGAAAAAGTGTAGATTTGATGAAAATATGAAAATGAGCTTAAGTTTGATATAAATTGATAATGTCATTGTAATTATTTTGATTGATGATTTTGCTGACACTAATGCATATTTGGATGCACAAAATTTGTGTTTGATGTGTTTTGCAGAATGAAAGGGGTGAATCTTCATCCCAAGCCCGCAATGCTCCTGCTGAGAATTTGGAACAACAGGAGGTGGATAACTACTACAAGCAGGATATACCTCATCCAGTCATGACCTTTTCTGATATGCACTTGGAAGAGTTGCACCCGGACCTGAGATTTGACAGACTTTGGATAGATTATCCAAAATATCAACGGGGTTTGCATACTCTTCATTCTAAGGTTGTTGAGGTACCGAGGGTCATAGAATGGGGACCCTTAGAAGCTGTAGAATTGGCCGGGCCAATTAGGGAATTACTTGTACAGAGGTATGGTAATTCTTCTTTTAATGACTGGATATGTTTATTCACCATACGTAGACCTGTATATAAAGTATGGTGTGAAGAATTGTTATGTAGTATAGAGTTGAATGATCGGGTAGCTAGTTTAACCGATCGTTCTTTTATTAGATTTTTGTTAGGCGGTTCGATGCGCCACATGTCTTTACTGGACATGGCTCAGGCTTTACGTATATATACGCCTGAGGAGTTAGCGTCTGCCGATTGTAGAGGATTGATACTAAACGGTAGAAAGATAGATGAAAATTTTGATACACACGGTGTGTGGAGTCAAATGACAAGCCATCACCGTTTCAAAGGGGGAAATTACTCTTATTTGGATATAGATAGAGCCAAATTAAGAGTGATACATAGGTTTTTAGCTAATTCGATTACACAAAGGGGTAAGAACAAAGAAAAAGTAAATGAACAGGATTTGTTTTACCATATGTGTATTCGAGACCCACAAAGCGCTGTAAGTATACCATATTGTGTGGGTTATTATTTATCAGCTATGGTTCGGGGGATGCGACCACATAGCATAATAGGAGGTGGTATTTTTATTACTTTGATTGGTGAATATCTCGGTGTGGATATAAGTCGGGGGGGATTATTACTAGAAGAGCCGGAACCCCGCGATACTATAGGTTTAAATGTATACCATGGTGCGAAAGTTTTGAAGAGGCGAAATAACGCCGCAGTACGATACCATGGTAGACATCCACAGGTGGAGAGAAACCAGCAGCAAGGTAATGTAGGAGGGGGGAATGAGATGCAAGAAATGCATAGGTTTATAGCTTCTCAGGAATACGAAAATGCTAGACAGAGAGCATTTGAAGATTGGCAAGTTCATCAGAACCAGATCATAGCTCATTGCCAACATATAGGTAGAAACTATATTCCTACACCGAAACCCGTCTTCCCTCCTTGGTCTATAGAGATGCAGCCACCATATCCTACGTATGACCCTGCCGAAGCATTCTATAGCACTTATGGTTATGCCTGGAACCCCTATTGGTACCAATATCATCCTTAGTTTACTTATTATTATTTTTTTTATTTTGTAATTTGTAATTATTGATACATTTAATATTTTTGTTAATATTGTAATCATTTTTATAATTATCTAACTTTTATTCTTAGATTTTAATAATTTTTGAATGTGGGGTAATATACCAAACTTCAAAAATATGTATATATGTTTGCAGTTTATCTTATGTACACAACAGGGTAAAACAACGCATTTTCAAAGACTGGCATTAAGTTCAGCAAAAGCAACTAATTTTGACGACAAGATGCAAAATATATGTGAAATAACAATAAGACGGAATGAACAAATGATGTGCACCATTTATCATTCAGCAAACAAACGCCAATATATTTGGAAACTTTGGTAAAAATTTAATCATTTTCACACAAATCACCCTCAATAATTTAAATTGTTACTGATTTCTTGCAAATGAGGGCATTGCAAGATCTTAAGTGTGGGAAGGCGTTAAATTCTTTCGGATTTTAAAAATTTTTTACTTTATACACTTGGTTACCATTAAAAATACTAGTAAAGTAGTAGTTGTATTAGAATCTAGTGCTCTCTGATAAAAAAGAACAGCCCTAGTCTTATATACTGACTACCCAATTCTAGTAAAATTTTTCAATTAAATGAATTCAAATCATGTTTATACATATTTATGAACGATAAAACTAGGTTTTAACACCGAAATTATTGTTATCTCAGAAAGAACATAAATTAAGAAACAAACTAAAATGTCAAAATTCATTTAAAATGGAATAGAGGACGATAAAAAGAAAAATAAAAAGCCAAGTGTGGGAAAATTTACCAAGTTATTTTAAACATATGTCACATATATCTGTAACAAATAACTGAAAATACTTTTGCTTTGGACTAAACTAAACTGTTTTACCCGATGAAAGAAAAGAAGATATGGATCTACACGATGAATCAATTCCATCATTAAAAGGAAGTAAAGTCTTCCGAAAAAGAAACGCGCTTCTTGATTTAGGTCATCGTCCAGACCAGCTGTAGGTTGACGAAAAATCTAGAAAAGTCATCACTAAAATCAGCAGGAAATCCACGGACCTCAGCATTAAACAGGGTCGCCAAGTGGTCAGATTTATCCTAACCATGAGAAGGATTTATCTCGTACAATGGGGGGGCACCATGCAAATTAGCTGGATAAGACTAATAAATCAGATCCCCAGAAAGGATAATCTCCTTAAAGATTAAAAATCAGCTTTTAAGACTGATATTACTCAATCCTAGAGATTGACCTTAAAGATTGAGAATTCAAACTCATGGAATTCAATGATATCTAAACTCGAGCTTGAACGAGAAAATATTTTGATCAAAATTATAAACCGATTTGTTTTCTGAAAACCCTATTTTCAATGCGTTCATTACCATTGAACGTAAAATCCAAGGAATTCACCTGGAATTCATTAGGTCACCTGAACTAAATCGGGTGTCAACCGTAAGAACGGTGGTTGCATAGCATGGTCAAAGACAGGACCTTGTGCCAGGCCGAAAAATTATAAGGGTGAGCTTTACTATTGCTCCTACCAAGGATAGTAATTGCGTCCGACACGTTATAGACCATAATCAAAAGCATGTCACGGGACATTGCCTTAACAGTTGCTTGTTCAACGCTTTCCTTTCAACCGGACGGTAGTTTACCGAAAGGTAATATATGGGACAAGTAAACTGGACGTGTTGCTTTCCAAATACAAGGTTAGCAAGTGGGTGACACAAAACCGCAAGTTTTGAGCTAAAATTTTCAAATCTGAAACCCACCAAACCCACAAAAATATTTTGCAAACACCGGTAAAGGGTTATTCCGGAAAACTTATCTAGGGTAAAAACTAGATTTAATTTTCAAAAGATCAAATGTTTTCATAAAGATCCAATTTCCTTAATGGATCTAAATTTTTATAGTCATGTGGGACTGTAAACCATATCGTTACTACCATTGTTTATACCGCCGTATAGAAATCACTGATGTACAAAGTGTGAAGAATAAAGAAGTGATTCTAGTATTTCAAGACGATATTGCTTGAGGACAAGCAACGCTCAAGTGTGGGAATATTTGATAATGCTAAAAACGAACATATATTTCATAGCATTATTCCTCAAGAAAGACAAGCTTTTAGTTGCAATTGTTCTATTTACAAGAGATATTCGTTTAAATAATAAAAGGTGAAGACAAAAGACAGATTCGACGAATTGAAGACGCAAATGACCAAAAAGCTCAAAAGTACAAAAGACAATCAAAAAGGTTCCAATTATTGATAAGAAACGTCTCGAAATTACAAGAGTACAAGATTCAAAACGCAAAGTACAAGATATTAAATTGTACGCGAGGACGTTCGAAAATCCGGAACCGGGACCAGAGTCAACTCTTAACGCTCGACGCAACGGACTAAAAATTACAAGTTAACTATGTATATAAATATAATATAATATATAATTAATTATATTAATTATATATATATTATATTTATAAATAAAAAACCGTCGGCAGAGAAAAACTCCAAGGACTGAGCTGTAAAAGTAACCTCCGCGACTCGCGGAGTTTGAAGAGGTTTTCACCGCGAGTCGCGGAGCCCCAAATTTCAACTCTGCCTATAAAGCAAACCGAATTCTGATCAAAAACCATATCTTTTTCTTCTCTTATCATACGTAAAATTTATATATATATATATATATAATTTATATTTTAATTTTAATTTTAATTCTAATAATAAGGGTATGTTAGCGAATGTTGTAAGGGTGTAAGTCGAAATTCTGTCCGTGTAACGCTACGCTATTTTTAATCATTGTAAGTTATGTTCAACCTTTTTACATTAATGTCTCGTAGCTAAGTTATTATTATGCTTATTTAAAACGAAGTAATCATGATGTTGGGCTAATTACTAAAATTGGGTAATTGGGCTTTGTACCATAATTGGGGTTTGGACAAAAGAACGACACTTGTGGAAATTAGACTATGGGCTATTAATGGGCTTTATATTTGTTTAACTAAATGATAGTTTGTTAATGTTAATATAAAGATTTACAATTGGGCGTCCCTATAAATTACCATATACACTCGATCGGACACGATGGGCGGGGTATTTATATGTACGAATAATCGTTCATTTAACCGGACACGGGAATGGATTAATAGCCACTAGAATAATTAAAACAGGGGTGAAATTACATTCAAGGGTAATTGGTGTAATTGTTAACAAAGTAGTAAAACCTTGGTTTACACGCAGTCGATAACCTGGTGTATTCATTAAACAAAGTATTAAAACCTTGTTACAATTCGAATCCCCAATTAGTTGGAATATTTAACTTCGGGTATAAGAATAATTTGATGAGGACACTCGCACTTTATATTTATGACTGATGGACTGTTATGGACAAAAACCAGACGGACATATTAAATAATCCAGGACAAAGGACAATTAACCCATGGGCATAAAACTAAAATCAACACGTCAAACATCATGATTACGGAAGTTTAAATAAGCATAATTCTTTTATTTCATATTTAATTTCCTTTATTTTATATTTAATTGCACTTCTAATTATCGCACTTTTATTTATTGTTATTTAATCGCACTTTTAATTATCGTACTTTTTAATTATCGCAATTTTATTTTATCGCACTTTTATTATTCGCAATTTCATTATCGTTATTTACTTTACGCTTTAATTTAAGTCTTGTATTTATTTTATATTTTACATTAGGTTTTAACTGCGACTAAAGTCTTAAAATCGACAAACCGGTCATTAAACGGTAAAAACCCCCCTTTATAATAATAATATTACTTATATATATATTTGTATTTTTAATAAAAGTAAACTAATATAGCGTTGAGCTTTGTTTAAAGATTTCCCCGTGGAACGAACCGGACTTACTAAAAACTACACTACTTTACGATTAGGTACACTGCCTATAAGTGTTGTAGCAAGGTTTAAGTATATCCATTCTATAAATAAATAAATATCTTGTGTAAAATTGTATCGTATTTAATAGTGTTTTCTGCTAAAATTAATAACTATTTTATATACACCTCGCATAACATCAGTGTGCCCTTCACTAGCGCAATTTTTTAGCAACTTATCTGATGCAGATGCCTAGAAAGTTAAGGCACAAAGCATTATTCTGAACATTGCTTCTGGTTTGAATGAACTTCAACACCTATCTGATTTGCAGAACAGTGAAGTCACTACAAATAAGGAGCTATCTGCTGAAAAGGAGAAAGTAACCAAGGCTGAACGAATAGCCACAGAGATGAAGAGGGAATACGAGACAATGAAGAGGCATTATGAAAATTGCAACAGTCAGAGGGCGGAATATAAGGAGCAAGTTAAAGTACTTTCTTTCATAGAAACACGGCATCTGAGCAAAATTGATGAACTAGTGAAGGAGAAAGAAAAATTTGTTGAGGAAAATAACATATTGAAGGAACAGCTTAAAGCCAAAGAGGAGAACGAAAAACGAATGATAACTGGCATTCCTGCACTTGTAGAGCATGTCTTTAACTGTCAGGCACTATCTCACAGAATCCGTGAGTTTGTCCGCCTTGCAAAATCTGCTGAACGGTTAAATTTTTTCAACTTTATGAAGAAAAAACTACCAGAACTTCCAAATCCTCTTCCTGAGGTAATCACATCAAAAATTAATGAAAACGCTATTTTAGAAGCTGATGAAGCTGGTGCCTCAATAGAAAATATAAAGTTTTCTGATCTTGAAAATCTGTGTAAAAGGCCGGATGTAACAATAGATGATGTATTGAATTACACTCCACAGAATGAATAAAACATTATGTTTTTGTACATCTGCTTTTACATAACGCTTAATATTGCATTTAGTTATGTATATTAGAAAGATATGATGTAACTTAGTAAGATTATTGTAATGAACAATGTTCAAGATACTGAGATTGTACGTTGCAATCATTATAGTTATGAATATTAAAAACATATTCTCTGCCATACGCCTTCCGTCATGAAATTCATGAGGAAAAGTTATGAATTATTTTCGCCTTTAGATATTTTGCTGGACACTATGATCCGTTTTCTGTTTTGTTTTGTATTTTGTGTGTATGTGTCATGACATTTTTTGTAGATTCGTTTCATCGCTTCGATGTTTTAGTGAGTTCTACATGTCTCACTATCGATACAACCATTTTGAGTATGATTGTACTTCTACCACCGAAAGGCTCTCTTTCTTTCTGCGGGTAGGGATGACACACAGCTATGTGACACCTGGGCTAAAAATTCCTTGGCCGGATAAAATTTGAAAAATATTGCCATAAGAATAATTGCTATTATTCATATTCTTTAAAGAAATTTTTACATTTATGACTATATCTCATGCACTTGACAGTTGATCAAGCTGTCCATGCATATAGTGCTACGCATAAAATTTCTTTAAATTCATTGCATTCCAAGCTCTTTCATATTGCTCGTCGGAAGGCGCAGCAAGCATGTAGGATCCGTTCTGATTTACTTTCGTGACTTTATAAGGTCCTTCCCATTTTGGGGCTAGCTTTCCAAATTTGATTTGCCTGCTTGCTTCATTATCACGTAGCACTAAATCACCTACTTCAAATTGCACATGCTGCACTTTCTTGTTATAATATTTTACCATTTTATGTTTGTGATCCGCTTGCCGGATGGCGGCCATCAACCTTCTTTCATCCAATAAATTGAGATTCTCTCTTAACGCCTCAGAATTAACCTCAACATCAAATGCCATAATGCATTTCGTTGGCACACATATCTCAGCCGGTATCACTGCCTCTGTTCCATACACCAGACTGAAAGGTGTTTCCCCCGTGCTCCGCTTTGGCGTCGTCCGGTGTGCCCACAATACATTTGGCAATTCATCCACCCATCCAGTTTGACTTAGACCTAATCGTGCCTTAATGCCAGCAACAATTTCCTTGTTGGTAACATCCACTTGTCCGTTCGCTTGAGGATGAGCAACAGATGTAAAATTTTGTTTGATGCCCAGCTCTTCACACCAACTCCGAAATGGATTTTCTGCAAATTGCTTGCCGTTATCGCTAACTATTTCATTTGGCACCCCATAACGGCATATAATATCATGCTAAACAAATTTCTTGACATTTTCTCCTGTGATTTTTGCTAAAGCCTTTGCTTCAACCCATTTCGTGAAAAAATCGATTGCTACCACCAAGAACTTAGCATTACCAGTGCTCCTATTGAATGGCCCCACAATGTCAATAGCCCATTTACAGAACGGCCAAGCGGATGATACCGGTATCAAGTCATACTTTGGAAGACGCTGAATTGTTCCATGCATCTGACAATTCTCACATGTTTTGATGATTTCTGCAACATCCCGATAAAGTGAAGGCCAAAAATACCCTTGTCGCATGATCCGTGACGCCACAGTACGGAAACCGGAATGTTGTCAACAGACTCCTTCATGCATTTCTTTGACCACCTTTAACGCTTCATCATCGGTTAGACACCTTAACAATGGACCATTGTATGATTTTCGATAAAGGACGCCACTAACTATTTCATACATTGGTGCAGTCACTCTTATTCTTCTTGCTTCCGCCTTATCAACAGGTAACCATCCGTCATGTAAATATCTCAAATACGGAGTCATCCAAGTTTCCTTAGCTTCTTCAACTATTGCAATAATTGGTTTTCCATTTATTGATTTCTCCTTAAGTTCTTCAACCAACACTCGTTTGTGCAAATGATCAAATGTTAACGTGGCTAACTTACTCAAAACATCAGCTTTTTTGTTCTTATTTCGAGGGATTTGCACGACTTCAAGGTTATCAAATTTCTTTGAAATTGCTTCCACCAAGTTTACATATTGCCTCATGGATGCATCCCTTGCATCGAATGTTCCATTAACCTGATGGGCAACAATTTGAGAATCAACATACGCTCGTAAATTTGTTATGCCCATTTCTACCGCTATGCGGAGGCTGGAGAGTAACGCCTCATATTCTGCTTCATTGTTTGAAGCATAAAAACAGAATTTCAGTGCATAAGTATATTCTTCACCGTCTGGACTTGTTAAACCTAGCCCTGCACCTGTTCCCTCTTCACTGGATGCCCCATCAGTGTGTAACTCCCACTCATGCTGTGATGGTGCTATTTTGTTGTCATACTCTACTTTTTCATTTGTCTCCAAGAGGAAATCTGCCAAAATTTGCCCTTTAACTGCATTTCGAGGAGCAAAATTGATTTCATACTCCCCCAACTCGATGGCCCATTTTGCTAAACGGCCAGATGATTCTGGGCGCTGGAGTATTTGCTTCAATGGTTGATCTGTCAACACTAAGATGGGATGACCTTGAAAATATCTTCGTAGACATCGTGCAGTATGCACAAGGGCATAAACCATTCGGTGAAGTGGTGGATAATTTGTTTCACTAAGCTGCAATACCTTGCTAACAAAATATATGGGCATTTGCACGCTGCTCCTTCTGCGATTAGAACAGAACTTATTGCTTCCTTTGAGACAGCTAAGTATAAAATTAGGGTTTCCCCCTCTTTTGGTGCTGTTAACGTAGGTAATGTTTTTAACAACTGCTTGATCTCTTGGAATGCGTTTTCGGCTTCTGCCGTCCACATAAAATCTTTTTTATTCAGACAGCCCTTTAACACCTACATAAATGGAAGTGACTTTTCAGCTGCTCTGGACAAGAATCTTGTTAATGCTGCTAGACATCCATGTAACCGTTGAACATCCTTCTTGCTAGTTGGTGACTTCATATCTTCAATTGCTTGAATTTTCTTAGGATTAGCTTTAATTCCACGTTCTGTGACAATATGACCTAAGAATTTTCCCTCTTCCACACCAAACGTGCACTTCTTGGGATTTAATTTCATGTTAATTTTTCGCAGAGATGCAAAAGTTTCCTGTATATCTCGTAACATCTTTTCTTTAGTATGACTTTTGATGACAATGTCATCAACGTAAGCTTCTAAGTTTCGCCCAATTTGATCCTTAAACGCCATATCAATAAGTCGTTGATATGTTGCTCCTGCATTCTTCAAACCAAAAGGCATTTTCATATAACAGAATATGCCTTCCGTCGTGTGAAAAACCGTTTTGTCTTCATCCTTTAAAGCCATCAGGATTTGATGATATCCCTTAGCTGTATCTAGAAAACATTTGAATCGATATCCTGCTAATGATTCAACCTTCCAATCAATTTCAGGTAAAGGATAATTGTCCTTTGGACATGCTTTATTGATATCCGTGAAATCCACACACATCCGCCATGAATTATCCGGCTTCCTAACCATGACCGG
The DNA here is from genome assembly GCF_046630445.1 of Rutidosis leptorrhynchoides. Lineage (NCBI taxonomy): Eukaryota > Viridiplantae > Streptophyta > Magnoliopsida > Asterales > Asteraceae > Rutidosis > Rutidosis leptorrhynchoides. The sequence continues at coordinate 271,113,880 of NC_092334.1, forward strand.
ATTGGCTACCCATGTCTGATATTTGACCTCTCGCAAGATCCCAGCATCTACCAAACTTCGTACCTCATCACGAAGGAACTTGCTTCTTTCTGGTGCCATGCCACGCTTTTTCTGACAAACAGGATGTGCATTAGGGTTCACATTTAGCCTATGCTCTGCAATTTCCCTTGGAACACCGGTCATATCAGACGGCTGCCATGCAAAAACGTCTAAATTTGTTGTCAAAATATTGTATAATTTTTCTCTACATTCAGTGGACAACGTATGCCCAATTATGATTTTTTGATCTGGAAATTTAAGATTTGGTGAAATTGACCCATCATCGTGTATGATTGGCTTAATTACTGCCTTTGTTACTTGGGCACACTCAATTGACTTCTGCCGTTCTGCATATAACGTTGCCACTCCGCCTGGTGTTGGAAACTTCATCATACCATGTACAGTTGACGTTACAGCTCCAAACATCATTAAAGCAGTTCTTCCCAAAATTATGTTGTACTGTGACTTTGCTTTAACTACCAAGAACTCAATGTTGGCTGTACGTTTTAGAGGTGGCTTGCCCAAGGTTACTTCAAGCAAAATACTTCCCTCAGACAACGATGGCTCACTTGTAAAACTTGCCAACGGCACATATGTTTCCTTCATTCTCTCTTGTACATCTTTGGGTAGCTGTATGAAACAATGTTCATACATAATGTCTGCTCCAGCTCCTGTGTCAGTATAAATGTTGCGTATTAAGCAATTTGCAACTCGCGCTTCTATAACTACTGGACCATCAGATGGGTTTGTGTTACACATAGAAGGAAATGATATTAATTGTTCTTCCCAATCTTCTAATACTTCTGCCTTCCTTCGTTGTCCAGCTTTCCATGGATGTATCATGCCCAATTCTATGGGTATGAATTCGTTATCCTCGCCGTTTTTATCAGTATTGGTGAGATGATTCGTCTTAATAATGGATGGCGCCATTGTTAACACCTATTTCCTTATGAGATAAGGCTTAGTATGTCAACAAGAGACCAGAAGTGATCTAGCTTTTAGGAGGGAGGAGTGTTGCCGATTGATTTTTACCCTCGGAAAATAATCCCTGCAGACCCGATACATAAGTGTAAGAACTTGTGGGGTGGCTTAATCAATCTGTCGTCCGCAGAGCGTATAAGTGCTAGCCGGATGACTTCTAGTGAGAGAAAGTAGAGAGAGAAAGAGAGAGGTGAACTCTCAGCTCTCAAAATTGTCAGAATGTCTGAACCCTGTAAAATGATGACCCAAGGGGTCTATTTATAGTGTTAGATCCACCAGATTACTCGGGGACACGTGTCAGATGATGATACATTCTGTTATTCGTGGTCCAAAATTTATGCTGAAAGTGCCGTTCTCCGACGAGGGCTTACACGCTAGGCAGCCTTCAGGGCTTACGCATGACGGAGCAGCCTGTACAGCGGAGAACGCTGGAAGGACAATCTCCACAAAACTGTTGTTTCCAGCCTTCCTGATGCTATTTTTATGCAACCATTATGCCTTTTATGTGTGTATACGATAGGATACACCATTAATAATAGGATGATCATATCACATCCTACCCTGTTTTTTCTCATGAAGTACTGGCACAGAATTGCTTGGCCATTCTTGGCTCACTTTGCATAGCACAAGGATTCCCTCATACCTTTCGTATGATCTGGGTGGAATACGGAGTCCTTTCAAGCTATTTACTATCCGCTGTTCTGCGGGAGAAATTTTAACACCCTTTCCTATGCCAGCATCAATAGCACCCCACTCCCGGACAACGGAGTATTCCTCCGGAATAACAGTTTCATCAACAAAGAAAAATGGACTTTTCCAGTCCTTCAAGTTTGAAACTCTATTTAGACCAACAAAATGATTATTTTTCTTACTATCAATAGTAAGCCAGCAATCGCTAATTGTGCGGATTCTAAACAAAGAGATAAAAACATTAATGCGAGGCTTTATATTAATAGCATTGAAGTACATTTCAAAAAGGATGATTTTTTGAAGACCATGGGGATGTATCTGACTAAGACAGGCCCCGTAATATCTAAGAAGGCGAAGAAGAAAGTTAGTAAGGGGAACACGGAGGTTGCCGTGGGTAATTCGTAAAGCGTATAAAGTAATTTTTCCCTCAGGAGGATTGTCAGCAGTTTGTCCGATAGTGGGAAGAACAAGGTTGTATTGATTGAGATGGCGAAAGGCAATCTTTAATCCATCTAAATATTCACTAGTCAATGATGAAGCCATCGTGCTAACTTCTGGAATGTCAGCAGTATTTGATGAAGAAGGCTTGGCGTGTTCTTGGCCAGTACTCCGTGAAGGAGCCATGATAATACAGTAACAGATATCAACAAGAATAAAATAGCAGTAAGATGAAGTGTACTGACCTTGGAAGACGGTAAACCTTAAAAAGTTGAAGATTGAAGAAGGCGATGAAGATTTGGGAGAAATATGCTTTTTAGATCTTGGCAAAGGTAAAAAAGTGATGGTAACAGGGTTATGACGGTTTTTATAAGGGATCATCGGTGCAATTTTTATGGTCATGATTGAGACACGTGTATGGGCGAGTTTAAACGAAGGGTACGAAATAATACTTTTTACAACTGGAGGCGCGTGGATGATCTCAGCCGTAAGAAGACAATCATAACAGTGTTAGTAAAATTCGTCTGCATTTAATGCCTAAAATGTTTTCCCCGATGCAAGTGGGCAATGAACAGGCTGGTTTGGCATGCGTTATCAAAAGTTTAACAACTTAATCATTTTTCAAATGCTTAAGTCCGTAAACTGGGGGGACTTAATGGTGTATCCTATCTTATACACACATAAAAGGCATAATAGTTGCATAAAAATAGCATCAGGAAGGCTGGAAACAAAATTTTTGTGGAGATTGTCCGTCCAGCGTTCTCCGCTGTACAGGCTGCTCCGTCATGCGTAAGCCCTGAAGGCTGCCTAGCGCATAAGCTGAAATGTCCCGTTCTTATTGATTAAAAACGTTCCATATTAATTAATTTCGTTGCGAGGTTTTGACCTCTATATGAGACGTTTTTCAAAGACTGCATTCATTTTAAAACCTCACGATCAATTATTTCGGCTTGTTTTGTTTAACAATTGATATCTTGTTTTGCTTAAGTCTTTTAACCTCACGATCCATTATTTCGGCGGGTTCTTCGATGAATTGAAGCTTTTCGTTGATTTGGATTTCATCTAACGGAATAGTGAGATCTTCTTTAGCAAAACATTTCTTCAAATTCGAGACGTGGAAAGTGTTATGTACAGCCGCGAGTTGTTGAGGTAACTCAAGTCGGTAAGCTACTGGTCCGACACGATCAATAATCTTGAATGGTCCAATATACCTTGGATTTAATTTCCCTCGTTTACCAAATCGAACAACGCCTTTCCAAGGTGCAACTTTAAGCATGACCATCTCTCCAATTTTAAATTCTATATCTTTTCTTTTAATGTCAGCGTAGCTCTTTTGTCGACTTTGGGCGGTTTTCAACCGTTGTTGAATTTGGATGATCTTCTAGGTAGTTTCTTGTATAATCTCCGGACCCGTAATCTGTCTATCCCCCACTTCACTCCAACAAATCGGAGACCTGCACTTTCTACCATAAAGTGCTTCAAACAACGCCATCTCAAGGCTTGAATGGTAGCTGTTGTTGTAGGAAAATTCTGCTAACGGTAGATGTCGATCCCAACTGTTTCCGAAATCAATAACACATGCTCGTAGCATGTCTTCAAGCGTTTGTATCGTCCTTTCGCTCTGCCCATCATTTTGTGGATGATAGGCAGTACTCATGTCTAGACGAGTTCCTAATGCTTGCTGTAATGTCTGCCAGAATCTTGAAATAAATCTGCCATCCCTATCAGAGATAATAGAGATTGGTATTCCATGTCTGGAGACGACTTCCTTCAAATACAGTCGTGCTAACTTCTCCATCTTGTCATCTTCTCTTATTGGCAGGAAGTGTGCTGATTTGGTGAGACGATCAACTATTACCCAAATAGTATCAAAACCACTTGCAGTCCTTGGCAATTTAGTGATGAAATCCATGGTAATGTTTTCCCATTTCCATTCCGGGATTTCGGGTTGTTGAAGTAGACGTGATGGTTTCTAATGCTCAGCTTCGACCTTAGAACACGTCAAACATTCTCCTACGTATTTAGCAACATAGGCTTTCATACCCGGCCACCAAAAATGTTTCTTGAGATCCTTGTACATCTTCCCCGTTCCAGGATGTATTGAGTGTTGGGATTTAACAAGTTCATAATATACTTAAACCATTTTAAGAATTAAGAAAGCGGAAGCATGTTAATTACCAATTTTAGACTTGTTAAACTTTAACCAATTAAAGTTAAATCCCAATTAGGATCAAGTTGTGATATATACTTACAAACTACAAGCAAGTAAAGAGATTATACCTACTCCAAGCTTGCTAGTAAATGATGAAGATGATGAAGATGAATGGAGCTCCAAAATGTATGAAACCTCAAGTTGTAATACCCCAAGCTTATCACCAACACCTTGTACTTTGGTTAGGATTTGTTGACACTTGAATTAAGCTTCCAAAAACCAAACCATGAACCTCTTATCCCTCATAAAAGCCCACGGCCTACTGCAGCAGAAAAGGAACTTGTGCAGTTTTTTTTGGAGTGTATTTGATGTGTTTTTGCATGTTTGTTCAAGTGTTTAAGTCTCCAAGAGGTCTTGGTACTTATCACATGGAATCTTTGAAAGTAACACTTAAAATCTAGTAAAATAATAGCATGCTTGTGAAACTCCCATGCCACTTCCAAATATGTATTATAAAATAAGTTTTATAAAAGAGTTAATTTTTTATAAAACTATTTTATAAACTTCCATATTTATTTATGTACATTTTATTATATAAAACCCATTTATATAAAATGTAACATAAATTTATTAATTATTTAACCTATAAATAATTAAATCCAAATTATATAAATTATTCCATAATTTATATATATGCACATCAAATAATATTTCAGAAAACCGTTTTTCTTAAAGTTCAAGTGTCGCGTATTTATTTAACAATCCAACCGTTAAAATAAATACATATAAAGTGTTGGTAAGCTTGTTATTGGGTATGACCCGACTTGGATCATAACACATTAGCCACATTAATTTAATATGTCTCTCGGGCATACGAAGAACCTTCAATCTCCCACTTGCACGAGAAACATAAGAAATTAATGCAAGTGATGGATACCACCTAACGACCGTCCATCACCCCCAATATGTTATGACTTTGTGCCATTCAATAACATCATTCCTTTCGAGTTCCCATCTCAAATATGAATAGGTGAATCTTTTCATTACATCCTTTTGTCCTAGATGTCATGTTAAATCCAAGAGACACAGAGTGATCACTCTCCTTTAGATTTAACTTTATCAGGCCTTAGACATCTGACTCTCAACGAATAAGAGGGACAAATTCCATCTTGACTACATATGTCCTAGACACTACACCTTGTACCATACCTGAAGCCTCCCTTATGAGCTACCTTCTCAGAATAGCGAAGGAAAGAATCAAGGTACGATATTCAGTGAATATCTAAACCCAATATGTATCTCAGGTCAGAGGATACAATGATATTCTCCTTTACTCAAGATTACATGTGATCAACTACAAAAGCTCCATACAGTAAATCTTGAGAGCGGGTCTTCCAATATTTGTGTCCCACAAATATCTATGAACCTTGGTTGCAACCTTGCCCCACATTCACCATATGAATGTTAACCAATCCAAGTTCATAATAGTCTAGACCTCACACTTGTTCCCACAAATGTGATCAACTACGGAATTTAGAATAATAGTTTATTCATGGATAAAATATGCAAAATTGGAACATGACTCATAATTAAATTAATACCATAATTATATTAATGAGTTTGAACTAATTCGTTCCGTTACAATACATAAAATAGATCATTTCCAATCACTAGAATATCGAAGCCCTAATGCACAAACATGTCCCTCATGTTTTGGCCCATGTAAAAGCTTCGTGAGTGGATCCGCAACATTATGATCTGTGTGAACTTTGTGAATACATATCTTTCCCTTTTCAACCTCATCCCTGATGTAGTTGAATCTCCGCTCAATGTGACGAGTCTTTTGATGAGCACGAGGTTCCTTGATTTGAGCAATCGCACCCTCGTTGTCACAAAAGATCTCAAGAGGGTCCTGAATGGAAGGGACCACTCCTAAGTCGTCGATGAATTTCTTCATCCATGCAGCTTCCTGAGCTGCCAGTGAGGCGGCAATGTACTCCGACTCTGTAGTGGATAACGCAACAACATCCTGTTTTGAACTCTTCTAAGAGACTGCACCACCATTTAACATGAAGACATAACCGGATTATGATCGAGAGTCATCTCGATCAGTTTGGAAACTCGCGTCCACGTAACCTTTTACGGCGAGTTCCTCCTCACCAGACCCATATATTAGAAACATATCCTTAGTTCTCCTAAGGTATTTCAATATACTTTTAACAACAATCCAATGACTGTTTCCTGGGTTATTCTGGTATCTACTTGTCAAGCTTAGAGCGCATGACACATCCGGTCTAGTACATATCATCGCATACATGATAGACCCAATAGCAGATGCGTATGGGACTTTCTTCATTCTCTCTTGTTCATCTTTCGTGGTAGGACACTGAGATGAATTGAGAACGGTTCCTCTTTGAATAGGTACCAAACCTTTCTTAGAGTTTTCCATCTTGAACCTTTTCAAGATTTTATCAATGTATGTACTTTGACTTAAACCTATCAATCTCTTGGATCTATTCCTATAGATCCCTATCCCCAATATGTATTGTGCGTCTCCAAGATCCTTAATGGAGAAGCAACTCTTTAGCCAAGTTTTGACTCCTTGCATTGTGGTAATATCATTCCCAAATAATAATATATCATCCACATATAGCACAAGGAACATTATAGAGCTCCCACTAGCCTTCTTGTACACACAAGCTTCATCACCATTTTTAATGAAGCCAAATTTCTTTGCCTCTTCATTAAAGCGATGATTCCACATTCTAGATGCTTGTTTCAATCCGTAGATTGATTTCTTCAACTTGCATACCTTTTTAGGATTTTTCGGATCAACAAAACCTTCGGGCTGTACCATATAGACATCTTCCTCAAGATATCCATTTAGGAAAGCGGTTTTGACATTCATTTGCCATATTTCATAGTCATAGTGAGCAGCAATGGCAAATAATATCCTAATAGACTTTAGCATTGCCACTGGCGAGAAAGTTTCATCATAATCAACCCCTTGAGTTTGAGTGAAACCTTTTGCTACAAGTCTCGCTTTGTATGTATCCAAGTTTCCATGTATGTCGGTTTTCTTCTTGAAAAGCCATTTGCAATCAACTAGCTTGGAGCTAGGAGGTTGCACAACAAGTTCCCAAACTTGGTTTTCATACATGGATTGCATCTCGGCGTTCATGGCTTCCTGCCATTTATCTTTATCAATTATTGATAAAGCATCTTTGTAGTTTGTCGGTTCATCCAAATCAACCGTATAGCAACCTTCCACGAGAAACCCATATCTCTCGGGAGGATTACTAATCCTACTAGATCTTCGAACGTCTTGTGTACCTTGATCATCCACTTGATCATTTTCAACATCCTCATGTTGAGTACTAGTGCCAACCAATTTTGTATTATCGGCTTGATCTTGTACCTCTACAAGATCTATCTTCCTTTCACCATCACCTTCCATAAGGAACTTGGTTTCAAGGAATTCCGCTTTCCGAGCAACAAATACAGTTTGCTCGGATGGATCATAGAAGTAATATCCCATGTCATCTTTGGGATATCCTATGAAGATACACTTTGTGGATCGAGCATGTAGCTTATTTGCTACATAACGCTTAGGATAAGCTTCACATCCCCATACTTTCAAGTATGAAAGAGAAGGAGGTTTTCCAAACCACATCTCATGAGGAGTTCGTTCCACCTTCTTGGTTGGGGCCATATTTAAAATACGAGCCGCGGAGCTTAGACAATAACCCCAAAATGATAGAGGTAACGAGCTTCTTGCCATCATAGATCGAACCATATCCATTAGGGTTCGGTTCCTCCTTTCGGAAACTCCATTAAGTTGGGGTGTTCCGGGTGGAGTAAGTTGTGAGATAATCCCACAACTCCTAAGATGATCTTGGAAGGCATCGCTTAGGTATTCACCTCCTCTATCGGTACGTAGTACCTTAATTGTCTTATTGAGTTGATTTTGTACTTCGTTTTGATATTCTTTGAATGCTTTAAACGTTTCGTCCTTGTGTCTTAATAAGTAGACATATCCGAAACGACTAAAGTCATCAATGAAAGTAACAAAGTATCTTTCACCTTTCCTAGTCATGGGTTTAAAGGGTCCACATACATCCGAATGTATTAATCCCAATAAATCTTTAGCCCTTTCATAAGTCCCTTTGAAAGGTGCTTTAGTCATCTTGCCTTGTAAACAAGATTCACATACATCAAACGAATCCATTTCATTTGATTTCAAAAGTCCATACTTTTGAAGTGTATGCATTCGGTTCTTGTTTATGTGACCAAGGCGACAATGCCATAAATAGGAATCACTCAAATCCCTTTTGAGTTTCTTGGTGCTTGTATGGTATATAGAGCTCGATGATGCGTCATCATGAACCAATTCATAAATTCCATTTGAAGGCGAAGCCTTGAAATAGAATACATTGTCTTTAGAAACATGAATATCATCATCAATAAAATTAACAACGTAACCACATTGTTTTAAGCGAGAAATAGAAATAATGTTTCTACACAAATCCGGAGCATACAAAACATTTTCTAAAATAAGTTCCAATCTGCTTGGAAGCTTCAAAATAAAATCTCCTTGAGCTTTAACATGCACCTTTGCACCATTGCCCATATAGAGACTTGATGTTCCCGCCTTATGATCACTTCTTTTGAACCCCTGCAAGGAATTGCAAATATGAGTTCCACATCCCGTGTCTAATACCCATGTATTAGAAGAAGTAATATTAAGCTCAATATATACCATATATATATTACCTGAGGTTTGCCCCGCATCCCTCTTGTCCTTCAACTCCTTAAGATAGACCGGGCAATTTTGCTTCCAGTGACCCATTTCACCGCAACCGAAACACGGGTCTTCTTTGGGGTTTGCCTTCTCGGTGACCTTTTGCTTCTTGGCCTTGTTGATGGTTGGGGTAACCATCTTCCCCTTCCCTTTGCCTTGATAGGCGGGTCCTTTTCTCTTAGCCACCTTTGGCTTAGAGGTGTTACCTTTGGACCCACCTTGATCGATTGCTAACACGGGTAAAGCCCTTTTACCCATGCTAGTTTCTGCCGTTCTAAGCATACCGTGAAGCTCACCTATGCTCTTATCCATCCCATTAATATTGTAATTAATTACAAATTAATCAAACCTTTTTGATAGGGAATTAAGGATAAGATCGGTGGCTAACTCATTTGATATGTTTAGGTTAAGACGGTTAGCACGATCAATAAGGCTCTTCATTTTGAGGACATAAGAGGAGACGGATTGGGTGTCATCCATACGACATGCATGTAGCGCTCGAACCGTTTCGAAGCGCTCGACACGTGCTTGTTGAAGGAACATCTCCTTCAATTGCGTAATCATGTCATATGCACTATGATGTTCGAAATCCTTTTGGAGTTCGGGTATCATAGTCCCAAGCATTAGACAAGCGACTTGCACCGAATCGGCGCAATACTTATCATAATAAGCCATGCCCTCTATATCTTCCTCATCCGGTTGGTCGGGAATAGGGTCCTCCAACACATACGCTTTGTCCTCAAGTTTGAGGACAATCCTAAGATTACGGAACCAATCCATAAAGTTCGTATGGTTGAGTTTGTGATGACCCGGAAATTTCCGATCAAATTTAAACTTTAATCTTTATATGTTCCCGACACGATGAGCAAAAATATTTAATGTTGAGTCTCGAAAGTTTTGAAAACCATATTCATATAATCAATTACCCTTTGACCATGCCTAGCGATTCACGAACAATTATATATACATATACATATGTGTGATTATTAAATTGAGATATATTATATAAAACATCGAACGGATTAGTGAATATGATTATAAGCTATGAGATCTATTTTATGAACCTGAAAATACTATCAAGGTATTGAATAGATAATACTTTACATGAATGTATTTGTTCGATGTAAGTTTATCAACGAGATTAAAAGATAATATCAAATGATTGAATTATCAGATACATTGAATTATGATTAAGAGTATCTGTTATGAGGTCCACTTTGAATTAGGTAACCCTTATTATTAACCGTATTCGGAAAATGGTAAAGTGAGTTATAAGTGAAGACAAATGTGTCAATTAACGGGAACTAGTCAAATGTTAGTGGAGTTTTCTGTTCGACTTTCTATATAAACGTTAACTAGTTAACCTTCCTATTATTTAGAGTGAAAGTGAAACTTTGGGAATATAGTTATATTATTTAGAAAGTTTAAGAAAAACAAACTAAACGTTGACGCATAAGGAAATTATATTTTTTTAAAGTATAAACGTTATAGGATATAATATTATAAACGATCTTCAAATATACTTTGAAATATAATTAAAATCTAAATATTTTATTAAAGTATTTCAAACCTATATATTATAAATATATTTCAATTTAGTCAAAAGACGTTTTGGTTTAAGTTAATGTTATTAAATATACTTCGATAACTAACGAGGGTATGAATTATAAAAGTAAATGACCAAAACACTCAAAAGATTAAGTTACACTTTGAGTGGGTTAGTTTTTAATTAATTTAAGTCTAGTTATTAATAAAGGTACATGTCACAAAACGTTTAATTTAAAATAAAATATTTTGACAAACAACGAGACTTTGATTTATAGAAGGAAATGACCACAACGCTCAATTTTATAAGTTACGTTTTTCATAAAGTAAATCTTTGATAAATAAGTCAAATTATTATTAAAGGTACACGTCACGTAACGTAAAAGGCTAGTTTTCTAAACGTATGAAAGTGCGCCCGAAAAACGGAAAGTGGTACATGAGTCAAGTGACAACGCGCGAGTCATTTTTGTAAAAATTATATTTTTACCATGAGCGTAAATATAATATAATATTTAATTAATTCTAAAGATTAAATATATTATATATTAAATAATATATATCTATATCACTTATGTTACAATGAATAAATGATGCGTGTTAGCTGGCATGAGGGGTTAGGTAGAGTGGTGCTATAAATTTGAACGTTTGTAGTTTGGAGGATGCATTCTTCATCGAGCACTCTTAGATTATTATTATTATTTATTATTATTATTATTATTAATATTAAGTTTATAAATCTTATTAGTATTAGTATTATGAGCGATATTATTAGTATTATACATAAAATACTACGACGAGGTCATGAGTGCATTATTTTCAAAACGAATTTTTATGAGCGGGATAAAGCTAAGGAAATTATGAGCTATAGCTATGGAGGTTATGGGTATGGATCATGGGTATGTTCGTGAGGTCAATCTAGTGTTTGTCATCTCCGTTACGTTTACGTACCTTTCCTGCAATATTGAATCTCAATATTGATACGTGAGCACTCACAACTTAACTTTTATTTATTAATAGTGTATCCCTGACTAGTGCTCGAGAAAATAGGATTATGCATGCTTGTACTTTTGATATTGCCTTTAGATAGGATAGGCTAAATCTTGAGGTTAGTTACACCTGTGGTTAAGATAAGGTATAAGATATGCATGTCGTTGGAGAGCTAACGAAAAATTAAGAACTTTTCATTTAGATATCGAATGGATTCGATGAATGGTTAGAAAGTTATGAATTAAACAATTAATTTCGTAATTAAGATTGCTAATGATAATTAGTGAACTAATTTTCTGGGTTATAAAAAGTGGTTATTTGGATTCTACTCGTCGAGTAGATGAATTTTCATATAAAGCACGTATCGTTTCGTTGAACGGTTGTCAAGTTATGGACAAAAGAAGTTTTGCAAATTTTGAAAAAATGTCGAAAAGGGAACTGAAATTCTCGCTGATCTGCGTTGTTTCAGATTTAAGAAAAATACCACTAAATTCTTTGCTGTAAGGTCTAGCAAACGACTCTGGCCGTTTGTCAATTTGAGTCTCGACGATTTTTCTAAAAATCGTCAAAGTTGACTGTTTGGTCACATTTTAAAAATTCTGAAAAGAGCTGAAACTTTTTATTAAAAATGTCAGTTTTGTATCAGTTGTCATGGTCAGCCTGATGTGTGTTTACTTTTGCCAAAAATCATGTTATATCTTTGTGGTAACTAGAATTTGCAGGCTTTGACCGTTTGTCAATCCGAGTTTCGAGGAATTTTCTAAAAATCTCCAAAGTAGGCTACTCGGTCACTTTTGTAAATTTATTAAAGCTGAAAAATTAACTTTGAAACGCCGAAACCGCATTGGCAACTACGAGTTGTCTAGGGTTAGTTTACTTCTGTAACATTTATGCTTAATCTTTTTGGTAAAGTGTAACTCTTATCTTTGACCGTTTATCAATCAGAGCTCCGATAATTTTTTTCTAAAGGCCGTTTAGTCATGTTTGACCGAAAAATCATTTTTTGTATAAGTTATTGTATTTTTGCATGCGACCTCGTTTTTACTTTAACCTTTGACTTTTGACCTTAAACTTTGACTTTTCCGTTAACTTTTCAGTTAATATTTTTGTGTTGACTTTCTCTAAAAACTAAAATACTATTTTATGATTATGAAACCATTTGTGATACGTTGTTTCACACGTCACCTTTTACTAGAATTTTAACTAAACATGAGTAATATAACATGTTACTATACTGTTGAGTCAGACTCGAGCATTAGGATTGTGGTACACTATGACTTAACCCTAATTTGTTAGACAAATATTGATCAACATAAATATATATATAATTAATATAGGTTCGTGAATCCGAGGCCAACCTTGCACTTGTTCAATGACGTTATATGTATTTTTACTACGAAATACAGTATGGTGAGTTTCATTTACCTTTTTATCCTTTATATTTTTGGGACTGAGAATACATGCGCTTTTATAAATGTTTGACGAAATAGACACAAGTAATTGAAACTAAATTCTATGGTTGAATTATCGAAATCGAATATGCCCCTTTTTATTAAAGTCTGGTAATCTAAGAATTAGGGAACAGACACCCTAATTGACGCGAATCCTAAAGATAGATCTATCGGGCCTAACAAACCCCATCCAAAGTACCGGATGCTTTAGTACTTCGAAATTTATATCATGTCCGAAGGAGGATCCCGGAATGATAGGGGATATTCTTATATGCATATTGTTAATGTCGGTTACCAGGTGTTCACCATATGAATGATTATTTTTGTCTCTATGCATGGGACGTATATTTATGAGAACTGGAAATGAAATTCTTGCGGTCTATTAAAATGATGGAAATAAATGATTATGATAAACTAATGAACTCACCAACCTTTTGGTTGACACTTTAAAGCATGTTTATTCTCAGGTGTTAAAGAAATCTTCCGCTGTGCATTTGCTCATTTTAAAGATATTACTTGGAGTCTTTCATAGCATATTTCGAAGAATGTTGCATTCGAGTCATTGAGTTCATCAAAGATTATTATTATATCAATTTATAGTTGGATAGTGGATATTATGAAATGGTATGCATGCCTGTCAATTTTCGATGTAAAGAAAGATTGTCTTTTAAAAACGAATGCAATGTTTGTAAAATGTATCATATAGAGGTCAAATACCTCGCAATGTAATCAACTATTGTGAATCGTTTATAATGTATATGAACGGGTCCTTTCAGTTGGTATCAGAGCAGTGGTCTTAGCGAACCAGGTCTGCATTAGTGTGTCTAACTGATAAGTCGATAGGATACATTAGTGAGTCTGGACTTCGACCGTGTCTGCATGTCAAAAGTTTTGCTTATCATTTTGTGTCGAAAATCATCTACTTATCATCTGTAGGAAAACCTGCTTATCATTCTTAAGTCTAGACGCGCTTTCCTGCATTTATTGCATAATAGTGTATAGACGAATTCTTATCTTAGTATATCTGTTACTGTGAACTTTGACTGACATTTTTCAAAGATTCTCCGTAATTTATGGGATTTTGGCATTATATATACATATGTAAATTATGTATTGAAGAATACCAAATCTAATTCCTATAATCTATTTCATATCAAAAATTCATTCCCTTGATCATACGAGATGGATCCCTCAACCAGTTCGAATTCCTCAGATTACGACAGTTATTCCAATATGGATTTTCATTCAAGCTCTGAAAACAGTGTGACCGGAATGGATCAACCAATCAGCCATCATCTATTCTGGATAAAATGGGGATGGGTTCGTAGCCTCCTTAATCATTGGAGACAAGAAGAAGGTGATCCTTTCCATCCACCAAATTGCCCTATTGGCAATGAACCTGAAGCACTTACCGACTAACCTATTCGCGAAACTATTTTCTCTCTCATTTCCAGAGTATCTCGTCACGATTATATACTACACCAAATTCTAGATTATATTTATCCGCTCGTCCGAACTGCTGATCACCCCGGTGTGATAGAAGAAGTCAACGAGCTTCGCGCTCGGGTAGTGGCTTTGGAGAATATGGTGCGAAGGTTACAAACGCCATCAGCAGCACCAGCAGCGTAACCAGTACCGCCAGTAACATCCACATCGCAAGTCTCAATACCATAAGCACCAGCAGCATCACCGGTATCAACAACAACCACCATCATTAACATCAACATGATCATTACCACCACCAACAATCACATCCGCATCACACACCTCAATATCTCAATCTGTATATCGGATATCAACGTTACACGCACCAAAGATACCAAGGAGTACCAACAACAACAAACGATGAAGTATTCATAACTTCATCGGAGAAACATTCTGCGGTGATTATGTAATCTCTAAAGTCTTAGAGATGATCCAATCTATCCTTAACCATAGATCAGACAGAAATGATAGAAGGAAGAGTAGAAACCCTGACAAGAATGGTGCGCGATTTACAAGCTAGACTTGATATACAAGCATCACCAGCAGTTACCGGCAGTATCATCAGCATCAACAATATCGTCGGCACCACCAGTACCGTCAGTACTGTCAGCATCATCAGCACTAGCATCACCTATAACATCACAAGCTCCGCCAGTTCAAGAATCGCCGTGGAAATCATCACTGATCAACAACGAGTATTTTGTATCAACGAGTTATGAAGTATTAACTCATTCTTCTGAAGAAATTATATATATATTTTATATATATATATGAATTCTGAAACTATATAAATCTTTCGTACTAAGACATTGAGTATGAATTGAAAAAGAGTAGATACTACTCGAATAAATTCATATTACTAATATGCTATGATGTACATCTTTCGTTAACAACCCAACCATCGTTAGCTACAATCTCGGTTTCAATTAAATGAATTCGGGTTTATAATAAACCAAGTGTATAATTCAATAACTTGTTTGATTTTACACTTTCATCTTCGATATACTCGGAACTTACTGAAAAACAACATTCGTATCTTGCGAAGTTCGCAAGAATTCTTCAAACGTCAACATCCTTCGCTGAAGAATATCAATAAAAAATAAATATTGAAGTATTGAATACATTGATAAAATACTCTGCGAAGATTATGTAATCTCTGATGTTTTAGAGATTATTCATTTCGAAATTCAAGCCGAAAATCAAATGAGTTTAATATGATATTAACTCATTAAATCGGTATTACATCTAAAGAAAATATATATGTAATTATATTTTCATAAAAGATTGTAATTAAAAATTTCCTTGTACAAAAGATTATTTGTGAAATTTTTTTTTTTAACGGGTAGGTAATACCCGAGAGATATTTAAATTCACAATTAATATGTTACATTCTTGAATCTGATCCAGCAATCATCAACTATACTCCCTATTTTCACAACAATATACATTCATCTATAGGAGTTTAAACAATCATACTCATTCAAATCTAAATACGTATCCTGATTTTGAAATCTCAAAATACAATTCGAGATATAACCGAAATTATCACTCTTAGATTCTTATACCTTTCAAAACTATATTTTGACTTCAAAACTGTGATAGAACATCATTTTTATACGTAACACTCAGAAGTATATGAAAATCATTCGAGATTCAGGAAGATTTCATCATTTGGATATTGACTATGACAATATGTATTTAAAACCCTTCGAAATTCCGGAAGACACTTCAAATAATGAACAATCGAGATGATGATCCAACCACACGATACCCGAAGTCTTGTACCTGAAAAACTCTCGAAACCAAGATTATAGTTTAACATATAACCACGTCTGATCCTTTATCATTTATTAGCAAAAACAACTTTACGATTCCTTTAGAATAGCCAATTTTGTCACAGCTCCAGCAAGTCAACTTCGACTTTTCAGTCGGACTAGTCTTATTTTAACCTCGACAGATACGTTGCCCATTCGTCATTGTTACTGGGGAACCTTTCATATTCCACCATATTACCACCAGCGTTTAATCATCTAAAACACGATTCTTTTGAACACATCTCGGATTGATAACCAGTGATTCAGTTATTATAGCATTAAATGCAGAGGAAACATAAAAATGGTAGAGGGTCTAAACGGCCAAAAGTTTGATGATAAAAGATAGTGAGTTGGTAAAGCTCAGAAAAAGAAAGGATTTGGTACTGAAAAACGGATTGAGCAAAGTAAGGAAGCCGTGGACAAATCACAGAGACTGAATCTGCCTTCAAGGGATCCAAATGATTCAGTGTCTGCTGAAATCGTTAGCAAACACGTTACCCCTTATTCTAAACCTTCACAGACAGATATTCTTCATCATCATCTTACCTTAAATATTATAAGATATCATCGTATCTCTCATTATACATATTCTCCATATTTTTGGAGATGTTTTCACAACTATTCTTATCTGAGATCATTTATCTCTGTGTAATATCTGCAACATAAAAGAAACTGTGTTAGTTTCTAAATTCTGAAAAATTCAAATATGAATGTTTTGAAGTAGTGTTGAGAACTGAAGCATAAGTTAGTATAATATAATGACACTTGATCAACGTCATTATATTACAGTAATTCATGCTGAGTTTCCAATGGATGTGATGATTCACAGGACATACCCTCATCATGTACCATTTACACGACTCTTACATTCTATCTAATCTCTAAATATATCAAGAAAATATTTCTTGATGATTCGGTCTTTTTCAGGGTATTCTGGTAATTTAACAAATCAGGATTTACCATTACCCTTTCCTTCTTAGAACAATTACTATATTCCTTCTTAAATCCATACATATGAATTCCGGACCATTACAAGAGCTATTTAATCACAAGAAGAAGAAGCGAAAGGACAAAGCTTCGAAATGGAAAATGTGGGGTATAAACCGCAGCAAATAGAAGAGAGCATTAACTATGGATGATGATGATTATAGAAGACAGAAGCAAGGACATCGAAATATCAGGGATGATATAAAAATCTAGCAACAACCCGAAAAAAAATTTCAAACCGTATATATCGATGCATATAGCAACGTAAAGACACGGGAGAACTAAAAATACTATAAACCCTAGGGTATAGTAAAAGTAAATAGATTCTTCTGGTGGTAGATTAAAAAGAAGAATGACGGATATGAACGTTAAGAGGATATCAAGGATCAGGATGGGATGGAGCATATTAACGAATGTTTTAAAGTATGAATTGAGGAAGAAAGAATAGAGGGTGTGAGTCGTAAGGAAATGGAGAAGGCGGATTTATAGGGAAATATCCGACAGAACAATCGAAGCAGATTATCGCGTTCAACCAAAGAAGATCTAAATCTCCTTAATTACCGAAGAATCAAATCTTATTATGAAGATTTCTTCTAAATTCCTTAAATTCCGGAAAGCAATCTTGAACACGCCGCCGGTTAAGTCAAACCTGCATTTATTCATTTTTCACTCTTTTGCGATAGCTTCACTTATACTCTTCGCATAATCAAATTGGGTTATCTATATTACTCAATGATGATAAAACTCTATGTATCAATTTACATTCGTCATAATAACATTCTTACTGTTCGCCATGACGACCTCTATCAAATTTCGGGACGAAATTTCTTTTAACGGGTAGGTACTGTGATGACCCGGAAATTTCCGATCAAATTTAAACTTTAATCTTTATATGTTCCCGACACGATGAGCAAAAATATTTAATGTTGAGTCTCGAAAGTTTTGAAAACCATATTCATATAATCAATTACCCTTTGACCATGCCTAGCGATTCACGAACAATTATATATACATATACATATGTGTGATTATTAAATTGAGATATATTATATAAAACATCGAACTGATTAGTGAATATGATTATAAGCTATGAGATCTATTTTATGAACCTGAAAATACTATCAAGGTATTGAATAGATAATACTTTACATGAATGTATTTGTTCGATGTAAGTTTATCGACGAGATTAAAAGATAATATCAAATGATTGAATTATCAGATACATTGAATTATGATTAAGAGTATCTGTTATGAGGTCCACTTTGAATTAGGTAACCCTTATTATTAACCGTATTCGGAAAATGGTAAAGTGAGTTATAAGTGAAGACAAATGTGTCAATTAACGGGAACTAGTCAAATGTTAGTGGAGTTTTCTGTTCGACTTTCTATATAAACGTTAACTAGTTAACCTTCCTATTATTTAGAGTGAAAGTGAAACTTTGGGAATATAGTTATATTATTTAGAAAGTTTAAGAAAAACAAACTAAACGTTGACGCATAAGGAAATTATATTTTTTTTAAAGTATAAACGTTATAGGATATAATATTATAAACGATCTTCAAATATACTTTGAAATATAATTAAAATCTAAATATTTTATTAAAGTATTTCAAACCTATATATTATAAATATATTTCAATTTAGTCAAAAGACGTTTTGGTTTAAGTTAATGTTATTAAATATACTTCGATAACTAACGAGGGTATGAATTATAAAAGTAAATGACCAAAACACTCAAAAGATTAAGTTACACTTTGAGTGGGTTAGTTTTTAATTAATTTAAGTCTAGTTATTAATAAAGGTACATGTCACAAAACGTTTAATTTAAAATAAAATATTTTGACAAACAACGAGACTTTGATTTATAGAAGGAAATGACCACAACGCTCAATTTTATAAGTTACGTTTTTCATAAAGTAAATCTTTGATAAATAAGTCAAATTATTATTAAAGGTACACGTCACGTAACGTAAAAGGCTAGTTTTCTAAACGTATGAAAGTGCGCCCGAAAAACGGAAAGTGGTACATGAGTCAAGTGACAACGCGCGAGTCATTTTTGTAAAAATTATATTTTTACCATGAGCGTAAATATAATATAATATTTAATTAATTCTAAAGATTAAATATATTATATATTAAATAATATATATCTATATCACTTATGTTACAATGAATAAATGATGCGTGTTAGCTGGCATGAGGGGTTAGGTAGAGTGGTGCTATAAATTTGAACGTTTGTAGTTTGGAGGATGCATTCTTCATCGAGCACTCTTAGATTATTATTATTATTTATTTATTATTATTATTATTATTAATATTAAGTTTATAAATCTTATTAGTATTAGTATTATGAGCGATATTATTAGTATTATACATAAAATACTACGACGAGGTCATGAGTGCATTATTTTCAAAACGAATTTTTATGAGCGGGATAAAGCTAAGGAAATTATGAGCTATAGCTATGGAGGTTATGGGTATGGATCATGGGTATGTTCGTGAGGTCAATCTAGTGTTTGTCATCTCCGTTACGTTTACGTACCTTTCCTGCAATATTGAATCTCAATATTGATACGTGAGCACTCACAACTTAACTTTTATTTATTAATAGTGTATCCCTGACTAGTGCTCGAGAAAATAGGATTATGCATGCTTGTACTTTTGATATTGCCTTTAGATAGGATAGGCTAAATCTTGAGGTTAGTTACACCTGTGGTTAAGATAAGGTATAAGATATGCATGTCGTTGGAGAGCTAACGAAAAATTAAGAACTTTTCATTTAGATATCGAATGGATTCGATGAATGGTTAGAAAGTTATGAATTAAACAATTAATTTCGTAATTAAGATTGCTAATGATAATTAGTGAACTAATTTTCTGGGTTATAAAAAGTGGTTATTTGGATTCTACTCGTCGAGTAGATGAATTTTCATATAAAGCACGTATCGTTTCGTTGAACGGTTGTCAAGTTATGGACAAAAGAAGTTTTGCAAATTTTGAAAAAATGTCGAAAAGGGAACTGAAATTCTCGCTGATCTGCGTTGTTTCAGATTTAAGAAAAATACCACTAAATTCTTTGCTGTAAGGTCTAGCAAACGACTCTGGCCGTTTGTCAATTTGAGTCTCGACGATTTTTCTAAAAATCGTCAAAGTTGACTGTTTGGTCACATTTTAAAAATTCTGAAAAGAGCTGAAACTTTTTATTAAAAATGTCAGTTTTGTATCAGTTGTCATGGTCAGCCTGATGTGTGTTTACTTTTGCCAAAAATCATGTTATATCTTTGTGGTAACTAGAATTTGCAGGCTTTGACCGTTTGTCAATCCGAGTTTCGAGGAATTTTCTAAAAATCTCCAAAGTAGGCTACTCGGTCACTTTTGTAAATTTATTAAAGCTGAAAAATTAACTTTGAAACGCCGAAACCGCATTGGCAACTACGAGTTGTCTAGGGTTAGTTTACTTCTGTAACATTTATGCTTAATCTTTTTGGTAAAGTGTAACTCTTATCTTTGACCGTTTATCAATCAGAGCTCCGATAATTTTTTTCTAAAGGCCGTTTAGTCATGTTTGACCGAAAAATCATTTTTTGTATAAGTTATTGTATTTTTGCATGCGACCTCGTTTTTACTTTAACCTTTGACTTTTGACCTTAAACTTTGACTTTTCCGTTAACTTTTCAGTTAATATTTTTGTGTTGACTTTCTCTAAAAACTAAAATACTATTTTATGATTATGAAACCATTTGTGATACGTTGTTTCACACGTCACCTTTTACTAGAATTTTAACTAAACATGAGTAATATAACATGTTACTATACTGTTGAGTCAGACTCGAGCATTAGGATTGTGGTACACTATGACTTAACCCTAATTTGTTAGACAAATATTGATCAACATAAATATATATATAATTAATATAGGTTCGTGAATCCGAGGCCAACCTTGCACTTGTTCAATGACGTTATATGTATTTTTACTACGAAATACAGTATGGTGAGTTTCATTTACCTTTTTATCCTTTATATTTTTGGGACTGAGAATACATGCGCTTTTATAAATGTTTGACGAAATAGACACAAGTAATTGAAACTAAATTCTATGGTTGAATTATCGAAATCGAATATGCCCCTTTTTATTAAAGTCTGGTAATCTAAGAATTAGGGAACAGACACCCTAATTGACGCGAATCCTAAAGATAGATCTATCGGGCCTAACAAACCCCATCCAAAGTACCGGATGCTTTAGTACTTCGAAATTTATATCATGTCCGAAGGAGGATCCCGGAATGATAGGGGATATTCTTATATGCATATTGTTAATGTCGGTTACCAGGTGTTCACCATATGAATGATTATTTTTGTCTCTATGCATGGGACGTATATTTATGAGAACTGGAAATGAAATTCTTGCGGTCTATTAAAATGATGGAAATAAATGATTATGATAAACTAATGAACTCACCAACCTTTTGGTTGACACTTTAAAGCATGTTTATTCTCAGGTGTTAAAGAAATCTTCCGCTGTGCATTTGCTCATTTTAAAGATATTACTTGGAGTCTTTCATAGCATATTTCGAAGAATGTTGCATTCGAGTCATTGAGTTCATCAAAGATTATTATTATATCAATTTATAGTTGGATAGTGGATATTATGAAATGGTATGCATGCCTGTCAATTTTCGATGTAAAGAAAGATTGTCTTTTAAAAACGAATGCAATGTTTGTAAAATGTATCATATAGAGGTCAAATACCTCGCAATGTAATCAACTATTGTGAATCGTTTATAATGTATATGAACGGGTCCTTTCAGAGTTTGTCTTTCTCGAGGAGAGACCTTAATGATAGGTTGTTTAGGTTAAGTGGTGCATTTTGCATGTTGTTGTTATTTGCGGCCATCTACAAAATTTAACAAAGTCCTTTTAAGTATCGATTTTAAATTTAATAAACAATACCCTTTTAATTTGTTTTATTAAATATTAGAATCCATCGGTAAATCAAATTTCGGTTAGGTGACCTTTATCCCGTCATTTGATTTAGCTAGGTAGTCATAATGACAATTGCAATCCTTTTGCAACTTCTAATTTTATGGGATCATGCAATCCTTTTGCATGGCATATTAATCCCATCAACGCCTATTTGTTCCTCATGCTTCGGTGACCCTAAGTTCATGATTCCCAAATCAAGTCGTCCTACTTGTGTAAACATGTAGACTTAACATACAAGTGGTTAGGTGACCTTTATCCCACATGTATGCGAAGTGTACCTTATTCATATTAGTTCACTCATGACGGTTAGGTGACCTTTATCCCATCAAGAGATTCCTAATATGTCTAAGTGTTTCCACAAAAGGATGGCGTTTAACTTGTTTACCTTGTTTTAGTTAAGGGATTTTAAGTTTTCATAAATTCTAGTTTAAGAAAACATTTGCCATACACCAACATGCATTTGGTGTATAGTTCATTATGAAAAGCCAATTTCATGTCTGTAAACCATGTCGTTTTGGTGTATAGTTCATTATGAAAAGCCAATTTCATGTCTATAGTGCATTTGTCGTTTTGCATGTCGTTAATTAATGTATAATTTAACCAATTAAATTTCCATTTTGCTTGTTGTTAACTTGTGTGATTAACTTGTAGCATACAAACATACAATCCACAATCATACAATAAACAACCATGCATGCAAAACAAATATGTTCACAATCAAGCCATTTTGGTAGACATTTGTTTAGCCGAAAACAAATGCCACCGGATAAGGGGTAATTACACAAAGTAGGAGATTTCAAATCTCCCACTTAACCTTGCATCCAAATGCTTCTTCATGTGTTCTTCAAGTCTTCATCATTCTTCATCATTTTACAAAATATATCCTAATACATTTTGTCTAAAAAATGAAATTACAACCTAATCTATTTTACATACCAAATATAAAATAAATTACATAACCAAATGAATTATTACATGCCAAATGAATAAATATTATTACAAACCAATTGAATAAATATCAATCAACCATGCATGCAACCAAACACAAGGTCAAGGCTTAGATTGTGAACTTTAACTACATAAGAGATAGGCAATACAGAATCACAAGTGATTGGCAGTACAGAATCACAAGTGATCGGCAGTACAGAATCACAAGTGATTGGCAGTACAGAATCACAAGTGATTGGCAGTACAGAATCACAAGTGATTGGAAACACAGAATCACAAGTGATCTGTAAACGCAGAATCACAAGTGATTGGCAATACAGAATCACAAGTGATTTTGGCCAAAATGACAAAACACCCAAAACCGAAAATTTTACATTCTACTTCATGCATGTTCATAGAATGCAAAATTATAGTGGGTTTAATAACCATCTCGAAGCATATTTCAACAACTTCGGCTCTGATACCATTGTTGGGATTTAACAAGTTCATAATATACTTAAACCATTTTAAGAATTAAGAAAGCGGAAGCATGTTAATTACCAATTTTAGACTTGTTAAACTTTAACCAATTAAAGTTAAATCCCAATTAGGATCAAGTTGTGATATATACTTACAAACTACAAGCAAGTAAAGAGATTATACCTACTCCAAGCTTGCTAGTAAATGATGAAGATGATGAAGATGAATGGAGCTCCAAAATGTATGAAACCTCAAGTTGTAATACCCCAAGCTTATCACCAACACCTTGTACTTTGGTTAGGATTTGTTGACACTTGAATTAAGCTTCCAAAAACCAAACCATGAACCTCTTATCCCTCATAAAAGCCCACGGCCTACTGCAGCAGAAAAGGAACTTGTGCAGTTTTTTTTGGAGTGTATTTGATGTGTTTTTGCATGTTTGTTCAAGTGTTTAAGTCTCCAAGAGGTCTTGGTACTTATCACATGGAATCTTTGAAAGTAACACTTAAAATCTAGTAAAATAATAGCATGCTTGTGAAACTCCCATGCCACTTCCAAATATGTATTATAAAATAAGTTTTATAAAAGAGTTAATTTTTTATAAAACTATTTTATAAACTTCCATATTTATTTATGTACATTTTATTATATAAAACCCATTTATATAAAATGTAACATAAATTTATTAATTATTTAACCTATAAATAATTAAATCCAAATTATATAAATTATTCCATAATTTATATATATGCACATCAAATAATATTTCAGAAAACCATTTTTCTTAAAGTTCAAGTGTCGCGTATTTATTTAACAATCCAACCGTTAAAATAAATACATATAAAGTGTTGGTAAGCTTGTTATTGGGTATGACCCGACTTGGATCATAACACATTAGCCACATTAATTTAATATGTCTCTCGGGCATACGAAGAACCTTCATTGAGTATCTGGTTTTATGAGCTTCTCTAAGTACCATTTCTCTCATATCTCCAAATTTTGGTACCCAAATCCTTTCAGCCCTATACCGGGTTCCATCTTCCCGAATATTAAGACGCTTCTTCGATCCTTTGGGTATTGCATCCTTTAAATTTCCCTCTTTTAAAACTCCTTGTTGCGCCTCCTTTATTTGAGTAGTAAGGTTATTATGAATCATTATGTTCACGAATCTTCAATTGTCTAGACGCATAAGCAATCACCTTCGTTCGTTGCATTAATACACAACCGAGACCTTGCTTTGATGCGTCACAATAAATCACAAAATCATCATTCCCTTCAGGCAATGACAATATAGGTGCCGTAGTTAGCTTTTTCTTCAATAACTGAAACGCTTTCTCTTGTTCATCATTCCATTCAAATTTCTTCCCTTTATGCGTTAATGCAGTCAAGGGTTTTGCTATTCTGGAAAAGTCTTGGATGAACCTTCTGTAGTAACCAGCTAGTCCTAAAAACTGGCGTATGTGTTTCGGAGTTGTCGGGGTTTCCTACTTTTCAACAGTTTCTATCTTTGCCGGATCAACCTTAATACCTTCTTTGTTCACTATGTGACCGAGGAATTGAACTTCTTCCAACCAAAATGCACACTTTGAAAACTTAGCATACAATTCTTCCTTCCTCAATACTTCTAACACCTTTCTCAAATGTTCACCGTGTTCTTGGTCATTCTTTGAGTAAATAAGTATGACATCAATAAAAACAATGACAAACTTGTCAAGGTATGGTCCACACACTCGGTTCATAAGGTCCATGAACAAACCTGGTGCATTAGTTAAACCAAACGGCATGACCATAAACTCGTAATGACCGTAACGTGTTCTGAAAGTAGTCTTTGGAATATCATCTTCTTTCACCCGCATTTGATGATACCCGGAACGTAAGTCAATCTTGAATAAACAGACGAGCCTTGTAGTTGATCAAATAAGTCATCGATTCTCGGTAGTGGGTAGCGGTTCTTGATGGTAAGTTTGTTCAACTCTCGATAGTCGATACACAACCTGAATGTACCATCTTTCTTATTGACAAACAAAACAGGAGCTCCCCACGGTGATGTGCTTGGTCGAATGAAACCACGCTCTAAAAGTTCTTGTAATTGGTTTTGCAGTTCTTTCATCTCGCTGGGTGCGAGTCTGTAAGGAGTACGAGCTATTGGTGCAGCTTCTGGTACAAGATCTATTTGAAATTCAACGGATCGATGTGGGGGTAATCCCGGTAATTCTTTCGGAAATACATCGGGAAATTCTTTTGCAATGGGAACATCATTGATGCTCTTTTCTTCAGTTTGTACTTTCTTGACGTGTGCTAGAATAGCATAGCAACCTTTTCTTATTAGTTTTTGTGCCTTCAAATTACGAATAAGATGTAGCTTCGTGTTGCCCTTTTCTCCGTACACCATTAAGGGTTTTCCTTTTTCTCGTATAATGCGAATTGCATTTTTGTAACAAACGATCTCTGCTTTCACTTCTTTCAACTAGTCCATACCGATTATCACATCAAAACTCCCTAACTCTACTGGTATCAAATCAATCTTAAATGTGTTGCTAACAAGTTTAATTTCTCGATTCCGACATATATTATCTGCTGAAATTAATTTACCATTTGCTAATTCGAGTAAAAATTTACTATCCAAAGGCGTCAATGGATAACTTAATTTAGCACAAAAATCTCTACTCATATAGCTTCTATCCGCACCCGGATCAAATAAAACGTAAGCAGATTTATTGTCAATAAGAAACGTACCTGTAACAAGCTCTGGGTCTTCCTGTGCCTCTGCCGCATTAATATTGAAAACTCTTCCGCGGCCTTGTCCATTCGTGTTCCCCTGGTTCGGGCAATTTCTAATAATGTGGCCCGGTTTTCCACATTTATAACAA
Organism: Rutidosis leptorrhynchoides; assembly: GCF_046630445.1. Taxonomy (NCBI): domain Eukaryota; kingdom Viridiplantae; phylum Streptophyta; class Magnoliopsida; order Asterales; family Asteraceae; genus Rutidosis; species Rutidosis leptorrhynchoides. The sequence continues at coordinate 271,140,511 of NC_092334.1, forward strand.
ACTACATTGGCATAACTTGCTCCGACACTACTTGCTCAGCCATTACTCGTTCCGACACCATTTGTTCCTTTCGTTATATTAACCTCTGGTCCGTAGACCTCACACTTCACCGCGCTATGACCATTTCTTTTACACTTGTTGCAAAATTTGGTGCAGAACCCCGAGTGATACTTTTCACACCTTTGGCATAGCTGCTTCTGATTGTTGTTGTTGTTGCGGTTATTATTGTTGTTGGGATGATTGTTGTAGTTGCTGTTGTTGTTGTTGTTGTTGTTGTTGGGCCATTTATTGTAGTTGCGATTGATGTTGCGATTGTTGGGATAATTGTTGCGATTATTGTTGTAATTACTGTTGTTGTTGTATTGGTGATTCTTATCACCGTTTTCCTCCCACTTTCTTTTGACTTGCTTCACATTGGCCTCTTCAGCAGTCTGTTCTTTAATTCTTTCTTCAATCTGGTTCACTAGTTTGTGAGCCATTCTACATGCCTGTTGTATGGAGGCGGGCTCGTGTGAACTTATATCTTCTTGGATTCTTTCCGGTAATCCTTTCACAAACGCGTCGATCTTCTCTTCCTCATCTTCGAATGCTCCCGGACATAATAGGCACAATTCTGTGAATCGTCTTTCGTACGTGGTAATATCAAATCCTTGGGTTCGTAACCCTCTAAGTTCTATCTTGAGCTTATTGACCTCGGTTCTGGGACGGTACTTCTCGTTCATCAAGTGCTTGAATGCTGACCACGGTAGTGCGTACGCATCGTCTTATCCCACTTGCTCTAGATAGGTATTCCACCATGTTAACGCAGAACCTATGAAGGTATGCGTAGCGTACTTCACTTTGTCCTCTTCAGTACACTTACTTATGGCAAACACCGATTCGACCTTCTCGGTCCACCGTTTCAATCCGATCGGTCCTTCGGTTTCATCAAATTCCAAAGGTTTGCAGGCAGTGAATTCTTTATAGGTGCATCCTACACGATTTCCTGTACTGCCAGATCCAAGGTTATTGTTGGTATGTAGCGCAGCCTGTACTGCGGCTATGTTTGAAGCTAGAAAAGTACAGAATTCCTCTTCATTCATATTCACGGTGTGTCGAGTAGTCGGTGCCATTTCCTTCAAAATAGTCAAATGGAACAAGTTAATCATACAGAATATTAAGAGTAGTTAATAGTATTTCGTAGCATAATATGAACTCATTTATAAAAGATTTTTCTTCATATTAGCATTTTATAAGTTTAAATTCGGGTAGTACCTACCCGTTAAGTTCATACTTAGTAGCTAATATACAATTCAACTACTACAATTCTATATGAAAAACTGATTATAATAATATTTCGCGTTCAAACTTTTACACAATATTTTACAACTTACAATACCGCTTATTTTACATATAGCATGAAATATAGCACACAATAAATTTGATACAAGATGGTTGTGAAGATAATTCTAGCTAGTACACAAGTCGTTCAGCAAAGGCAATAAAGACACGTAATTCATACGCCCAGAAAGAAGTCATGCATTCTGGTTTTACTAGGATTACTTCCCGTCCTTGGTCTTGTGGAACATAACCGTTATGGCCGTTGATAAGACAGTGTGTTGTAACGTCGTCAAAGAGACGAGGGTTACGTAATGTCCAACAGTCCTGTAACAATCTAAAAACCTCATTTCTTACCCCAATTACCGACTCCGTCACTTGTGGGAACGTTTTGTTTAATAGTTGTAGCCCGATGTTCTTGTTCTCACTTTGGTGAGAAGCGAACATTACTAACCCGTAAGCATAACATGCTTCTTTATGTTGCATGTTAGCCGCTTTTTCTAAATCACGAAGTCCTATATTCGGATATACTGAGTCAAAATAATTTCTTAACCCGTTGCGTAAAATAGCATTTGGGTTCCCCGCAATATATGCGTCAAAGTAAACACATCGTAACTTATGGATTTCCCAATGTGATATCCCCCATCTTTCGAACGAAAGCCTTTTATAAACCAATGCATTCTTGGAACGTTCTTCGAATGTCTTACAAACTGATCTCGCCTTAAATAGTTGTGCCGAGGAATTCTGACCGACTCTAGACAAGATTTCATCAATCATGTCTCCGGGTAGGTCTCTTAAAATATTGGGTTGTCTATCCATTTTGTGTTTTTATACTGTAAAATAGACAAGAGTTAGATTCATAAAAAAAATACTTATTAATACAAGCAATTTTTACATATATCATAAAGCATAAGCACACTATATTACATATATTACACCACACGAATACAACTATCTTATTCCGACTCGCTTGTTTCTTCTTCTTCGGTTTTAGTTCATTTTGCCAAGTTTCTAGGGATATATGATGTTCCCCTAATACGAGCTGTCGTTTTCCACATTGGTTTAGAAAAACCTGGTGGTTTAGAGGTTCCCGGGTCATTGTTACAACTTAAGGACTTCGGGGGTGACGATACATATAAAGTTCATCGGGGTTGGAATTAGATTTCTCTATTTTTATGCCCTTTCCCTTATTATTTTCTTTTGCCTTTTTAAATTCAGTTGGGGTAATTTCTATAACATCATCGGAATTCTCGTCGGAATCCGATTCATCGGAGAATTGGTAATCCTCCCAATATTTTGCTTCCTTGGCGGAAACACCATTGACCATAATTAACCTTGGTCGGTTGGTTGAGGATTTTCTTTTACTTAACCGTTTTATTATTTCCCCCACTGGTTCTATCTGTTCATCCGGTTCCGATTCTTCTTCCGGTTCCGATTCTTCTTCCGGTTCCGACTCTTCTTCCGGTTCATCTTCGGGAACTTGTGAATCAGTCCACGAATCATTCCAATTTACATTTGACTCTTCATTATTATTAGGTGAGTCAATGGGACTTGTTCTAGAGGTAGACATCTATCACATAATATCAAACGCGTTAAGAGATTAATATATCACATAATATTCACATGTTAAAAATATATAGTTTCCAACAAAATTTGTTAAGCAATCATTTTTCAAGTAAACACGGTCGAAGTCCAGACTCACTAATGCATCCTAACAAACTCGATAAGACAAACTAATGCAAAATTCTGGTTCTCTAAGACCAACGCTCGGATACCAACTGAAATGTCCCGTTCTTATTGATTAAAAACGTTCCATATTAATTGATTTCGTTGCGAGGTTTTGACCTCTATATGAGACGTTTTTCAAAGACTACATTCATTTTAAAACAAACCATAACCTTTATTTCATTAATAAAGGTTTAAAAAGCTTTACCTAGATTATCAAATAATGATAATCTAAAATATCTTGTTTACACACGACCATTACATAATGGTTTAAAATACAAATATGTTACAACAAAATAAGTTTCTTGAATGCAGTTTTTACACAATATCATACAAGCATGGACTTCAAATCTCGTCCTTATTTAAGTATGCGACAGCGGAAGCTCTTAATAATCACCTGAGAATAAACATGCTTAAAACGTCAACAAAAATGTTGGTGAGTTATAGGTTTAACCTATATATATCAAATCATAATAATAGACCATAAGATTTCATAATTCAATACACATCCCATACATAGAGATAAAAATCATTCATATGGGGAACACCTGGTAATCGACATTAACAAGATGCATATATAAGAATATCCCCATCATTCCGGGACACCCTTCGGATATGATATAAATTTCGAAGTACTAAAGCATCCGGTACTTTGGATGGGGTTTGTTAGGCCCAATAGATCTATCTTTAGGATTCGCGTCAATTAGGGTGTCTGTTCCCTAATTCTTAGATTACCAGACTTAATAAAAAGGGGCATATTCTATTTCGATAATTCAACCATAGAATGTAGTTTCACGTACTTGTGTCTATTTTGTAAATCATTTATAAAACCTGCATGTATTCTCATCCCAAAAAAATATTAGATTTTAAAAGTGGGACTATAACTCACTTTCACAGATTTTTACTTCGTCGGGAAGTAAGACTTGGCCACTGGTTGATTCACGAACCTATAACAATATATACATATATATCAAAGTATGTTCAAAATATATTTACAACACTTTTAATATATTTTGATGTTTTAAGTTTATTAAGTCAGCTGTCCTCGTTAGTAACCTACAACTAGTTGTCCACAGTTAGATGTACAGAAATAAATCGATAAATATTATCTTGAATCAATCCACGACCCAGTGTATACGTATCTCAGTATTGATCACAACTCAAACTATATATATTTTGGAATCAACCTCAACCCTGTATAGCTTACTCCAACATTCACATATAGAGTGTCTATGGTTGTTCAGAAATATATATAGATGTGTCGACATGATAGGTTGAAACATTGTATACGTGTCTATGGTATCTCAAGATTACATAATATACAATACAAGTTGATTAAGTTATGGTTGCAATAGATTTGTTACCAATTTTCACGTAGCTAAAATGAGAAAAATTATCCAATCTTGTTTTACCCATAACTTCTTCATTTTAAATCCGTTTTGAGTGAATAAAATTGCTATGGTTTCATATTGAACTCTATTTTATGAATGTAAATAGAAAAAGTATAGGTTTATAGTCAGAAAAATAAGTTACAAGTCGTTTTTGTAAAGGTAGTCATTTCAGTCGAAAGAACGACGTCTAGATGACCATTTTAGAAAACATACTTCCACTTTGAGTTTAACCATAATTTTTGGATATAGTTTCATGTTCATAATAAAAATCATTTTCTCAGAATAACAACTTTTAAATCAAAGTTTATCATAGTTTTTAATTAACTAACCCAAAACAGCCCGCGGTGTTACTACGACGGCGTAAATCCGGTTTTACGGTGTTTTTCGTGTTTCCAGGTTTTAAATCATTAAGTTAGCATATCATATAGATATATAACATGTGTTTATTTGATTTTAAAAGTCAAGTTAGAAGGATTAACTTTTGTTTGCGAACAAGTTTAGAATTAACTAAACTATGTTCTAGTGATTACAAGTTTAAACCTTCGAATAAGACAGCTTTATATGTATGAATCGAATGATGTTATGAACATCATTACTACCTTAAGTTCCTTGGATAAACCTACTGGAAAAGAGGAAAATATATCTAGCTTCAACGGATCTTGGATGGCTCTAAGTTCTTGAAGCAGAATCATGACACGAAAACAAGTTCAAGTAAGATCATCACTTGAAATAAGATTGTTATAGTTATAGAAATTGAACCAAAGTTTGAATATGATTATTACCTTGTATTAGAATGATAACCTACTGTAAGAAACAAAGATTTCTTGAGGTTGGATGATCACCTTACAAGATTGGAAGTGAGCTAGCAAACTTGAAAGTATTCTTGATTTTATGTAACTAGAACTTGTAGAATATATGAAGAACACTTAGAACTTGAAGATAGAACTTGAGAGAGACCAATTATATGAAGAAAATTGAAGAATTAAAGTGTTTTTAGGTGTTTTTGGTCGTTGGTGTATGGATTAGATATAAAGGATATGTAATTTTGTTTTCATGTAAATAAGTCATGAATGATTACTCATATTTTTGTTATTTTATGAGATATTTCATGCTAGTTTCCAAATGATGGTTCCCACATGTGTTAGGTGACTCACATGGTCTGCTAAGAGTTGATCATTGGAGTGTATATACCAATAGTACATACATCTAAAAGCTGTGTATTGTACGAGTACGAATACGGGTGCATACGAGTAGAATTGTTGATGAAACTGAACGAGGATGTAATTGTAAGCATTTTTGTTAAGTAGAAGTATTTCGATAAGTGTATTGAAGTCTTTTAAAAGTGTATAAATACATATTAAAACACTACATGTATATACATTTTAACTGAGTCGTTAAGTCATCGTTAGTCGTTACATGTAAGTGTTGTTTTGAAACCTTTAGGTTAACGATCTTGTTAAATGTTGTTAACCCAATGTTTATAATATCAAATGAGATTTTTAATTATTATATTATCATGATATTATCATGTATGAATATCTCTTAATATGATATATATACATTAAATGTCTTTACAACGATAATCGTTACATATATGTCTCGTTTAAAAATCATTAAGTTAGTAGTCTTGTTTTTACATATGTAGTTCATTGTTAATATACTTAATGATATGTTTACTTATCATAGTATCATGTTAACTATATATATATCCATATATATGTCATCATATAGTTTTTACAAGTTTTAACGTTCGTGAATCACCGGTCAACTTGGGTGGTCAATTGTCTATATGAAACATATTTCAATTAATCAAGTCTTCACAAGTTTGATTACTTAACATGTTGGAAACATTTAATCATGTAAATATCAATCTCAATTAATATATATAAACATGGAAAAGTTCGGGTCACTACTTAAGCCCTGGCCGGAGAGCGCCGCATTTAGCATAAATTTCGGAGCACATGTAACAGAACGTATCATCATTTGACACGTGTTCCCAAACAAATTCTGGTAGATCTGACACTATAAATAGACCCCTTGGGTCGTCATTTTACACAAGTTCAGATATTCTGACAACTTTGAGAGCTGAGACTTCACTTCTCTTTCTCTCTCTACTTTCTCTCACTAGAAGTCATCCGGCTAGCACTCTTATGCTCTACGGACGACAGATTGATTAAGCCATCCCACAAGTTTCTACACTTATGAACCGGGTCTGCAGGGATTATTTCCCGAGGGTAAAAATCAATCGGCAACACTCCGCCCTCCTAAAGCTACATCACTTCTAGTCTCTTGTTGACATACTAAGCCTTACCTCATAAGGAAATAGGTGTTAACAACGGGAACATCATTGATGCTCTTTTCTTCAGTTTGTACTTTCTCGACGTGTGCTAGAACAGCATAGCAACCTTTTCTTATTAGTTTTTGTGCCTTCAAATTACTAATAAGATGTAGCTTCGTGTTGCCCTTTTCTCCGTACACCATTAAGGGTTTTCCTTTTTCTCGTATAATGCGAATTGCATTTTTGTAACAAACGATCTCTGCTTTCACTTCTTTCAACCAGTCCATACCGATTATCACATCAAAACACCCTAACTCTATTGGTATCAAGTCAATCTTAAATGTTTCGCTAACCAGTTTAATTTCTCGATTCCGACATATATTATCTGCTGAAATTAATTTATCATTTGCTAATTCGAGTAAAAATTTACTATCCAACGGCGTCAATGGACAACTTAATTTAGCACAAAAATCTCTACTCATATAGCTTCTATCCGCACCCGAATCAAATAAAACGTAAGCAGATTTATTGTCAATAAGAAACGTACCCGTAACAAGCTCCGGGTCTTCCTGTGCCTCTGCCGCATTAATATTGAAAACTCTTCCGCGGCCTTGTCCATTCGTGTTCTCCTGGTTCGGGCAATTTCTAATAATGTGGCCCGGTTTTCCACATTTATAACAAACTACATTGGCATTTGCTCCGACACTACTTGCTCCGCCATTACTCGTTCCGACTCCATTTGTTCCTTTCGTTCTGTTAACCCCTGGTCCGTAGACCTCACACTTCGCCGCGCTATGACCATTTCTTTTAAACTTGTTGCAAAATTTGGTGCAGAACCCCGAGTGATACTTTTCACACCTTTGGCATAGCTGCTTCTGATTGTTGTTGTTGTTGCGATTGTTATTGTTGTTGGGACGATTTTTGTAGTTGCTGCTGTTGTTGTTGTTGTTGTTGTTGTTGTTGTTGTTGGGCCGTTTGTTGTAGTTGCGATTGATGTTGCGATTGTGGGATAATTGTTGCGATTATTATTGTAATTGCTGTTGTTGTTGTATTGGTGATTCTTATCACCGTTTTCCTCCCACTTTCTTTTGACTTGCTTCACATTGGCCTCTGCAGCCGTCTGTTCTTTAATTCTTTCCTCAATCTGGTTCACTAGTTTGTGAGCCATTCTACATGCCTGTTGTATGGAGGCGGGCTCGTGTGAACTTATATCTTCTTGGATTCTTTCCGGTAATCCTTTCACAAACGCGTCGATCTTCTCTTCCTCATCTTCAAACGCTCCCGGACACAATATGCACAATTCTGTGAATCGTCTTTCGTACGTGGTAATATCAAATCCTTGGGTTCGTAACCCTCTAAGTTCTGTCTTGAGCTTATTGACCTCGGTTCTGGGACGGTACTTCTCGTTCATCAAGTGATTGAATGGTGACCACGGTAGTGCGTAAGCATCATCTTGTCCCACTTGCTCTAGATAGGTATTCCACCATGTTAACGCAGAACCTGTGAAGGTATGCGTAGCGTACTTCACTTTGTCCTCTTCAGTACACTTACTTATGGCAAACACCGATTCGATCTTCTCGGTCCACCGTTTCAATCCGATCGGTCCTTCGGTTCCATCAAATTCCAAAGGTTTGCAGGCAGTGAATTCTTTGTAGGTGCATCCTACACGATTTCCTGTACTGCTAGATCCAAGGTTATTTTTGGTATGTAGCGCAGCCTGTAATGCGGCTATGTTTGAAGCTAGAAAAGTACGGAATTCCTCTTCATTCATATTCACAGTGTGTCGAGTAGTCAGTGCCATTTCCTTCAAAATAGTCAAATGGAACAAGTTAATCATACAGAATATTAAGAGTAGTTAATAGTATTTCGTAGCATAATATGAACTCATTTATAAAAGCTTTTTCTTCATATTAGCGTTTTATAAGTTTAAATTCGGGTAGTACCTACCCGTTAAGTTCATACTTAGTAGCTAATATACAATTCAACTACTACAATTCTATATGAAAAACTGATTATAATAATATTTCGCGTTCAAACTTTTATACAATATTTTACAAACTTACAATAGCGCTTATTTTACATAAAGCATGAAATATAGCACACAATAACTTTGATACAAGATAGTTGTGAAGATAATTCTAGCTAGTACACAAGTCGTTCAGCAAAAGCATTAAAGACACGTAATTCATACGTCCAGAAACAAGTCATGCATTCTGGTTTTACTAGGACTACTTTCCATCCTTGGTCTTGTGGAACATAACCGTTATGGCCGTTGATAAGACAGCGTGTTGTAACATCGTCAAAGGGACGAGGGTTACGTAATGACCAACAGTCTCGTAATAACCTAAAAACCTCATTTCTTACCCCAATTACCGACTCCGTCACTTGTGGGAATGTTTTGTTTAATAGCTGTAGCCCGATGTTCTTTTTCTCACTTTGGTGAGAAGCGAACATTACTAACCCGTAAGCATAGCATGCTTCTTTATGTTGCATGTTAGCCGCTTTTTCTAAATCATGAAGTCCTATATTCGGATACATTGAGTCAAAATAATTTCTTAACCCGTTGCGTAAAATAGCATTTGGGTTCTCCGCGATATATGCGTCAAAGTAAACACATCGTAACTTATGGGTTTCCCAATGTGATATCCCCCATCTTTCAAACGAAAGTCTCTTATAAACCAAGACATTCTTGGAACGTTCTTCGAATGTCTTACAAACTGATCTCGCCTTAAATAGTTGTGCCTAGGAATTCTGACCGACTCTAGACAAGATTTCATCAATCATGTCTCCGGGTAGGTCTCTTAAAATATTGGGTTGTCTATCCATTTTGTGTTTTTAAACTGTAAAATAGACAAGAGTTAGATTCATAAAAAAATTACTTATTAATACAAGCAATTTTTACATATATCATAAAGCATAAGCACACTATATTACATATATTACACCACACGAATACAACTATCTTATTCTGACTCGCTCGTTTCTTCTTCTTCGGTTTTAGTTCGTTTTGCCAAGTTTCTAGGGATATATGATGTTCCCCTAATACGAGCTGTCGTTTTCCACAACGGTTTAGAAAAACCTGGTGGTTTAGAGGTTCCCGGGTCATTGTTACAACTTAAGGGCTTCGGGGGTTGACGATACATATAAAGTTCATCGGGGTTGGAATTAGATTTCTCTATTTTTATGCCCTTTCCCTTATTATTTTCTTTTGCCTTTTTAAATTCAGTTGGGGTAATTTCTATAACATCATCGGAATTCTCGTCGGAATCCGATTCATCGGAGAATTGGTAATCCTCCCAATATTTTGCTTCCTTGGCGGAAACACCATTGACCATAATTAACCTTGGTCAGTTGGTTGAGGATTTTCTTTTACTTAACCGTTTTATTATTTCCCCCACTGGTTCTATTTCTTCTTCCGGTTCCGATTCTTCTTCCGGTTCCGATTCTTCTTCCGGTTCCGACTCTTCTTCCGGTTCCTCTTCGGGAACTTGTGAATCAGTGGGACTTGTTCTAGAGGTAGACATCTTTAATATCAATGGGACTTGTTCTAGAGGTAGACATCTTTAATATCAAACACGTTAAGAGATTAATATATCACATAATATTCACATGTTAAAAATATATAGTTTCCAACAAAATTTGTTAAGAAATCATTTTTCAAGTAAACACGGTCGAAGTCCAGCCTCACTAATTCATCCTAACAAACTCGATAAGACACACTAATGCAAAATTTTGGTTCTCTAAGACCAACGCTCTGATACCAACTGAAATGTCCCGTTCTTATTGATTAAAAACGTTCCATATTAATTGATTTCGTTGCGAGGTTTTGACCTCTATATGAGACGTTTTTCAAAGACTGCATTGATTTTTAAAACAAACCATAACCTTTATTTCATAAATAAAGGTTTAAAAAGCTTTACGTAGATTATCAAATAATGATAATCTAAAATATCCTGTTTACACACGACCATTACATAATGGTTTACAATACAAATATGTTACATCGAAATCAGTTTCTTGAATGCAATTTTTACACAATATCATACAAACATGGACTCCAAATCTTGTCCTTATTTTAGTATGTAACAGCGGAAGCTCTTAGTATTCACCTGAGAATAAACATTATTTAAACGTCAACAAAAATGTTGTTGAGTTATAGGTTTAACCTATATATATCAAATCGTAACAATAGACCACAAGATTTCATATTTCAATACACATCCCATACATAGAGATAAAAATCATTCATATTGTGAACACCTGGTAACCGACATTAACAAGATGCATATATAAAAATATCCCCATCATTCCGGGACACCCTTTGAATATGATATAAATTTCGAAGTACTAAAGCATCCGGTACTTTGGATGGGGTTTGTTAGGCCCAATAGATCTATCTTTAGGATTCGCGTCAATTAGGGTGTCTGTTCCCTAATTCTTAGATTACAAGACTTAATAAAAAGGGGCATATTCGATTTCGATAATTCAACCATAGAATGTAGTTTCACGTACTTGTGTCTATTTTGTAAATCATTTATAAAACCTGCATGTATTCTCATCCCAAAAATATTAGATTTTAAAAGTGGGACTATAACTCACTTTCACAGATTTTTACTTCGTCGGGAAGTAAGACTTGGCCACTGGTTGATTCACGAACCTATAACAATATATACATATATATCAAAGTATGTTCAAAATATATTTACAACACTTTTAATATATTTTGATGTTTTAAGTTTATTAAGTTAGCTGTCCTCATTAGTAACCTACAACTAGTTGTCCACAGTTAGATGTACAGAAATAAATCGATAAATATTATCTTGAATCAATCCACGACCCAGTGTATAGGTATCTCAGTATTTATCACAACTCAAACTATATATATTTTGGAATCAACCTCAACCCTGTATAGCTAACTCCAACATTCACATATAGAGTGTCTATGGTTGTTCCGAAATATATATAGATGTGTCGACATGATAGGTCAAAACATTGTATACGTGTCTATGGTATCTAAAGATTACATAATATACAATACAAGTTTATTAAGTTATGGTTGGAATAGATTTGTTACCAATTTTCACGTAGCTAAAATGAGAAAAATTATCCAATCTTGTTTTACCCATAACTTCTTCATTTTAAATCCGTTTTGAGTGAATCAAATTGCTATGGTTTCATATTGAACTCTATTTTATGAATCTAAACAGAAAAAGTATAGGTTTATAGTCGGAAAAATAAGTTACTAGTCGTTTTTGTAAAGGTAGTCATTTCAGTCGAAAGAACGACGTCTAGATGACCATTTTAGAAAACATACTTTCACTTTGAGTTTAACCATAATTTTTGGATATAGTTTCATGTTCATAATAAAAGTTTATCATAGTTTTTAATTAACTAACCCAAAACAGCTCGCGGTGTTACTACGACGGCGTAAATCCGGTTTTACGGTGTTTTTCGTGTTTCCAGGTTTTAAATCATTAAGTTAGCATATCATATAGTGTTTAGTTTATTTTAAAAGTCAAGTTAGAAGGGTTAACTTTTATTTGCGAACAAGTTTAGAATTAACTAAACTATGTTGTAGTGATAACAAGTTTAAACCTTCGAATAAGATAGCTTTATATGTATGAATCGAATGATGTTATGAATATCATTACTACCTCAAGTTCCTTGGATAAACCTACTGGAAATGAGAAAAATAGATCTAGCTTCAAAGGATCCTTGGATGGCTTGAAAGTTCTTGAAGCAGAATCATGACACGAAAACAATTTCAAGTAAGATTTCCACTCGAAATAAGATTGTTATAGTTATAGAAATTGAATTAAAGTTTGAATATGATTATTACCTTTTATTAGAAAGATAACCTACTGTAAGTAACAAAGGTTTCTTGATCTTGGATGATTACTTGGAATGGATTTAGAAAACTTGGAAGTAAACTTGCAATCTTGGAAGTATTCTTGATTTTATGAAACTAGAACTTTTGAAATTTATGAAGAACACTTAGAACTTGAAGATAGAACTTGAGAGAGATCAATTAGATGAATAAAATTGAAGAATGAAAGTGTTTGTAGGTGTTTTTGGTCGTTGGTGTATGGATTAGATATAAAGGATATGTAATTTTGTTTTCATGTAAATAAGTCATGAATGATTACTCATATTTTTGTAATTTTATGAGATATTTCATGCTAGTTGCCAAATGATGGTTCCCACATGTGTTAGGTGACTCACATGGGTTGCTAAGAGCTGATCATTAGAGTGTATATACCAATAGTACATACATCTAAACTGTGTATTGTACGAGTACGAATACGGGTGCATACGAGTAGAATTGTTGATGAAACTGAACGAGGATGTAATTGTAAGCATTTTTGTTAAGTAGAAGTATTTTAATAAGTGTCTTGAAGTCTTTCAAAAGTGTATGAATACATATTAAAACAATACATGTATATACATTTTAACTGAGTCGTTAAGTCATCGTTAGTCGTTACATGTAAATGTTGTTTTGAAACCTTTAGGTTAACGATCTTGTTGAATGTTGTTAACCCATTGTTTATTATAACAAATGAGATGTAAAATTATTATATTATCATGATATTATGATATATAATATATCTTAGTATGATGTATATACAGTTAAATATCGTTACAAATCGTTACATATATGTCTCGTTTCGAAATCATTAAGTTAGTAGTCTTATTTTTACATATGTACTTTATTGTTAATACACTTAATAATATATTTACTTATCATTTAACATAATTAACCAAGTGTATCAATATCTTAATATGATTCATATGTACCTAGTAAGACGTTGTTATAACGATAATCGTTATATATAGCGTTTTCGAGTTTCTTAAATTAATAGTCTTATTTTTATGTATATAACTCATTGTTAAAATACCTAATGAGATACATACTTATAATAAAATCATGTTAACTATATATATAACCATATATATGTCATCGTATAGTTTTTACAAGTTTTAACGTTCGTGAATCACCGGTCAACTTGGGTGGTCATTTGTCTATATGAAACCTATTTCAATTAATCAAGTCATAACAAGTTTGATTGCTTAACATGTAAGAAACACTTAATCATGTAAATAACAATTTCATTTAATATATATAAACATGGAAAAGTTCGGGTCACTACATTATCCGTCCAGCGTTCTCCTCTGTACAGGCTGCTCCGTCATGCGTAAGCCCTGAAGGCCGCCTAGCGCGTAAGCCCTGGCCAGATAACGCCACCTTCAGCATAAATTTCGGATCACGAATAATAGAATGTATCATCATTTGACACGTATCCCCGAGCAATCTGGTGGATCTGACACTATAAATAGACCCCTTGGGTCGTCATTTTACAGGATTCAGATATTCTGAAACTTTGAGAGCTGAGACTTCATTTCTCTTTCTCTCTCTACTTTCTCTCACTAGAAGTCATCCGGCTAGCACTCTTACGCTCTACGGACGACAGATTGATTAAGCCACCCCACAAGTTTCTACACTTGTGAACCGGGTCTGCAGGGATTATTTCCCGAGGGTAAAAATCAATCGGCAACACTCTGCCCTCCTAAAGCTAGATTACTTCTAGTATCTTGTTGGCACACTAAGCCTTACCTCATAAGGAAATAGGTGTTAACAATAAAGAACGGCCCTAGTCTTATATACTAACTACCCAATTCTAGTAAAAATTTTCAAAATTTTCAATTAAATGAACTCAATATCATGTTTATACATATTTATGAACGATAAAACTAGGTGTTAACACCGAAATTATTGTTACCTCGGAAAGGACATAAATTGAGAAACAAACCAAAATGTTAGAATTCATTTAAAATGGAATAGAGGACAATAAAAAGGAAAATAAAAAGCCAAGTGTGGGAAAAATTAGCAAGTTATTTAAAACATATATCACATATTTTTGTACAAATAACTGAAGATACTTTTGTTTTAGACAATTTCTAAAAAGTTTTACCCGATTTACTGTAAGAAAGATGGATCTACACGATGAATCAATTCCATCATTAAAAGGAATTAAAGTCTTCTGAAAAAGAAACGCGCTTCTTGATTTAGGTCATGAAGTTGTCGTCCAGACCAGCTGTAGGTTGACGAAAAATCTAGAAAAGTCATCTCTAAAATCAGCAGAAAATCCACGGACCTCAGCATCAAACAGGTTCGCCAAGTGGTCAGACTTATCCTAACCATGAGAGGATCTATCTTGTAAAATGGGGAGGACGCCGTGCAAATTAGCTGGATAAGACTAATGAATCAGACCCCCAGAAAGGATAATCTCCTTAAAGATCAAAAATCAGCTTTTAAGACTGATATTACTCAATCCTAGAGATTGACCTTAAAGATTGAGAATTACAAACTCATGGAATTCAATGATATCTAAACTCGAGCTTGAACGAGAAAATATTTTAATCAAAATTACAAACTGATTTGTTTTCTAAAAACCCATTTTCAATGCGTTCATTACCATTGAACGTAAAATCCTAGGAATTCACCTGGAATTCATTAGGTCACCTGAACCAATTCGGGTGTCAACCGTAAGAACGGTGGTTGCATAGCATGGTCAAAGACAGGACCTTGTGCCAGACCAAAAAATTATAAGGGTGAGCTTTACTATTGCTCCTACCAAGGATAGTAATTGCATCCGATACGTTATAGACCATAATTAAAAGCATGTCAGGGGACATTGCCTTAACAGTTACTTGTTCAACGCTTTCCTTTACAACCGGACGGTAGTTTACCGAAAGGTAATATACGGAACAAGTATACTGGACGTGTTGCTTTCCCAATACAAGGTTAGCAAGCGGGTGACACAAAACCACAAGTTTTGAGCTAAAATTTTCAAATCTGAAACCCACTAAACCCACAAAAACAATTTGCAAACACCGGTGAAGGGTTATTCCGGAAAACTTATCTAGGGTAAAAGCTAGATTTAATTTTCAAAAGATCAAATGTTTTCATAAAGATCCAATTTCCTTAAAGGATCTAAATTTTTATAGTCATGTGGGACTGTAAACCACATCGTTACTACCATTGTTCATACCACCGTATAGAAATCACTGATGTACAAAGTGTGAAGAATAAATAAGTGATTCTAGTATATTTCAAGACTATATTGCTTGAGGACAAGCAACGCTCAAGTGTGGGAATATTTGATAATGCTAAAAACGAACATATATTTCATAGCATTATCCCTCAAGAAAGACAAGCTTTTAGTTGCAATTGTTCTATTTACAAGTGATATTCGTTTAAATAATAAAAGGGTAAGACAAAAAACAGATTCGACGAATTGAAGACGCAAACGACCAAAAAGCTCAAAAGTACAAAATACAATCAAAGTGGTTCCAATTATTGATGAGAAACGTCTCAAAATTACAAGAGTACAAGACGCGAAACGCAAAGTACAAGATATTAAATTATACGCAAGGACGTTCGAAAATTCGGAACAGGGACCAGAGTCAACTCTCAACGCTCGACGCAACGGACTAAAAATTACAAGTCAACTATGCACATAAATATAATATAATATTTAAATAATTCTTATAATTATTTATATATTATATAATATATTAATAAACCGTCGGCAGAAGAAAACAACCACATGTGAGCCTCCCCAGCTGGCCATGCGATCGCATGGCCTTGAAGGGCAAAGCTCATGCGATCGCATGAGGCCCTTTTCAGTTCACAGGCCTATAAATTTCGAACTTTGGTGCATCATTTAATATCCATCCATCAATCTCTCTATCTAAACGTATTATATATATATATTTATATTATAATTTTAATTTTAATTTTAATTTCCAATAATAAGGGTATGTTAGCGAATATTGTAAGGGTGTAATTCGAAATTCTGTCCGTGTAACGCTACGCTATTTTTAATCATTGTAAGTTATGTTCAACCTTTTTAATTTAATGTCTCGTAGCTAAGTTATTATTATGCTTATTTAAAACGAAGTAATCATGATGTTGGGCTAAAATACTAAAATTGGGTAATTAGATTTTGTACCATAATTGGGGTTTGGACAAAAGAACGACACTCGTGGAAATTAGACTATGGGCTATTAATGGGCTTTATATTTGTTTAACTAAATGATAGTTTGTTAATTTTAATATAAAGATTTACAATTGGACGTCCCTATAAATAACCATATACACTCGATCGGACACGATGGGCGGGAATGGATTAATAGTCACTAGAATTATTAAAACAGGGGTGAAATTATGTACAAGGACACTTGGCATAATTGATAACAAAGTATTAAAACCTTGGGTTACACGCAGTCGATAACCTGGTGTAATTATTAAACAAAGTATTAAGACCTTGTTACAGTTTAAATCCCCAATTAGTTGGAATATTTGACTTCGGGTATAAGGATAATTTGACGAGGACACTCGCACTTTATATTTATGACTGATGGACTTTATGGACAAAAACCAGACGGACATATTAAATAATCCAGGACAAAGGACAATTAACCCATGGGAATAAACTAAAATCAACACGTCAAACATCTTGATTACGGAAGTTTAAATAAGCATAATTCCTTTATTTTCATATTTAATTGCACTTCTAATTATCGCTCTTTTATTTATTGTCATTGTATTTAATTGCACTTTTAATTATCGTACTTTTTAATTATCGCAATTTTAATTATCGCAATTTTATTTATCGCAATTTCATTATCATTATTTACGTTGTGCTTTAAATTAAGTTGTATTTATTTTTAATATTTTACATTAGGTTTTAACTGCGACTAAAGTTTTAAAATCGACAAACCGGTCATTAAACGGTAAAAACCCCCCTTTATATTAATAATATTACTTATATATATATTTGTATTTTTATAAAGTAAAACTAATATAGCGTTAAGCTTTGTTTAAAGATTTCCCTGTGGAACGAACCGGACTTACTAAAAACTACACTACTGTACGATTAGGTACACTGCCTATAAGTGTTGTAGCAAGGTTTAAGTATATCCATTCTATAAATAAATAAATATCTTGTGTAAAATTGTATCGTATTTAATAGTTTTTCCTAGGAAAATATAAGCTATTTCATATACACCTCTGCGCACATCAATTTGCAAAGAAGGTGTGCGTCTTTGAAAATTGTAGGCCAATAGAATCCAGCATCATAAACTTTTCTTGCTGTGAGTTGTGGCCCATAATGCCCTCCTGTTGGTCCTGTGTGACAATGGTTTAAGATTTGACTAGCTTCGTCTCCGAATACACATCGGTGTATTATTCCATCGGGACAACTTTTAAACAAATGTGGATCTTCCCAGAAATAGTGTTTTATATCACTAAAGAATTTCTTTCGTTTTTGGTACGACAATCCTTTTTCAAGGAATCCACATACTAAGTAGTTTGCATAGTCTGCAAACCATGGAATTTCATTATAATCTATCTTCAATAGATATTCATCAGGAAAGTTTTCTTGTATGGCCGATTCATTTAGAACTTCTAATTCGGGATTTTCAAGACGAGAAAGATGATCATCGGCGAGATTTTCTGCTCCCTTTTTATCTCGGATTTCAATATCGAACTCTTGTAAGAGTAAGATCCAACGGATTAATCGTGGTTTGGCATCTTGTTTCGAAAATAGATATCTAAGAGCAGAATGGTCGGTATAGACCACCGTTTTAGCTAGAACGAGATATGATCGAAATTTTTCAAAAGCAAAGACAATAGCAAGGAGTTCTTTTTCAGTAGTTGTGTAATTCGTTTGTGCTCCTTGTAACGTCTTACTAGCATAATATATAGGTTGAAATCGTTTTTCAATCCTTTGTCCTAAAACGGCTCCCATTGCAAAATCACTTGCATCGCACATAAGTTCAAATGGTAGATTCCAATTTGGAGTTATCATGATCGGCGCATTAGTGAGTTTTTCTTTAAGAATATTAAAAGATTTGATACATTCATCTGAAAAGATAAATGGAGCATCTTTTTCTAGGAGTTTATTCATAGGAGTGGCAATTTTAGAAAAATCTTTTATGAAACGTCGGTAAAAACTGGCATGTCCTAGAAAACTCCCGATTCCTCTAACATTGGTGGGATGTGGAAGTTTAGCAATTATATCTACTTTAGCTCTATCCACTTCAATTCCTTCCTTTGAAATTTTATGACCAAGAACGATGCATTCTTTAACCATGAAATGGCATTTCTCCCAATTAAGTACTATATTTGATTGTTCGCATCTAATAAGCATTCGTTCAAGATTAACTATACATGATTCAAAAGTATCACCGAAGACTGAAAAGTCATCCATGAAAACTTCCATGCATTCTTCTATCATGTCGTGAAAAATTGCCATCATGCACCTTTGAAAGGTTGCAGGGACGTTGCAAAGTCCAAATGACATGCGTTTGTAAGCAAAAGTATCATAAGGGCACGTGAACGTGATTTTCTCTTGATCCTCGGGTGCTATTGGAATTTGAAAATATCCGGAAAAACCATCAAGAAAACAATAGTAACTATTTTCGACTAATCTTTCCAACATTTGATCAATGAAAGGTAAGGTAAAGTGATCTTTTCTGGTGGTATCATTTAATTTTCTATAATCAATACAAACACGCCATCCTGTTACAGTTCTAGTAGGAATAAGCTCATTTTTCTCATTTGTGATGACAGTCATTCCACCCTTCTTAGGTACACATTGAACTGGGCTTACCCATGGACTATCAGAGATTGGATAAATTAAACATGCATCTAGCAGTTTAATAATTTCTTTCTTAACAACATCTTGCATATTAGGATTTAGTCTTCGTTGGCGTTGCACATACGTTTTATGACCTTCTTCCATAAGGATTTTATGTGTGCAATACGAAGGACTTATTCCTTTAATATCATGAATCTTCCATGCAATAGCTGGTTTATGAGCTTTCAACACAGAAATGAGTTGAGATTTTTCATTTTCAGTAAGAGAAGACGATATTATTACAGGTAATTCAGATTCACCATGTAAATAAGCATATTCCAAATGGTTTGGAAGTGGCTTTAACTCTAATGTCGGTGGTTCTTCTATCGATGATTTGTATCGATATCTGTCTTCCTCTTTTAGCATTTGAATTTCTTCTGTTATTGGTTCATATCCATTAACCATAAGTGTAGCTAACATTTCATTTTCATCAATTGGTTCAGTTCCTTCTCCTAAAGAACATTCTCCTGTACCTTGTAATTCTGGAAATTCTTCTAATAATTCTGCATGTGATTCTATAGTTTGAATATAATAACATGTATCATCTGCAGATTGCGGTTGTTGCATTGCTATATCAACAGAAAAGGTAACACTCTCGTCCTCTATACTTAGGGTCAATTTCTTACCAAGCACGTCTATCATTGCTTTAGCCGTGTTTAAGAATGGTCTTCCTAATATGAGAGGAACTTGAGAATCTTCTTCCATATCCAGAATAACAAAATCTACAGGAAATACTAAAGTACCAACTTTAACTAGCATGTTCTCCATTATCCCTCTAGGATATTTTACTGATCTATCGGCTAGTTGTATACTTATTCGTGTTGGTTTCAATTCTCCAAGGTCTAGTTTAGCTTATAGTGAATACGGCATTAAATTTATACTAGCACCTAAATCTGTCAATGCTTCTATTGAACTAAGACTACCCAAAAAACATGGAATTGTGAAACTTCCTAGATCAGATAATTTTTCTGGTATCTTATTTAACAGCACTGCAGAACAATTAGCATTCATAGTAACAGCAGAGAGTTCTTCCATTTTCTTTCTATTTGTGATTAGATCTTTCAAAAATTTAGCATATCTAGGCATTCCTGAAATCACATCAATGAAAAGAAGATTTACATTTATTTGTTTAAACATATCCAAGAATTTGGATTGCTCGGCTTCAAGTCTCTCTTTTCTCATTTTACTCGGGTAAGGAAGTGGTGGTTGGTATGGTTTAACATAAGGTTTTGCCTTAACTGTGTTATCTTCATTAACCTTTTAAACTACCGGTTCTTTTTCCTTATCTTGATCAGATTGTGGTTCTTGTGGAGTAGGAATAGCATTATCAGAAATTACAGGTATTTCAGGTGGTTTAAGTGTGATACCACTTCTTGTGGTAATGGCTTTAGCTGTTTCATTCCGAGGGTTAGCATTAGTATCACTAGGTAGACTTCCCGGTTTTCTTTCACCTATCAACCTTACTAGGTTGCTCACTTCTTGTTCCAAATTTTGAATAGAAGCTTGTTGATTTCTAAATGCTTGAGCATTTTGTTCATTCGTTTGTTTCTGAGATGTGAAAAACTGAGTTTGAGATTCAACTAGCTTCGACATCATATCTTCTAAATTTGGCTTTTTATCATCAGTTTGTGGTGGTTTGTTTTGAAAATTAGGTCTTTGCTGGTTGTAAGTATTATTGGATACTTGTTGATTACTAGGACCTTGTTGGTTGTTGTACGGAATATTTCGGTTATAGTTCTGATTTTGATTGTAGATCGGTCTTGGCGGTTGATAATTATTCTGATAATTATTTCCAGGCCTTTGGTTTATGTATGAAACATTCTCTCTTTGTTCCATTGTTAGTTCAATACTGAGACAATCTTTTGTCAAATGTGGTCCTCCACAATGCTCACAACTAATTCGTATTGAGTGAATATCCTTAGTCATCTTTTCCATTTGTCTCTTGACAGCATCTATCTTTGCGGAAATAGAATCTAAGTCATGGCTAGAATCGGCTCTAGCTGCTTTAGATGATCTATATCTTTTTCTTGGTGCCACTCATGTGAGTGGGAAGCAGTGTTATCAATAATTTTGTAAGCATCAGTTGCGGTTTTCTTCATAATAGAACCACCAGCTGCTATATCGATGTCTTTTCTTGTTGTGATGTCGCATCCTTGGTAGAATATTTGTACTATTTGATGTAGTGACCCGGAAATTTCCGATCAAATTTAAACTTTAATCTTTGTATAGTTTCGACACGATAAGCAAAGTCTATTAAATCGAATCTAAAAATGTTTAAACTATTTTATGAAATCATCTGACCTTGACTATTCCCGACGATTCACGAACAATTGTTTGAATATAAATATGTAAATATATATAATAATTTGAAATTAATTAATATAGTTAAATCACCTGAATTGAAAATATGTGAAAGATATATAAAATAAATGAGTTGTTCTAAAAATGAATCTATATCTATATATGATCTATATACATAATTATTATTACATGTATATTTGAATATATATATATATATATATATATATATATATATATATATATATATTTATATAAAAGTTATAGATATTATATGTTGAAATTTATATTATTTATTTATGAAATAAAATAATGTATTAATTGATTATATAAGATAATTACTTTCATATTTAAAATGCAAACACATATTATATAATATGTTTATATTAAAATGAATAAATAGTAAAGATTCAACATATATAACAAATATTGTATAGTTTTAATATATATAATGTTAATATATTAAAGGTAATTACAAATTAGAAATATAATGTGTTATACAAATATTATTATTACTTTCATTAATATTAATATTGAAATCAGTATTAGTCATATTATCATTTTTAAATATAGATATGGAGTTTGATATACATAAATTGATATGTTATTATTAATACTAATATTATTATTATTATTATTACCATTATTATTAATATTAATATTATTAATAACACTAATATGATTATGATTATCATTAGAATGTAATACTCTCTAAAATTATTATAAATAAGCTTGTTATTTCTATTATTATTATTATTATTATTAGGATTATTATTATTAATATACTAAATTATTTATTAATATTAATTATATTATATGAATTATAAAAGGAGTCAAATATATACAAATTGGAATCTGCTTTTGTCATAATCACAACGTACTGGTTTTGTTTCTTGTCTACAAAATCAAATAAGATCATAGCAAACCAACAAAAGCAGTTAGCAATTCCTTTCCTTCTTTCATTTGTTTATTTATTTTATTAATTATGCTTCTGTTAATATAATCTGTCGACAGCCTTACAATATAAGCCCATCGATTTTTTTTTTTCAAAGTATTGAAACATCTAGTATGAGTCTTCACCAATGTTATCAATTATCAATCAGATTCAATTCCATTTATGGAATTAAAAATCAAAAACAAGAACTGAAAACAGGCTTCTGTCCCTGTTCCATTTCCATTTTTCAAATTGATTGATTCCTAAATAAATTTCAAAATTTGTAAATGCAGTCATGTTAGTAATGGGTTGTTTAAACTTTCTGCAAAAGGTCATATTCCAATTCATTCTATTTCATCTGAATTTGGGAGTCAAAGTTTCGCTCAAAAAGTCAACTCTTTTGGTTCATCGCAAAATTTGATTTCTAGATAATGTTTTAAGTTTAATTACCGATACAGTTAGTTTCAAAATTAGTGTTTCAATCTATTTCATGTTAACATCTCAGTCTAAAAGTGTCTAGATTTTTAAAACACCATTTGAGTTCATATTATTCATAAACGGGGCTGATGAAGATTTTAATTCATTTCTGTTTATACGAATCCATTACTCCATGCTAGTTTGTTTTCTGTTTAGGTTACGAAATCAAAACTCAACTCAATTGATATTGATTATGATTGATTTGAATTATGGTCGAGTTTCAATCAGAGAGAGGAGGAAGAAGAAACCATTTATTTTATATGGGTTAATTATCATTAAAATGCTTTTCTGATTAGAAAAACGGGAACAGATTAGGGGTTGAGGGTGTTTCGGGTTTTCGAGAGGTCGGGGGTTCGAACCTCGCAAGTGGTGCTATTTTTTTTGGAACCTTTTCCTAAGGTAGTGATCCTTTTTATTATTATTATTTTTATTATTATTATTATTATTATTATTATTATTATTATTATTATTATTATTATTATTATTATTATTATTATTGTTAATATTATTATTATAATTATTATCATTATTGTTATTATTATTGTTATTATTATTAAGAATTAGTATTATTGTTATTAATATCAACATTATTATTATTAAATATTAGAAATATTATTGTTATTATTATATTTATCATTGGTATTAAAATATGTATTACTTATATAATTATTATGATTTTTAGTATTATTATCATTGTTAGAGTTATGATTATCATTAATAATTAATGTTATTACTACAAGTGTTATAACTATTAATACTATTAATACCATTAATATAAGTAATATGATAAATTTTCATTTATTATAATTATAAATACAAGTATGAATATTATTATTACTATCACTAACAGTTGTATTATCATTATTATCATGGTTAGGATCATTATTATCATTATTATTATGAAAATCATACAAGATATTATTCCTTTCATTAACATTAGTATTAGTAACACTTTTGTAATTATTAGTATTATTATTAACAATATCAATATTATTATTATCATTAATATTATCCATTTTAATAAAGTTATTATTATTATTATTATTACTATTATTATTATTATTGGCAAATCATTAATATCAATAATATTATTTTTAAGCAGATAAATATTTCGTATATGAAATATATTTATTATATATACTATAATTAGATTAAAATTTCATATAACTATATATATTAAACCTACAAAAATTATTTATATAAATACCTATAACTAACAAACTATCGATTTATAAATATAATATTAAACAAGTATGTATATAAATATAGTAATAAAATTATATAAATATTAATCATTTTGAATATATACAAAAATTAAATGTATATTATATAAATTAGGTTATAACAAATAAATTTGTTTGATTACAATTATATGTGTTAATATATACATAAATGATATAGGTTCGTGAATCCGAGGCCAACCCTGCATTGTTCAATGTCGTCATATGTATTTTTACTACAAAATACAGTAGAGTGAGTTTCATTTACCTTTTTACCCTTTATATTTTTGGGCTGAGAATACATGCGCTGCTTTTATAAATGTTTTACGAAATAGACACAAGTAATCGAAACTACATTATATGGTTGAATGATCGAAATCGAATAAGCCCCTTTTTATTAAGTCTGGTAATCTAAGAATTAGGGAACAGACACCCTAATTGACGCGAACTCTAAAGATAGATCTATCGGGCCCAACAAGCTCCATCCAAAGTACCGGATGCTTTAGTACTTCGAAATTTATATCATGTCCGATGGAGAATCCCGGAATGATGGGGATATTCTTGTATGCACATTGTGAATGTCGGTTACCAGGTGTTCAATCCATATGAATGATATTTTTTGTCTCTATGTATGGGACGTATGTTTATGCAAAATGGAAATTGAAATCTTGTAGTCTATTAAAATTATGAAATGATTATTTATGATAACCTAATGAACTCACCAACCTTTTGGTTGACACTTTAAAGTATGTTTATTCTCAGGTATGAAAGAAATCTTCCACTGTGCATTTGCTCATTTTAAAGACATTACTTGGAGTCATTCATAGCATATTTCAAAATACGTTGCATTCGAGTCGTTGAGTTCATCAAGATCATTATTTAGTCAATTATAGTTAGATGTATTATGAAATGGTATGCATGCCGTCAACTTTAGATGTAACGAAAGATTGTCTTTTCAAAAATGAATGCAATGTTTGTAAATGTATCATATATAGGTCAAGTACCTCGCGATGTAATCAACTGTTGTGAATCGTTTATAATCGAGATGGACTTCGTCTGGATGGATTAGGATGGGTCATCACATTTGACAGGTGTCTAAACCATGTTGCGGACATCCTCTTAATAACTTTCCAAATCTGGTCCACGCCTCATATAGAGTTTCATTTGGCTTTTGTGTGAACGTAACAATTTCTCCTTGAAGTCTCACGGCTTTAGATGCCGGAAAGAATTGTTTAAGAAATTTTTTAACTAAAACGTCCAATGTATCAATCGCCCCTTCAGGTAACGATTCCAACCAATCTTTGGCTTCTCCCTTTAAAGTCCAGGGAAATAACATGAGATATATCTGTTCATCCTCCACTTCTCTTATTTTAAATAGTATGCAGTTCCTATTAAAGGTACGTAGATGGTCATTTGGATCTTCCTTCGGCGCACCACTAAATTGGCATTGATTAGTTATCATGTGTAGAATTTGTCCCTTGATTTCATAATTTGGCGCATTTATGTCAGGTTGAGTAATTGCGTGACTTTGGCCAGTGCGTTTAGCTCTCATTCGGTCTTCCATACTTAGAGGTTCAAGATTCTCCATGATTGAATTTGTTGAATCTGAATCACTATAGGATTCTGATTTAATGGTAGGTTCCTCAACAATATCTGTTTGAATGATTGGTGGTTCCGGAGGAAAGATTAATGGTTCAGGATCTATGAATTGTCCCTGAATATTCTCCGGATTCTCAATTGTGAGGTCTGGTTCAAAAAATGGATTATCGGAAATTTGAATTGGAGTACTTGGTCGACTAGATGACGATTCTAAAGAAAAATCAATGGCGACAATATTTGCTAGATGTCTTGATCGAGTTACAGGTGGTGAATGTACAAAAGGTGGTGAACGTTTTGCTCGGTGCATTCACTGAATATCCTATTAGTTATAAAAATAAGAAAAATTATATAAGTTATCAAATTAATAGACTTTTCTGATTTTGCCCACATTTTGAATAGCCAAAAGATGCAGCAGAGGGGCAGAATTCGTTTGGTCTCAATATAATTGAGTACTGTTTGGCTCCAATAACCCGGTCCACGTACAAATCCAACTGTTACTACGAACCAGAAAATTTTGATGTCTATCAATTTAACCACTTAAAATAATTTTTCGTAATTTAAAGAAATTTTAGAGAAGAAATAGAAAAAAATCTAAGTCCTAAAACTAGAATGTCGAGAAATAAGAAAGAAAAAGAGTGCGTCGAAAAAGGTCGAAAAAAATAAAATAATAGGTGTATCAAAATAAAAATAAGAAAGTAGCGCGTCGAAACTTAAAAAGGAACTAAAAACTAAGAATTAAAAGTTGCGTCTAAAAATATTAAAGCTTAAAAGAAATATTATATCCCAAATGGAAATAACTTAAAAAGGTATTAAAAACTTAGAACAGCGTCGCAAAATTCTAAAGCACCTAAATCTTTGTCTAAAGAAAAAACACTTAAGGGATTTTACGGCAAAGCCTAAAAATCTTGAAGTAAAAATAACTATGGCAAAAACTATGACTTAAAACTAAATACGAGCGAAAAATACAAATATTACGCTAAAACAAATTAAAAGTTACAAAATATAAAAATAATCTTAAAGTTGTAAAAAGTACAATTTTTATAAAAATATTATTTTTATATTATTTATTTTATAAAAGTATTAATTTTATAATTTAATTAAACTAATTAAACTTAAAATACAAATTAAATAAAAAGTAAATTAACTAATTAAATAATCTAACCCTAATTAGGGTTTAAATAAAATAATAATAATAATAATTACTCCGTAATGATTGCAGAGGAAAGTCAATTAGGGCGTGTCAGACAGGGTCATGCGATCGCATGGTCCTCGCTTTAAAAATCCATGCGATCGCATGGATAAAGATTTCGGGCCAGGGTTGGGCTGTAACAGTAATCGGGCCGAATGTTTTTTTTCTATATTTTTTTCTGTTTTGCTGATTTATATTTATAAAAAGTATTTAAATAAACTTATATTTTTAAAAACTAAAATAAAAATAAAGAAACTTTATAAAACTTATATATATATATATATATATATATATATATATATATATATATTTAACATACTATTAAAAATATATAATTTTTGTTTTTCTTTTTATATTTTCGAATATATTTATTTTTTAAAACATATTTTTTACAAAAACGTATTTTTATAAAAGTAAACTAAAAATTAATAAATATTTTTTTATATATATTAGCGTTGCGCTTCCGACGTTTAAGCAGAATTGACCCCGGCAGCGGCGCCAAAAATACTTGTTGTGTGCGAGGTGTACTAGAAAATAGTATTATTTTTACTAGGAAATACTATTAAATACGATACAATTTTACACAAGATATTTATTTATTTATAGAATGGATATACCTAAACCTTGCTACAACACTTATAGGCAGTGTACCTAATCGTACAGTAGTGTAGTTTTTAGTAAGTCCGGTTCGTCCACAGGGAACTCTTAAACAAGCTTAACGCTATATTAGTTTTAAATTTATAAAAATACAAATATATATATAAGCGATATTATTATTATAAAAGGGGGTTTTTACCGTTTAATGACCGGTTTATCGATTTTTAAAACTTTAGTCACAGTTAAAACCTAATGTAAAATATTAAATAAATAAAATGTAACATCCCGCCTGTAGTTACTCGAACTTTTCCATGTTTATATATATTAAATGAAATTGATATTTACATGATTAAGTGTTTCCAACATGTTAAGCAATCAAACTTATTAAGACTTGATTAATTGGAATAGGTTTCATATAGACAAATGATCACCCAAGTTGACCGGTGATTCACGAACGTTAAAACTTGTAAAAACTATACGGTGACTTATATATGGTTATATATAGTTAACATGATTTTATTATAAGTATGTATCTCATTAGGTATTTTAACAATGAGTTATATACATAAAAATGAGACTATTAAATTAAGAAACTCGAAAACGATATATATAACGATTATCGTTATAACGTCTTACTAGGTACATATGAATCATATTAAGATATTGATACACTTGGTTAATTATGTTAAATGATAAGTAAATATATCATTAAGTGTATTAACAATGAACTACATATGTAAAAATAAGACTACTAACTTAATGATTTTGAAACGAGACATATATGTAACGATTATCGTTGTAACGACAGTTAATGTATATAGATCATATTAAGATATATTCTTACATCATAATATCATGATAATATAATAATTTAAAATCTCGTTTGATATTATAAACATTGGGTTAACAACATTTAACAAGATCGTTAACCTAAAGGTTTCAAAACAACATTTACATGTAACGACTAATGATGACTTAACGACTCAGTTAAAATGTATATACATGTAGTGTTTTAATATGTATTCATACACTTTTGAAAGACTTCAAGACACTTATCAAAATACTTCTACTTAACAAAAATGCTTAAAATTACATCCTCGTTCAGTTTCATCAACAAATCTACTCGTATGCACCCGTATTCGTACTCGTACAATACACAGCTTTTAGATGTATGTACTATTGGTATATACACTCCAATGATCAGCTTTTAGCAGCCCATGTGAGTCACCTAACACATGTGGGAACCATCATTTGGCAACTAGCATGAAATATCTCATAAAATTACAAAAATATGAGTAATCATTCATGACTTATTTACATGAAAACAAAATTACATATCCTTTATATCTAATCCATACACCAACGACCAAAAAAACCTACAAACACTTTCATTCTTCAATTTTCTTCATCTAATTGATCTCTCTCAAGTTCTATCTTCAAGTTCTCTTCCAAGTTTTCTAAATCCATTCCAAGTAATCATCCAAGATCAAGAAACCTTTGTTCCTTACAGTAGGTTATCTTTCTAATACAAGGTAATAATCATATTCAAACTTTAATTCAATTTCTATAACTATAACAATCTTATTTCGAGTGGAAATCTTACTTGAAATTGTTTTCGTGTCATGATTCTGCTTCAAGAACTTTCAAGCCATCCAAGGATCCTTTGAAGCTAGATCCATTTTTCTCATTTCCAGTAGGTTTATCCAAGGAACTTGAGGTAGTAATGATGTTCATAACATCATTCAATTCATACATAAAAAGCTGTCTTATTCAACGTTATAAACTTGTAATCACTAGAACATAGTTTAGTTAATTCTAAACTTGTTCGCAAATAAAGTTAATCCTTCTAACTAGAATTTTAAAATCAACTAAACACATGTTCTATATCTATATGATATGCTAACTTAAATGATTTAAAACCCGGAAACACGATAATCACCATAAAACTGGATATACGCCGTCGTAGTAAAACCGGGGGCTGTTTTGGTTGGGATAATTAAAAGCTAAGAAGAACTTTGATTTAAAAGCTATACTTCTGGAAAAATGATTTTTCTTATGAACATGAAACTATATCCAAAAATCATGGTTAAACTCAAAGTGAAAGTATGTTTTTCAAAATGGTCATCAAGATGTCGTTCTTTCGACGGAAATGACTACCTCTTTCAAAAACGACTTGTAACTTGTATTTCCGACTATAAACTTATACTTTTACTATTTTGATTCATAAATTTAAGTTCAATACAAAACCGTGGCCACTGGAATCACTCAAAACGGATTAGAAACGAAGAAATGGCGAGTAAAACAAGATTGATAAAAACTACTCATTTTACCTACGTGAAAGTTAGTAATAAATCTATTCCAACCATAACCTAATCAACTTATATTGTATATTATGTAATCTTGAGATACCATAGACACGTATACAATGTTTCGACCTATCATGTCGACCCATCTATATATATATTGCGGAACAACCATAGACACTCTATATGTGAATGTTGGAGTTAGCTATACAGGGTTGAGGTTGATTCCAAAATATATATATAGTTTGAGTTGTGATTAATACTGAGATATGTATACACTTGGTCGTGGATTGATTCAAGATAATATTTATCGATTTATTTCTGTACATCTAACTGTGGACAACTAGTTGTAGGTTACTAACGAGGACAGCTGACTTAATAAACTTAAAACATCAAAATGTATTAAAAGTATTGTAAATATATTTTGAACATACTTTGATATATATGTATATATTGTTATAGGTTCGTGAATCAACCAGTGGCCAAGTCTTACTTCCCGACGAAGTAAAAATCTGTGAAAGTGAGTTATAGTCCCACTTTTAAAATCTAATATTTTTGGGATGAGAATACATGCAGGTTTTATAAATGATTTACAAAATAGACACAAGTACGTGAAACTACATTCTATGATTGAATTATCGAAATCGAATATGCCCCGTTTTATTAAGTCTGGTAATCTAAGAATTAGGGAACAGAC
The DNA here is from genome assembly GCF_046630445.1 of Rutidosis leptorrhynchoides. NCBI lineage: Eukaryota > Viridiplantae > Streptophyta > Magnoliopsida > Asterales > Asteraceae > Rutidosis > Rutidosis leptorrhynchoides. The sequence goes on from NC_092334.1 coordinate 271,171,240, forward strand.
ACCCTAATTGACGCGAATCCTAAAGATCGATCTATTGGGCCTAACAAACCTCATCCAAAGTACCGGATGCTTTAGTACTTCGAAATTTATATCATATCCGAAGGGTGTCCCGGAATGATGGGGATATTCTTATATCTGCATCATGTTAATGTCGGTTACCATGTGTTCACCATATGAATGATTTTTATCTCTATGTATGGGATGTGTATTGAAATATGAAATCTTGTGGTCTAATATTATGATTTGATATATATAGGTTTAACCTATAACTCACCAACATTTTTGTTGATGTTTAAAGCATGTTTATTCTCAGGTGAATACTAAGAGCTTCCGCTGTTGCATACTAAAATAAGGACAAGATTTGGAGTCCATGTTTGTATGATATTGTGTAAAAACTGCATTCAAGAAACTGATTTCGATGTATAATATTTGTATTGTAAACCATTATGTAATGGTCGTGTGTAAACATGATATTTTAGATTATCATTACTTGATAATCTACGTAAAGCTTTTTAAACCTTTATTTATGAAATAAAGGTTATGGTTTGCTTTAAAAATGAATGCAGTCTTTGAAAAATGTCTCATATAGAGGTTAAAACCTCGCAACGAAATCAATTAATATGGAACATTTTTAATCAATAAGAACGGGACATTTCACCGCCTTTTTCTGTTTACCTTTCCGTCATACTATTTTAAATTCCGTTATGTAATTATAACATCTCCCGTTAATATGCGTTTTAAATTATCTCATTAGGTAATTCACGCACCCGTATGGAACTAGAGGGACCAAACTTGACCAAGTGCCAAACATTTGACTAGGTCAAATGGTCAACACTCCATCTCCTCCACCCATTATTTTCCATTTTCATTTTCACTTTTCATTGAATACTTTCAACTTTTCTCTCAATCTTCATCTTCAAGAATCATCATCTAAATTCTTTCAAGCAAGCTTCAATCAAAACAAATTACATATTTGGAATCCTTGAAACTTCCTCTTCGATTCCATACCAATTTCATTACATTTGGGTAACTTTCTAAAATCACTAGATTTTGTGTTCTTGATGTTTTTAACTTATAAAGTTGTTAATTAGTGTCTATGGCTCAAGACTAACATGAATATATGATTTATATGTTCGATTTTGTTATTTGAAGTAACTAGCTTGAGTATGAACTTTGGTGTGCTTGATTTGGCGATTGGGTTGTTTGAATGTTGTTAAATGTTATAAATACATGTATTAAATGTGTTCCTAGTATCACTAGCTTCAATTTGATGTGTAGGTTATTTGAGAAAACTCCATAAACTTGATTAGTGATTTTGGTGAATTTGGGTTAGGGTTTGATAAGCTTGAAATGATTATTTGATGCATTGAATGCCATGAATTATTGTTAGTAAGTAGTTAGTTGTATTGTATGCTTGATTTCCTACAAAACGGCGTGTTTTATGTATGCATTAAATGCCCGAATCATAAATGTGCACTTGTAAGATTTGAAGCATTAAATGTGTGCATTGATTGATCATTTGATTTGAAAAGTCGGTTATTGCAAATACGGTTTTGGTTGGTAAAATGTATTTAGTTGTGTTCTTTGTCAAATTACCTTTTCAACGATATAAGATGCGTGTCATAAGTGTTTACGGTTTGTGTTTTGTGTTTGATCGAAGTTCAGAAAAAGACTTGAACAATTGAAATTGACCAGGTACCAGCACCCGTTAAATGCCGCGGCGCGACCTAAGGCGTGTCCAGCTTCTGACCTCCTTGGTCAAAATAAGAAAAATGTTTGGCACGCTATGGACCTCCGATTCACATGAGACTTGTTCTAACATGCTTATATATGAATAAAAACCTCAGAAAAATAGTTCGGGACCCGACCCGAACGCGTTGACTTTTTCGTTGACTTTGACCGACCAAAGTTTGACTTTTTGTCAAACTTAACCAAATGATTATGCAACATTCCTAACTTGTTTCTATACTTGTATCTTGCATGAAACTTGACAATTTGATTCACATGCTACATAATCGAGTCATAACGAGCCATAGGACTAATTGAACTTCTTTGATCAAACATGATTATCAATATTGATACAACCTATTTGTTTAGGTCAAGACTAGCATTGTTCTTTGCACACGTTACTTGTCGAAGTACTTATTTACTCTTGCGCTCAAGGTGAGATCATAGTCCCACTTTTTACTCTTTTGAACTTACTCTTGGGATGAGAAAACATAAACGCTTCTTTTAACTAAGTGAACACAAGTACATGAAAACAAACATTCTACATACGAGTTTAGAACAAAATCCTCAATTCGATTATCATTAGTTACTCTTGCAGTGTGTAAGTGTAGGCGTGAACTTATGTTGTATAACCATATGAGTTTGACAAACCCTCATCTCGGACGGTTCGCTACCGTCCACAGATGAAATATATTTTCGAGAAACAGTGTTGTTCTAGCACTATTAATGGGGTTCAACGGACGGAATGTTAAGCCTTGATAATTGGGTTCTCGTGAATAGTAACTTTTAGAATGTATTACTATTTATCAATGATGCAAATCTTGTGGTTCGACTTACTTTTACTCACTTACTTACTTAAACCTATGATTTCACCAACGTTTTCGTTGACAGATTTCTATGTTTTTCTCAGGTCCTTGAACATTAGGTGATACATGCTTCCACTCATTCTTTTGATACTTGCTTTGGATGTCGAGTATACTTGCATATGTGGAGCGTCTTTTGACTACTTTAAACTGTGTCGCACGTGTTTCATTTGTACTTTAAACATTGTTATGTACTAGTTATGGAAACTACTTTTGTAAACTTTGAAACATCAACACTTATGAAATGAATGAAACATATTTTCGGTCAAACTTTGTCTTAAAGACTTATGACCATGTAATGGGACCTACGTAGACGGCGACGTCAAACATGCTTTGGTCGGGTCGCTACAGATGGTATCAGAGCTTTGGTTGTAGGGATTTAGAGTTCATTGGTGTCAATCCCGAGTCATAGGGTACATTGGTTAGTCTAGACTACAACCGGCATATAGACTTGAAGTAGGAATTACTTGACTACTTGTACATTATACTCGAACTCTTCTATGATATCTAATTCTTATCCAATCTTAATCTCACGTTACTTGATTTAATTGACGCGCCACCTTGACTATATGAAATAGTGTCGAATGCACATATGAATTAGGGTAATATAATTTCCGGGATTATATTACGGTGACTCATATGAATATTCCGACATTATGACATAAAGAATTTAAGGCGAGTCAAGGAAAATTTTCTCTCTATCTTATTTCCATATCACGGTTAGTATTATTTAGAATACTAACCAACGGTATTCTTGTGTTTTGAAGGAACAATGCCTCCTCGTCGCGTGCCACGCCATTAGACTCCCGAACAAGCACTACAACGAATGGTGGCCACCGTCGTAGAGGCGTCCATGGCCGGTCACTCCTCCAACAACAAAAATAACAACAACCACAACAATAACAACCAAGGAGCCGGTAACTCTAGCGAAGGGTGCTCCTACAAGGCTTTTATGGGGTGCAAACCTCACACTTATGATGGAACCGGGGGACCGGTTACTCTCACTCGATGGTTCGAACAAACGGAGGCCGTCTTTAGCATAAGCGGCTGTCGGGACCAAGATAAGGTCAAGTACTCCACCCACACTCTCACCGGTGTCGCTCTTACATGGTGGAACACCTATGTACAATCGGTGGGTACCGATGAAGCTCATGCCCTCTCTTGGGCCGATTTAAGGGAAAAGATGATTGTTGAATATTTCCCTCGCGAAGAGACCCGAAAGCTCGAACAAGAGCTAAGAACTTTGAAGGCGGTCGGAAATGATCTCAAGGCCTATAACCAACGTTTCGCTGAATTATCCTTGATGTGTCCTAATCTTGTGAACCCCGAATCTCAAAGGGTTGAACTCTATATGGATGGTCTTCCAAAGAGCATCAAACAAGGTGTGATGTCCTCCAAACCCGCTAATCACCAAGCCGCTTTGAACATGGCCCGCCAATTAATAGAAACGGTGGATGAAGTAGTAGTGCCGGCTCCTAAGGCCGAGGATAAAACGGACGGCAACAAAAAAAAATGGGAAGCCACTCCATCAAGCAACTACAACAACAACACCTTCACCAAAAAGTCTTTCACCAACGACGGCAAGAAAGGTTATGCCGGAACTCAACCTTTTTGCAACTGTAATGACCCAGAATTTTCCGACCAAATTATACTTATGAGATTAATATTTACATAAATCAAACCATACCAACATGATAAGCAATTCAAATTGTTGAGACTTGTGTTTTTGAAAAGAGTTTTACACAACGTTTGACCGTCCAATATGACCGATGATATCACGAACTATATAACATACGATAATTATACGTTTATGTATATATATGTATTTATATATATTTAACATGATCTAAGGATGGTTTAACATCTCATTGTGTACTAATGACAATGAGTTATAAGTATATTTTGAAACTACTAACTTAAGTTTTCAAAACGATAACTATACGTAACATTCTTTGATATATATACTTATAATCTATAATGCTTATACACGTATCTTATATATAATGTATTTAATCACTTTTTAAGGACTTAAATACATAAAACAATATAAGTATATTCACAAAAGATAGCTATATTTGAATTCTGGTTACGTTTCCTCAAGATTTCTATACGTATATCTAGGGTATATGTACCCGTATCATACCCAGCTTCTATACGTATTTACTATTGGTATATACACATCAAATCAACATTCAAATCAACATTTTTACTACCCTAGATATGAGGTAACTAGAATTTGTCAAGTAGTATGAATTATTAGTAAGAAAACAAAATTAGGAATCCGTTTCTTTCTTTATAAACTAAAAACGTTTTTATAAATGAACACCATTTCTTCACTCCATTTTCTCATACCTACACCCTCATTTTTCTCTCAAATACTCCTAACTTCATACTTGATCATCTCTAAGCATTTTCTCCATCATTTAGCTTCAATTACAAGCCTTAAACACCATAAGAAAACTCTTTCAAGAACATATCAAAATAACCACACATTTGAAGAAGTTTACTTCCAACCTTTTGATCTAACTCCACCACTCTTTGATTCCAAGATTATTTCTTATCTTTTGCAGTAACTTTGTCCAAGTAACTTGAGGTAGTAACCTTGTTCATAATCTTATTCAATTCATATTCATATAGCTATCTTATTTTGTGGTATAAAATTTTAACAACAAGAACATAGTTTGAATAATTTCAAACTTGTTCGCAAACTAAATATATCCTTCTAACTTGACTTTTAAAACACTTCAAGACCTGTAATATATCATAATGATATGCTAACCTAACAAAATATAACTTGGTCTTACAAAGAACATCTTAAAAACTGAATCTCCGTCGTCGGAGTGCAACCGGGGGCTGTTTTGGGTTGGATAATTAAAAACCATCTTGAACTTTGAATTGGAAGTTCATGTTCTGGAAAAATGATATTTCTTATGAATATGTTAACACATAAAAATTTCATGGTTTAACTCAAAGTGTAAGTATTTTTAGAAAAATGATCATTAAATGTTGTTTTTATGATGAAAAATGATCACTTTCATAAGTTTCATCAAAGTTTGACCTATAACCTATGATTTCGAATACAAACTAAGGTATTTTCAGTTCATATTCTTAAAATTTGACTCGATCCAAGGAAGTGGCAAGTTGAACCAACAAAAACGGAGTTGTAATGAAGAAACTACCACTAAAACAAGATTGGGTATCCGAAGCTAGTTTAGCTACGAAAATATTTAGAGAAAAAGTAAATTAATCATATCTTTTCTAATTAATATGATATTTTATATATAATTACTTATGATTTTATTATATATATTTCAGGACCACCAGTAAACAACACGAGAAGATCAATCATAAGACCTCATGATTGTACGCAACACGTCATTTGACAACACGGTACTTTATGTACGCAACACGTCATTTGACAACATGGTACCATGGGTCGAGATTAATTCTGATCAATACGAATACGATGGGGTCTTTATTTATTTTATTTAAGCAACTAATTGTGGACCACTAACATCGGACTGCTAACTACGGACTAAGAAAATATTAAAAGTATTAAAAGTATATATATATATATATATATATATATATATATATATATATATATATATATATATATATATATATATATATATATATATATATATATGTAACGATTACTTAAAAAGAAAATATGTTGATATATTATATATATGGTTAGGTTCGTGATATCTATCGGAGGCCAAGTCGAATTAAATACCTTCAAGGCAAAAGTGAGTTTCATTTGCTCCCTTTTTAATTGCTTTTGCAATATATATTTTTGGGCTGAGAATACACGCGCTGCTTTTATAAATGTTTACAAAATAGACACAAGTACTTAAAAATATATTCTACGTTGAGTTGTACCACTGGCATATTTCCCTGTAGCTTGGTAACTACTATTTACATGGGTATTGTAAACGCGAATCCTGTTGATAGATCTATCGGGCCTGACAACCCCAACCGGACTGGACGACCAGTATTCAACAGTTGCACAGTACTTCGTTTTGGTGATTACACTTGGTACGGTGTAGTGAGATTTCATATTAAAGGGAATATACGACATTGATTAAATGTTAAGTATGGTTACCAAGTGCTCAACCACTTAGAATGCTTTACATACACTTGCGAGTGTATTATGTTTATGATTATGAAATCTTGTGGTCTATTAACATATTGAAATGATTGTTATGATAAACCTATGAACTCACCAACCTTTTGGTTGACACTTTAAAGCATGTTTATTCTCAGGTACGAATTAAGTCTTCCGCTGTGCATTTGCTCAATATAAGGACATTACTTGGAGCCGATCATCGCAATGGGACCAAATGTTGATGACTTCGTCCAGGTGGATTAGGACGGGTCCTTTCAGTTGGTAGTTGGTATCAGAGCGGTGGTCGTAGCGAATGAAATGTCCCGTTCTTATTGATTAAAAACGTTCCATATTAATTGATTTCGTTGCGAGGTTTTGACCTCTATATGAGACGTTTTTCAAAGACTGCATTCATTTTTAAACAAACCATAACCTTTATTTCATCAATAAAGGTTTAAAAAGCTTTACGTAGATTATCAAATAATGATAATCTAATATATCCTGTTTACACACGACCATTACATAATGGTTTACAATACAAATATGTTACAACAAAATAAGTTTCTTGAATGCAGTTTTTACACAATATCATACAAGCATGGACTCCAAATCTTGTCCTTATTTAAGTATGCGACAGCGGAAGCTCTTAATAATCACCTGAGAATAAACATGCTTAAAACGTCAACAAAAATGTTGGTGAGTTATAGGTTTAACCTATATATATCAAATCGTAACAATAGACCACAAGATTTCATATTTCAATACACATCCCATACATAGAGATAAAAATCATTCATATGGTGAACACCTGGTAACCGACAATAACAAGATGCATATATAAGAATATCCCCATCATTCCGGGACACCCTTCGGATATGATATAAATTTCGAAGTACTAAAGCATCCGGTACTTTGGATGGGGTTTGTTAGGCCCAATAGATCTATCTTTAGGATTCGCGTCAATTAGGGTGTCTGTTCCCTAATTCTTAGATTACCAGACTTAATAAAAAGGGGCATATTCGATTTCGATAATTCAACCATAGAATGTAATTTCACGTACTTGTGTCTATTTTGTAAAACATTTATAAAACCTGCATGTATTCTCATCCCAAAAATATTAGATTTTAAAAGTGGGACTATAACTCACTTTCACAGATTTTTACTTCGTCGGGAAGTAAGACTTGGCCACTGGTTGATTCACGAACCTATAACAATATATACATATATATCAAAGTATGTTCAAAATATATTTACAACACTTTTAATATATTTTGATGTTTTAAGTTTATTAAGTCAGCTGTCCTCGTTAGTAACCTACAACTAGTTGTCCACAGTTAGATGTACAGAAATAAATCGATAAATATTATCTTGAATCAATCCACGACCCAGTGTATACGTATCTCAGTATTGATCACAACTCAAACTATATATATTTTGGAATCAACCTCAACCCTGTATAGCTAACTCCAACATTCACATATAGAGTGTCTATGGTTGTTCCGAAATATATATAGATGTGTCGACATGATAGGTCGAAACATTGTATACGTGTCTATGGTATCTCAAGATTACATAATATATAATACAAGTTGATTAAGTTATGGTTGGAATAGATTTGTTACCAATTTTCACGTAGCTAAAATGAGAAAAATTATCCAATCTTGTTTTACCCATAACTTCTTCATTTTAAATCCGTTTTGAGTGAATCAAATTGCTATGGTTTCATATTGAACTCTATTTTATGAATCTAAACAAAAAAAGTATAGGTTTCTAGTCGGAAAAATAAGTTACAAGTCGTTTTTGTAAAGGTAGTCATTTCAGTCGAAAGAACGACGTCTAGATGACCATTTTAGAAAACATACTTCCACTTTGAGTTTAACCATAATTTTTGGATATAGTTTCATGTTCATAATAAAAATCATTTTCTCAGAATAACAACTTTTAGATCAAAGTTTATCATAGTTTTTAATTAACTAACCCAAAACAGCCCGCGGTGTTACTACGACGGCGTAAATCCGGTTTTACGGTGTTTTTCGTGTTTCCAGGTTTTAAATCATTAAGTTAGCATATCATATATATATAGAACATGTGTTTAGTTGATTTTAAAAGTCAAGTTAGAAGGATTAACTTTTGTTTGCGAACAAGTTTAGAATTAACTAAACTATGTTCTAGTGATTACAAGTTTAAACCTTCGAATAAGATAGCTTTATATGTATGAATCGAATGATGTTATGAACATCATTACTACCTTAAGTTCCTTGGATGAACCTACTGGAAAAGAGAAAAATGGATCTAGCTTCAATGGATCCTTGGATGGCTCAAAGTTCTTGAAGCAAAATCATGACACGAAAACAAGTTCAAGTAAGATCATCACTTGAAATAAGATTGTTATAGTTATAGAAATTAAACCAAAGTTTGAATATGATTATTACCTTGTATTAGAATGATAACCTACTGTAAGAAACAAATATTTCTTGAGGTTGGATGATCACCTTACAAGATTGGAAGTGAGCTAGCAAACTTGAAAGTATTCTTGATTTTATGAAACTAGAACTTTTGGAATTTATGAAGAACACTTAGAACTTGAAGATAGAACTTGAGAGAGTTCAATTAGATGAAGAAAATTGAAGAATGAAAGTGTTTGTAGGTGTTTTTGGTCGTTGGTGTATGGATTAGATATAAAGGATATGTAATTTTGTTTTCATGTAAATAAGTCATGAATGATTACTCATATTTTTGTAATCTTATGAGATATTTCATGCTAGTTGCCAAATGATGGTTCCCACATGTGTTAGGTGACTCACATGGGCTGCTAAGAGCTGATCATTGGAGTGTATATACCAATAGTACATACATCTAAAAGCTGTGTATTGTACGAGTACGAATACGGGTGCATACGAGTAGAATTGTTGATGAAACTGAACGAGAATGTAATTGTAAGCATTTTTGTTAAGTAGAAGTATTTTGATAAGTGTATTGAAGTCTTTCAAAAGTGTATAAATACATATTAAAACACTACATGTATATACATTTTAACTGAGTCGTTAAGTCATCGTTAGTCGTTACATGTAAGTGTTGTTTTGAAACCTTTAGGTTAACGATCTTGTTAAATGTTGTTAACCCAATGTTTATAATAACAAAAGAGATTTTAAATTATTATATTATCATGATATTATGATGTACGAATATCTCTTAATATGATATATATACATTAAATGTCGTTACAACGATAAACGTTACATATATGTCTCGTTTCAAAATCATTAAGTTAGTAGTCTTGTTTTTACATATGTAGTTCATTGTTAATATAATTAATGATATGTTTACTTATCATAATATCATGTTAACTATATATATAACCATATATATGTCATCATATAGTTTTTTACAAGTTTTAACGTTCGTGAATCACCGGTCAACTTGGGTGGTCAATTGTCTATATGAAACCTATTTCAATTAATCAAGTCTTAACAAGTTTGATTGCTTAACATGTTGGAAACATTTAATCATGTAAACATCAATCTCAATTAATATATATAAACATGGAAAAGTTCGGGTCACTACAGTACCTACCCGTTAAATAAATTTCGTCCCGAAATTTTAAGCTGTTGAAGGTGTTGACGAATCTTCTGGAAATAGATGCGGGTATTTCTTCTTCATCTGATCTTCACGCTCCCAGGTGAACTCGGGTCCTCTACGAGCATTCCATCGAACCTTAACAATTGGTATCTTGTTTTGCTTAAGTCTTTTAACCTCACGATCCATTATTTCGACGGGTTCTTCGATGAATTGGAGTTTTTCGTTGATTTGGATTTCATCTAACGGAATAGTGAGATCTTCTTTAGCAAAACATTTCTTCAAATTCGAGACGTGGAAAGTGTTATGTACAGCCGCGAGTTGTTGAGGTAACTCAAGTCGGTAAGCTACTGGTCCGACACGATCAATAATCTTGAATGGTCCAATATACCTTGGATTTAATTTCCCCCGTTTACCAAATCGAACAACGCCTTTCCAAGGTGAAACTTTAAGCATGACCATCTCTCCAATTTCAAATTCTATATCTTTTCTTTTAATGTCAGCGTAGCTCTTTTGTCGACTTTGGGCGGTTTTCAACCGTTGTTGAATTTGGATGATCTTCTCGGTAGTTTCTTGTATAATCTCCGGACCCGTAATCTGTCTATCCCCCACCTCACTCCAACAAATCGGAGACCTGCACTTTCTACCATAAAGTGCTTCAAACGGCGCCATCTCAATGCTTGAATGGTAGCTGTTGTTGTAGGAAAATTCTGCTAACGGTAGATGTCGATCCCAACTGTTTCCGAAATCAATAACACATGCTCGTAGCATGTCTTCAAGCGTTTGTATCGTCCTTTCGCTCTGCCCATCAGTTTGTGGATGATAGGCAGTACTCATGTCTAGACGAGTTCCTAATGCTTGCTGTAATGTCTGCCAGAATCTTGAAATAAATCTGCCATCCCTATCAGAGATAATAGAGATTGGTATTCCATGTCTGGAGACGACTTCCTTCAAATACAGTCGTGCTAACTTCTCCATCTTGTCATCTTCTCTTATTGGTAGGAAGTGTGCTGATTTGGTGAGACGATCAACTATTACCCAAATAGTATCAAAACCACTTGCAGTCCTTGGCAATTTAGTGATGAAATCCATGGTAATGTTTTCCCATTTCCATTCCGGGATTTCGGGTTGTTGAAGTAGACCTGATGGTTTCTGATGCTCAGCTTTGACCTTAGAACACGTCAAACATTCTCCTACGTATTTAGCAACATCGGCTTTCATACCCGGCCACCAAAAATGTTTCTTGAGATCCTTGTACATCTTCCCCGTTCCAGGATGTATTGAGTATCTGGTTTTATGAGCTTCTCTAAGTACCATTTCTCTCATATCTCCAAATTTTGGTACCCAAATCCTTTCAGACCTATACCGGGTTCCGTCTTCCCGAATATTAAGATGTTTCTCCGATCCTTTGGGTATTTCATCCTTTAAATTTCCCTCTTTTAAAACTCCTTGTTGTGCCTCCTTTATTTGAGTAGTAATGTTATTATGAATCATTATATTCATAGATTTTACTCGAATGGGTTCTCTATCCTTCCTGCTCAAGGCATCGGCTACCACATTTGCCTTCCCCGGGTGGTAACGAATCTCAAAATCGTAATCATTCAATAATTCAATCCACCTACGCTGCCTCATATTCAGTTGTTTCTGATTAAATATGTGTTGAAGACTTTTGTGGTCGGTATATATAATACTTTTGACCCCATATAAGTAGTGCCTCCAAGTCTTTAATGCAAAAACAACCGCGCCTAATTCCAAATCATGCGTCGTATAATTTTGTTCGTGAATCTTCAATTGTCTAGACGCATAAGCAATCACCTTCGTTCGTTGCATTAATACACAACCGAGACCTTGCTTTGATGCGTCACAATAAATCACAAAATCATCATTCCCTTCAGGCAATGACAATATAGGTGCCGTAGTTAGCTTTTTCTTCAATAACTGAAACGCTTTCTCTTGTTCATCATTCCATTCAAATTTCTTCCCTTTATGCGTTAATGCAGTCAAGGGTTTTGCTATTCTGGAAAAGTCTTGGATGAACCTTCTGTAGTAACCAGCTAGTCCTAAAAACTGGCGTATGTGTTTCGGAGTTTTCGGGGTTTCCCACTTTTCAACAGTTTCTATCTTTGCCGGATCCACCTTAATACCTTCTTTGTTCACTATGTGACCGAGGAATTGAACTTCTTCCAACCAAAATGCACACTTTGAAAACTTAGCGTACAATTCTTCCTTCCTCAATACTTCTAACACTTTTCTCAAATGTTCACCGTGTTCTTGGTCATTCTTTGAGTAAATAAGTATGTCATCAATGAAAACAATGACAAACTTGTCAAGGTATGGTCCACACACTCGGTTCATAAGGTCCATGAACACAGCTGGTGCATTAGTTAAACCAAACGGCATGACCATAAACTCGTAATGACCGTAACGTGTTCTGAAAGCAGTCTTTGGAATATCATCTTCTTTCACCCGCATTTGATGATACCCGGAACGTAAGTCAATCTTTGAATAAACAGACGAGCCTTGTAGTTGATCAAATAAGTCGTCGATTCTCGGTAGTGGGTAGCGGTTCTTGATGGTAAGTTTGTTCAACTCTCGGTAGTCGATACACAACCTGAATGTACCATCTTTCTTCTTGACAAACAAAACAGGAGCTCCCCACGGTGATGTGCTTGGTCGAATGAAACCACGCTCTAAAAGTTCTTGTAATTGGCTTTGCAGTTCTTTCATCTCACTGGGTGCGAGTCTGTAAGGAGCACGAGCTATTGGTGCAGCTCCTGGTACAAGATCTATTTGAAATTCAACGGATCGATGTGGGGGTAATCCCGGTAATTCTTTCGGAAATACATCGGGAAATTCTTTTGCAATGGGAACATCATTGATGCTCTTTTCTTCAGTTTGTACTTTCTCGACGTGTGCTAGAACAGCATAGCAACCTTTTCTTATTAGTTTTTGTGCCTTCAAATTACTAATAAGATGTAGCTTCGTGTTGCCCTTTTCTCCGTACACCATTAAGGGTTTTCCTTTTTCTCGTATAATGCGAATTGCATTTTTGTAACAAACGATCTCCGCTTTCACTTCTTTCAACCAGTCCATACCGATTATCACATCAAAACTCCCTAACTCTACTGGTATCAAATCAATCTTAAATGTTTCGCTAACCAGTTTAATTTCTCGATTCCGACATATATTATCTGCTGAAATTAATTTACCATTTGCTAATTCGAGTAAAAATTTACTATCCAAAGGCGTCAATGGACAACTTAATTTAGCACAAAAATCTCTACTCATATAGCTTCTATCCGCACCCGAATCAAATAAAACGTAAGCAGATTTATTGTCAATAAGAAACGTACCCGTAACAAGCTCCGGGTCTTCCTGTGCCTCTACCGCATTAATATTGAAAACTCTTCCATGGCCTTGTCCATTCGTGTTCTCCTGGTTCGGGCAATTTCTAATAATGTGGCCTGGTTTTCCACATTTATAACAAACTACATTGGCATAACTTGCTCCGACACTACTTGCTCCGCCATTACTCGTTCCGACACCATTTGTTCCTTTCGTTCTATTAACCCCTGGTCCGTAGACCTCACACTTCGCCGCGCTATGACCATTTCTTTTACACTTGTTGCAAAATTTGGTGCAGAACCCCGAGTGATTCTTTTCACACCTTTGGCATAGTTGCTTCTGATTGTTGTTGTTGTTGCGGTTATTATTGTTGTTGGGATGATTGTTGTAGTTGCTGTTGTTGTTGTTGTTGTTGTTGTTGTTGTTGTTGGGCCGTTTGTTGTAGTTGCGATTGATGTTGCGATTGTTGGGATAATTGTTGCGATTATTGTTGTAATTGCTGTTGTTGTTGTATTGGTGATTCTTATCACCGTTTTCCTCCCACTTTCTTTTGACTTGCTTCACATTGGCCTCTTCAGCAGTCTGTTCTTTAATTCTTTCTTCAATCTGGTTCACTAGTTTGTGAGCCATTCTACATGCCTGTTGTATGGAGGCGGGCTCGTGTGAACTTATATCTTCTTGGATTCTTTCCGGTAATCCTTTCACAAACGCGTCGATCTTCTCTTCCTCATCTTCGAATGCTCCCGGACACAATAGGCACAATTCTGTGAATCGTCTTTCGTACGTGGTAATATCAAATCCTTGGGTTCGTAACCCTCTAAGTTCTGTCTTGAGCTTATTGACCTCGGTTCTGGGACGGTACTTCTCGTTCATCAAGTGCTTGAATGCTGACCACGGTAGTGCGTACGCATCATCTTGTCCCACTTGCTCTAGATAGGTATTCCACCATGTTAACGCAGAACCTGTGAAGGTATGCGTAGCGTACTTCACTTTGTCCTCTTCAGTACACTTACTTATGGCAAACACCGATTCAACCTTCTCGGTCCACCGTTTCAATCCGATCGGTCCTTCGGTTCCATCAAATTCCAAAGGTTTGCAGGCAGTGAATTCTTTGTAGGTGCATCCTACACGATTTCCTGTACTGCTAGATCCAAGGTTATTGTTGGTATGTAGCGCAGCCTGTACTGCGGCTATGTTTGAAGCTAGAAAAGTACGGAATTCCTCTTCATTCATATTCACGGTGTGTCTAGTAGTCGGTGCCATTTCCTTCAAAATAGTTAAATGGAACAAGTTAATCATACAGAATATTAAGAGTAGTTAATAGTATTTCGTAGCATAATATGAACTCATTTATAAAAGCTTTTTCTTCATATTAGCGTTTTATAAGTTTAAATTCGGGTAGTACCTACCCGTTAAGTTCATACTTAGTAGCTAATATACAATTCAACTACTACAATTCTATATGAAAAACTGATTATAATAATATTTCGCGTTCAAACTTTTATACAATATTTTACAAACTTACAATACCGCTTATTTTACATAAAGCATGAAATATAGCACACAATAACTTTGATACAAGATAGTTGTGAAGACAATTCTAGCTAGTACACAAGTCGTTCAGCAAAGGCAATAAATACACGTAATTCATACGTCCAGAAACAAGTCATGCATTCTGGTTTTACTAGGACTACTTCCTATCCTTGGTCTTGTGCAACATAACCGTTATGGCCGTTGATAAGACAGCGTGTTGTAACGTCATCAAAGGGACGAGGGTTACGTAATGTCCAACAGTCCCGTAATAATCTAAAAACCTCATTTCTTACCCCAATTACCGACTCCGTCACTTGTGGAAACGTTTTGTTTAATAGTTGTAGCCCGATGTTCTTGTTCTCACTTTGGTGAGAAGCGAACATTACTAATCCGTAAGCATAACATGCTTCTTTATGTTGCATGTTAGCCGCTTTTTCTAAATCACGAAGTCCAATATTCGGATATATTGAGTCAAAATAATTTCTTAACCCGTTGCGTAAAATAGCATTTGGGTTCCCCGCAATATATGCGTCAAAGTAAACACATCGTAACTTATGGGTTTCCCAATGTGATATCCCCCATCTTTCAAACGAAAGTCTCTTATAAACCAAGACATTCTTGGAACGTTCTTCGAATGTCTTACAAACTGATCTCGCCTTAAATAGTTGTGCCGAAGAATTCTGGCCGACTCTAGACAAGATTTCATCAATCATGTCTCCGGGTAGGTCTCTTAAAATATTGGGTTGTCTATCCATTTTGTATTTTTAAACTGTAAAATAGACAAGAGTTAGATTCATAAAAAAAAAATACTTATTAATACAAGCAATTTTTACATATATCATAAAGCATAAGAACACTATATTCCATATATTACACCACACGAATACAACTATCTTATTCCGACTCGCTCGTTTCTTCTTCTTCGGTTTTGGTTCGTTTTGCCAAGTTTCTAGGGATATATGATGTTCCCCTAATACGAACCGTCGTTGTCCACATTGGTTTAGAAAAACCTGGTGGTTTAGAGGTTCCCGGGTCATTGTTACAACTTAAGGACTTCGGGGGTTGACGATACATATAAAGTTCATCGGGGTTGGAATTAGATTTCTCTATTTTTATGCCCTTTCCCTTATTATTTTCTTTTGCCTTTTTAAATTCAGTTGGGGTAATTTCTATAACATCATCGGAATTCTCGTCGGAATCCGATTCATCGGAGAATTGGTAATCCTCCCAATATTTTGCTTCCTTGGCGGAAACACCATTGACCATAATTAACTTTGGTCGGTTGGTTGAGGATTTTCTTTTACTTAACCGTTTTATTATTTCCCCCACCGGTTCTATTTCTTCATCCGGTTCCGATTCTTCTTCCGGTTCCGATTCTTCTTCCGGTTCCGACTCTTCTTCCGGTTCCTCTTCGGGAACTTGTGAATCAGTCCACAAATTATTCCAATTTACATTTGACTCTTCATTATTATTAGGTGAGTCAATGGGACTTGTTCTAGAGGTAGACATCTATCACATAATATCAAACACGTTAAGAGATTAATATATCACATAATATTCATATGTTAAAAATATATAGTTTCCAACAAAAATGTTAAGCAATCATTTTTAAAGAAAACACGGTCGAAGTCCAGACTCACTAATGCATCCTAACAAACTCGATAAGACACACTAATGCAAATTTTCTGGTTCTCTAAGACCAACGCTCGGATACCAACTGAAATGTCCCGTTCTTATTGATTAAAAACGTTCCATATTAATTGATTTCGTTGCGAGGTTTTGACCTCTATATGAGACGTTTTTCAAAGACTGCATTCATTTTTAAACAAACCATAACCTTTATTTCATCAATAAAGGTTTAAAAAGCTTTACGTAGATTATCAAATAATGATAATCTAATATATCCTGTTTACACACGACCATTACATAATGGTTTACAATACAAATATGTTACAACAAAATAAGTTTCTTGAATGTAGTTTTTACACAATATCATACAAGCATGGACTCCAAATCTTGTCCTTATTTAAGTATGCGACAGCGGAAGCTCTTAATAATCACCTGAGAATAAACATGCTTAAAACGTCAACAAAAATGTTGGTGAGTTATAGGTTTAACCTATATATATCAAATCGTAACAATAGACCACAAGATTTCATATTTCAATACACATCCCATACATAGAGATAAAAATCATTCATATGGTGAACACCTGGTAACCGACAATAACAAGATGCATATATAAGAATATCCCCATCATTCCGGGACACCCTTCGGATATGATATAAATTTCGAAGTACTAAAGCATCCGGTACTTTGGATGGGGTTTGTTAGGCCCAATAGATCTATCTTTAGGATTCGCGTCAATTAGGGTGTCTGTTCCCTAATTCTTAGATTACCAGACTTAATAAAAAGGGGCATATTCGATTTCGATAATTCAACCATAGAATGTAATTTCACGTACTTGTGTCTATTTTGTAAAACATTTATAAAACCTGCATGTATTCTCATCCCAAAAATATTAGATTTTAAAAGTGGGACTATAACTCACTTTCACAGATTTTTACTTCGTCGGGAAGTAAGACTTGGCCACTGGTTGATTCACGAACCTATAACAATATATACATATATATCAAAGTATGTTCAAAATATATTTACAACACTTTTAATATATTTTGATGTTTTAAGTTTATTAAGTCAGCTGTCCTCGTTAGTAACCTACAACTAGTTGTCCACAGTTAGATGTACAGAAATAAATCGATAAATATTATCTTGAATCAATCCACGACCCAGTGTATACGTATCTCAGTATTGATCACAACTCAAACTATATATATTTTGGAATCAACCTCAACCCTGTATAGCTAACTCCAACATTCACATATAGAGTGTCTATGGTTGTTCCGAAATATATATAGATGTGTCGACATGATAGGTCGAAACATTGTATACGTGTCTATGGTATCTCAAGATTTCATAATATATAATACAAGTTGATTAAGTTATGGTTGGAATAGATTTGTTACCAATTTTCACGTAGCTAAAATGAGAAAAATTATCCAATCTTGTTTTACCCATAACTTCTTCATTTTAAATCCGTTTTGAGTGAATCAAATTGCTATGGTTTCATATTGAACTCTATTTTATGAATCTAAACAAAAAAAGTATAGGTTTCTAGTCGGAAAAATAAGTTACAAGTCGTTTTTGTAAAGGTAGTCATTTCAGTCGAAAGAACGACGTCTAGATGACCATTTTAGAAAACATACTTCCACTTTGAGTTTAACCATAATTTTTGGATATAGTTTCATGTTCATAATAAAAATCATTTTCTCAGAATAACAACTTTTAGATCAAAGTTTATCATAGTTTTTAATTAACTAACCCAAAACAGCCCGCGGTGTTACTACGACGGCGTAAATCCGGTTTTACGGTGTTTTTCGTGTTTCCAGGTTTTAAATCATTAAGTTAGCATATCATATAGATATAGAACATGTGTTTAGTTGATTTTAAAAGTCAAGTTAGAAGGATTAACTTTTGTTTGCGAACAAGTTTAGAATTAACTAAACTATGTTCTAGTGATTACAAGTTTAAACCTTCGAATAAGATAGCTTTATATGTATGAATCGAATGATGTTATGAACATCATTACTACCTTAAGTTCCTTGGATGAACCTACTGGAAAAGAGAAAAATGGATCTAGCTTCAATGGATCCTTGGATGGCTCAAAGTTCTTGAAGCAAAATCATGACACGAAAACAAGTTCAAGTAAGATCATCACTTGAAATAAGATTGTTATAGTTATAGAAATTAAACCAAAGTTTGAATATGATTATTACCTTGTATTAGAATGATAACCTACTGTAAGAAACAAATATTTCTTGAGGTTGGATGATCACCTTACAAGATTGGAAGTGAGCTAGCAAACTTGAAAGTATTCTTGATTTTATGAAACTAGAACTTTTGGAATTTATGAAGAACACTTAGAACTTGAAGATAGAACTTGAGAGAGTTCAATTAGATGAAGAAAATTGAAGAATGAAAGTGTTTGTAGGTGTTTTTGGTCGTTGGTGTATGGATTAGATATAAAGGATATGTAATTTTGTTTTCATGTAAATAAGTCATGAATGATTACTCATATTTTTGTAATCTTATGAGATATTTCATGCTAGTTGCCAAATGATGGTTCCCACATGTGTTAGGTGACTCACATGGGCTGCTAAGAGCTGATCATTGGAGTGTATATACCAATAGTACATACATCTAAAAGCTGTGTATTGTACGAGTACGAATACGGGTGCATACGAGTAGAATTGTTGATGAAACTGAACGAGAATGTAATTGTAAGCATTTTTGTTAAGTAGAAGTATTTTGATAAGTGTATTGAAGTCTTTCAAAAGTGTATAAATACATATTAAAACACTACATGTATATACATTTTAACTGAGTCGTTAAGTCATCGTTAGTCGTTACATGTAAGTGTTGTTTTGAAACCTTTAGGTTAACGATCTTGTTAAATGTTGTTAACCCAATGTTTATAATAACAAAAGAGATTTTAAATTATTATATTATCATGATATTATGATGTACGAATATCTCTTAATATGATATATATACATTAAATGTCGTTACAACGATAAACGTTACATATATGTCTCGTTTCAAAATCATTAAGTTAGTAGTCTTGTTTTTACATATGTAGTTCATTGTTAATATAATTAATGATATGTTTACTTATCATAATATCATGTTAACTATATATATAACCATATATATGTCATCATATAGTTTTTTACAAGTTTTAACGTTCGTGAATCACCGGTCAACTTGGGTGGTCAATTGTCTATATGAAACCTATTTCAATTAATCAAGTCTTAACAAGTTTGATTGCTTAACATGTTGGAAACATTTAATCATGTAAACATCAATCTCAATTAATATATATAAACATGGAAAAGTTCGGGTCACTACAGCGAACCAGGTCTTGCATTAGTGTGTCTAACTAGTAGTTGTTAGGATGCATTAATGAGTATGGACTTCGACCGTGTCTACATGTCAAAAGTTTTGCTTATCATTTCTAGTCGGAAATCATCTGCTTATCATCCTTAGGAAATTACCTGCTTATCATTCATAAGTCTAGACACGTTTTACTGCATTTACTGCATTGGTAGTGTATAGACGAATTCTTATCTTAGCATATCTGTTATTGCGAACTTTGACTGATATCTTTTCAAAGATTCTCCGTAATTTACGGGATTTTGGTATTATATATACATATGTAAATTATGTATTGAAGAGTACCAAATCTAACTCCTATAATATATTCCATACCAAAAATTCATTTTCCCCATTATACAAGATGGATTCCGCATCTAGTTCGAATTCTTCAGATTCCGACAGTTATGCCGATATGGATTTCCATTCGGGCTCCGAAAGCAGCTTTACCGGAATGGATCAACCAATTTCCCATCATCTATTCTGGATGAATTAGGGATGGGTTCGTAATATACTAAATCACTGGAGACAAGAAGAAGGTGATCCATTCCATCCACTAAATTGCCCTCTTGGCGATGAACCTGAAGCACTTACCGGTGAACCTATTCGAAACACCATTTTCTCTCTCATTTCTAGAGTATCTCGTCACTATTATATACTATCCCATATTACAAATCTTGTTCATTCGCTCGCTCCAACCGCCAATCATCTCGGTGTACTAGCAGAAGTTAACGAACTTCGCGCTCGCGTGACGGCTTTGGAGAACATGGTGTGAAGGTTGCAAACACCAGCAGCAGCACCAGCAGCATAATCAGCACCACCATCAATAACATCAACAATACCATCATCACCACTAACAAACAACATTCTCATCATACGTCTCGACATCATAATCTGTCCCACAACCATCAACATCATACGCACCATAGATACCAAGGAGTACCAACAATAATGAACGATGAAGTATTGATCCATAACTTCATTGATATTCTGCGAAGAATATGTGGTTTCAAAAAGTTTTAGAGATTTCTTATTCTAGCTCAAACCGAAAAGCAAATGAGATTAATATCATATTAACTCATTAAATTCATGATTTCATCTAAAGAAAATATATATGTATATATGTTTTCATAAAGATTGTAATTAAAAGTTCTTTTTTACAAAATATTAATGGTGAAATTTTTTTTTTAACGGGTAGGTAATACCCGAGGAATAATTAGATTTCATCTTAATAAGTTACATTGTACATTCGTCGAAGCTGATTCAATAGTCATTTACTATCCTACTTACAACCACCAATATACGTATCCGTTCACCGCAGAATAACCATTTTCATTCAATTTCATATTTGGATTTTGACTTCCCAGAATCCAAAAAGTGGCATATGAAGAAAACATATGACAAAATAAAATCTGTTAGAAACAAACAAATTAACTATGAAAAATTTTGTTAAGAATCCACGCTAACTGTTCCAGCTAACTGTTCCTAGCTAACTGATTACATTTTATTTATCGCAGTTTATTTATCGCAATTTAATTATCGCACTTTTATTTATCGTCATTTAATTTCTGTAATTATTTTACGCACTTTAAATATCGGGACACGTATACAATGTTTTGACATATCATATCGACGCATCTATATATACTATTTGGAATCACCATAGACACTCTATATGCAGTAATGATCGAGTTCTCTATACAGGGTTGAGGTTGATTCTACAATAATATATATAGTTTGAGTTGTGATCGAGTCTGAGAGGTATATGGGTCACGACACGTATTAATTAATTCGTATATTATATATTAAACTATATATGAATTATTGGACTGTTACTGTGGACTATCGACTGTGGACTAATGACATTGGACAATTAAAATGAATTAAAATATTGATTATAACATATGAAACTAAACATTTCTTCAAGATTGCCACTTGATTTCATTTTAAACCTCATTGTATCTCGACGATTACAATCAGCGTTCAAATCTATCATGATTCTTAAAAACACCTCAATCGAGAGGATAAACCAACCGCACTTCATCTACGGAAGAAAAGATTGATGCATATAGTTATGCACCTGAAAAACCCTCGGAAATTGAGTAAACATTTGACACATATCTGTTCTAGTTCCTTTGACATTTTTATTACCGAAGATCGTTTTGCAATCCCTTTCCAAAGTAGCTAATTTTGTCACAGCTCCAGCAAGTCAACTCCAACTTTTCATCCGAAACAACTTTATTATAACCGCGATATATATGCGTACTCTTTATTGTTACTGGGGAACCTTTTATATTCAACAATATTACCATCAGCGATTAATCATTCTAAAAACACAATTCTCCTGAAACTACCTCGGTTTGATTACCGATGACCCAGATCAGTTAACTTTGAAAATGCTGACGAAGCAGCATGTTGTAGATGATCTTAATGGCCAAAAGTTTGATGATAAAGAAAGGAGTGTTAGGAACGCTCGATAGAAAATTTAGTACCGAAAAGCGGATTATGTGAAACTATGAAGAAAGCCGTGGACAAATCACAAAGAATAAGTTTGCCTTCAAAGAATCCAAATGATTCTGTGCCTGCTGAAATCGTTAGCAAACATCTTATTTCTCATTCTAAACCTTCACAGACAAATCTTGTTCATCATCCATTGATATTAGAAATTCTAAGATATTCTCGTATGTTCTATTATAAATATCCTGCATATTTCTGGAGATATTTTCACAACTATTCTTATCTGAGATCATTTATCTCTCCGTAATATCTGCAACATAAAAGAAACTGTGTTAGTTTCTAAATTCTGAAACCTTCGAGTTTAAAATATGAATGTTTTGAAGTAGTGTTGGGAACTGAAGTATGGATTAGTATAATATAATGACACTTGATCAACGTCATTATATTACAATAAGTCATGCTGAGTTTCTAATGAAGCATGATGATTCACAGTACCATCATCATGTGCCATTTACACGACTCTTACATTCTATCTAATCTCTAAACATATCAAGAGAATATTTTTCTGGATGACTCGGTCTTCTCTAGAGTATTCTGGTAATTTAACAAATCAAAATCGTTCTATTACCATTTTCTTCTTAGAGCATTAGCTAAGTTCATTCTGAATTTCATATCTACGAATTCCGGACCATTACTCGCTTGACTCGAAGTCGGGAAGAGAAAATGAAAGCATGAAGCTCCGAAAAATAATGAAGAATATAAACTTCGATAATAACCCTAAAATTTCAAACCGTGTATATCGATGCAGATAGCAATATAGAGACACGGGAGAATTAGAAACACTATAAACACAAGAGTATAGTAGAGGTAAATAGATTCTTCTGGTGGTAGATGAAAAAGAAGAATGACAGATATAAAAGTTAGGAGTATATCAAGAATCAGGACTGGATGGAGCATATTGATGAATTCTTTAAAGTAAGAATCAAGGGAGAAAGAATAGAAGGTGTGAGTCGTGGAAAATAAGGAAACGAAGGGGTGAATTTATAGTGAAATATCCGACAGAGCAATCGAAACAGATTATTGCATATAATCAAAGAAGATCCTGATTTCCTTAATCACCAAAGAACCAAATCTTATTACGTAAGATTCTCTTTAAATCCCTTAAATCTCGGAAATCAAATATAACTACGTCATCGGTTAAGACGAATATATTTTACTCATCTCACTCTTTTACGATACTCTCATATATATTTTTCGTATAATCGAATCGTTTTATCTACATTACTCAATGATGATAAAACTCCATTATCACCTTATATTTGTCATGAAAACCTTCTTATTGTTATCCATAACAACCTCGATCAAATTTCGGGGACGAAATTTCTTTAACGGGTAGGTACTGTAATGACCCGGAATTTTCTGACCAAATTATACTTATGAGATTAATATTTACATAAATTAAACCATACCAACATGATAAGCACTTCAAATTGTTGAGACTTGTGTTTTTGAAAAGAGTTTTACGCAACGTTTGACCGTCCAATATCACCGATGATATCACGAACTATATAACATACGATATGTAGTGACCCGAACTTTTCCATGTTTATATATATATTAAATGAAATTGTTATTTACATGATTAAGTGTTTCCAACATGTTAAGCAATCAAACTTGTTAAGACTTGATTAATTGAAATAGGTTTCATATAGACAATTGACCACCCAAGTTGACCGGTGATTCACGAACGTTAAAACTTGTAAAAACTATACGATGACATATATATGGTTATATATATAGTTAACATGATTTTATTATAAGTATGTATCTCATTAGGTATTTTAACAATGAGTTATATACATAAAAATGAGACTATTAATTTAAGAAACTCGAAAACGATATATATAACGATTATCGTTATAACAACGTCTTACTAGGTACATATGAATCATATTAAGATATTGATACACTTGGTTAATTATGTTAAATGATAAGTAAATATATTATTAAGTGTATTAACAATGAAATACATATGTAAAAATAAGACTACTAACTTAATGATTTCGAAACGAGACATATATGTAACGATTATCGTTGTAACGACATTTAACTGTATATATATCATACTAAGATATATTATATATCATAGTATCATGATAATATAAACAATTTAACATCTCATTTGTTATAATAAACAATGGGTTAACAACATTCCACAAGATCGTTAACCTAAAGGTTTCAAAACAACATTTAAATGTAACGACTAACGATGACTTAACGACTCAGTTAAAATGTATATACACGTAGTGTTTTAATATGTATTCATACACTTTTGAAAGACTTCAAGACACTTATCAAAATACTTCTACTTAACAAAAATTCTTACAATTACATCCTCGTTCAGTTTCATCAACAAATCTACTCGTATGCACCTGTATTCGTACTCGTACAATACACAGCTTTTAGATGTATGTACTATTGGTATATACACTCCAATGATCAGCTCTTAGCAGCCCATGTGAGTCACCTAACACATATGGGAACCATCATTTGGCAACTAGCATGAAATATCTCATAAAATTACAAAAATATGAGTAATCATTCATGACTTATTTGATTACTCATGACTTATTTACATGAAAACAAAATTACATATCCTTTATATCTAATCCATACACCAACGACCAAAAACACCTAAAAACACTTTCATTCTTCAATTTTCTTCATCTAATTGATCTCTCTCAAGTTCTATCTTCAAGTTCTAAGTGTTCTTCATAAATTCCAAAAGTTCTAGTTTCATAATCAAGAATACTTCCAAGATTGCAAGTTTACTTCCAAGTTTTCTAAATCCATTCCAAGTAATCATCCAAGATTAAGAAACCTTTGTTACTTACAGTAGGTTATCTTTCTAATACAAGATAATAATCATATTCAAACTTTAATTCAATTTCTATAACTATAACAATCTTATTTCGAGTGGAAATCTTACTTGAAATTGTTTTCGTGTCATGATTCTGCTTCAAGAACTTTCAAGCCATCCAAGGATCCTTTGAAGCTAGATCTAATTTTCTCATTTCCAGTAGGTTTATCCAAGGAACTTTAGGTAGTAATTATGTTCATAACATCATTCGATTCATACATATAAAGCTATCTTATTCGAAGGTTTAAACTTGTAATCACTAGAACATAGTTTAGTTAATTCTAAACTTGTTCGCAAATAAAAGTTAATCCTTCTAACTTGACTTTTAAAATCAACTAAACACATTTTCTATATCTATATGATATGCTAACTTAATGATTTAAAACCTAGAAACACGAAAAACACCGTAAAATCGGATTTACGCCGTCGTAGTAACACCGCGGGCTGTTTTGGGTTAGTTAATTAAAAACTATGATAAACTTTGATTTAAAAGTTGTTATTCTGGGAAAATGATTTTTGTTATGAACATGAAACTATATCCAAAAATTATGGTTAAACTCAAAGTGGAAGTATGTTTTCTAAAATGGTCATCTAGACGTCGTTCTTTCGACTGAAATGACTAACTTTATAAAAACGACTTGTAACTTATTTTTCCGACTATAAACCTATACTTTTTCTATTTAGATTCATAAAATAGAGTTTAATATGAAACCATAGAAATTTGATTCACTCAAAATGGATTTAAAATGAAGAAGATATGGGTAAAACAAGATTGGATAATTTTCCTCATTTTAGCTACGTGAAAATTGGTAACAAATCTATTCCAACCATAACTTAATCAACTTGTATTGTATATTATGTAATCTTGAGATACCATAGACACGTATACAATGTTTCGACCTATCATGTCGACACATCTATATATATTTCGGAACAAACATAGACACTCTATATGTGAATGTTGGAGTTAGCTATACAGGGTTGAGGTTGATTCCAAAATATATATAGTTTGAGTTGTGATCAATACTGAGATACGTATACACTGGGTCGTGGATTGATTCAAGATAATATTTATCGATTTATTTCTGTACATCTAACTGTGGACAACTAGTTGTAGGTTACTAACGAGGACAGCTGACTTAATAAACTTAAAACATCAAAATATATTAAAGGTGTTGTAAATATATTTTGAACATACTTTGATATATATGTATATATTGTTATAGGTTCGTGAATCAACCAGTGGCCAAGTCTGTAGGGATTTAACAAGTTCATAAGTTCTAAAACATTTTATGAATCATTATAAACGGAAGCGTGTAATTATCAAGATTTACTTGTTAAACTTCAACCAATTTAAAGCTAAATCCCATGGATCAAGTTGTGAACATTATGCTTACATATTAACAAGAGAAGGAAAGATGTTATACCTCCTCAAACTAAGGTTTGAGGGCTGCTATAAATGGGCAGAAAGTTTGGTGATTAAGATGATGAAATGAGCTCCAACTTGAACCTTCAAGTGTCTTAAACTTCAACCCTTTGATGCACCAACAATACCTTTAGGTTTGCTAATGTTTAGAACCCTTAAACACTTCAAACACAAGCTTGAAAGCCTCTTGAATGTTGCTGGAAAATTCAGCAGCAGTAAGCTTCAAAGATGATGCTAAATGGAGCCTCAAAACAATGAGACCTCAAGAGATAATACCCCAAACTATGTACCAACACCTAGTACTTGGTTAGGATTTGATAACACTTGAATATAAGCTTCAAAACAAGCTCAAGAACACTCTTGTTTCTGCTATGAAATTCGGCCAGCAATGGTGCAGAATGTTGAGAGAGAGTTTTTGTTATTTTACTTGAAGTTGCAATGCATGTGTGTCTTGAAAATTGTCAAGCATGGGTGAGGTCCTTGGAAACCCCAAAGAAACCGGCCTCCCATAAGGTTTATAAAACCTTATTAATTTTTTTATAAAACTAGGAATTAAACCCATGCATTTTTATGTCACTTTCACATTTTTATAAATCCTTTTATAAAATACAACACAATTTAATTATTTAAACCTATAAATAATTAAATCCTTAAAATATATATAAATTATCCAAATAATTTATTTCAAGTAATAATATTTCAGAAAACCGATTTTCTGAAATCCAAGTGTCGCGTATTTATTTAACGATCCATTCGTTATGATTAAATACTTATAAGGTGTCGGTAAGCTTGTTATTGGGTATGACCCGACTTGGATCATAACATGTTGGCCACATTAATTTAATATGTCTCTCGGGCATACGAAATACCTTCAATCTCCCACTTGCACGAGAAACATAAGAAATTAATGCAAGTGACGAATACCACCTAACGACCGTCCATCACCCCCAATATGTTATGACTTTGTGCCATTCAATAACATCATCCTTTTCGAGTTCCCGTCTCGAACATGAATAGGTGAATCTTTCATTATTTCCTTTCGTCCTAGATGTCATGTTAAATCCAAGAGATACAGAGTGATCACTCTCTTATAGATTTAACTTTATCAGGCCTTAGACATCTGACTCTCAACGAATAAGAGGGACAAATTCCATCTTGACTACATACGTCCAAGATATACACTTTACATTATACCTGAGTACTCCCTTATGTACTACCATATTTCAGAATAGTGAAGGAAAGAATCAAGGCACAATATTTGGTGAATATCCGAACCCAATATGTATCTCAGGTCAGAGGATACAATGATATTCTCCTTTACTCAAGATTACATGTGATCAACCACAAAGGCTCTATACAGTAATTCTTGAGAGCGGGTCTTCCAATATTTGTATCCCACAAATATCTATGAACCTTGGTTGCAACCTTGCCCCACATTCACCCTGAATGTATACCAATCCGAGTTCATAATAGTTTAAACCTCACACTTGTTCCCACAAATGTGATCGACTACGGAATTTAGAATAATAGTTTATTCATGGATAAAATATGCAAAATTGGAACATGACTCATAATTAAATTAATACCATAATTATATTAATGAGTTTGAACTAATTCGTTCCGTTACAATACATAAAATAGATCATTTCCAATCACTAGAATATCGAAGCCCCAATGCACAAACATGTCCCTCATGTTTTGGCCCATGTAAAAGCTTCGTGAGTGGATCCGCAACATTTTGATCTGTGTGAACTTTGTGAATACATATCTTTCCCTTTTCAACCTCATCCCTGATGTAGTTGAATCTCCGCTCAATGTGACGAGTCTTTTGATGAGCACGAGGTTCCTTGATTTGATCAATCGCACCCTCGTTGTCACAAAAGATCTCAAGAGGGTCCTGAATGGAAGGGACCACTCCTAAGTCGTCTTTGAATTTCTTCATCCATGCAGCTTCCTGAGCTGCCAGTGAGGCGGCAATGTACTCTGACTCTGTAGTGGATAACGCAACAACCTCCTGTTTTGAACTCTTCCAAGAGACCGCACCACCATTTAACATGAAGACATAACCGGATTGTGATCGAGAGTCATCTCGATCAGTTTGGAAATTCGCGTCCACGTAACCTTTTACAGCGAGTTCCTCCTCACCAGACCCATATATTAGAAACATATCCTTAGTCCTCCTAAGGTATTTCAATATACTTTTAACAGCAATCTAATGACTGTTTCCTGGGTTATTCTGGTATCTACTTGTCAAGCTTAGAGCGCATGACACATCCGGTCTAGTACATATCATTGCATACATGATAGACCCAATAGCAGATGCGTATGGGACTTTCTTCATTCTCTCTTGTTCATCTTTCGTGGTAGGACACTGAGATGAACTGAGAATGGTTCCTCTTTGAATAGGTACCAAACCTTTCTTAAGGTTTTCCATCTTGAACCTTTTCAAGATTTTGTCAATGTATGTATTTTGACTTAAACCTATCAATCTCTTGGATCTATTCCTATAGATCCCAATCCCCAATATGTATTGTGCTTCTCCAAGATCCTTAATGGAGAAGCAACCTTTTAGCCAAGTTTTGACCTCTTGCATTGTGGTTATATCATTCCCAAACAATAATATATCATCCACATATAGCACAAGGAACATTATAGAGCTCCCACTAGCCTTCTTGTATACACAAGCTTCATCACCATTTTTAATGAAGCCAAATTTCTTTGCCTCTTAATTAAAACGATGATTCCACATTCTAGATGCTTGTTTCAATCCGTAGATTGATTTCTTTAACTTGCATACCTTTTTAGGATTTTTCGGATCAACAAAACCTTCGGGCTGTACCATATAAACATCTTCCTCAAGATATCCATTTAGGAAAGCGGTTTTGACATCCATTTGCCATATTTCATAGTCATAGTGAGCAGCAATGGCAAATAATATCCTAATAGACTTTAGCATTGCCACTGGCGAGAAAGTTTCATCATAATCAATCCCTTGAGTTTGAGTGAAACCTTTTGCTACAAGTCTAGCTTTGTATGTATCCAAGTTTCCATGTATGTCGGTTTTCATTTTGAAAAGCCATTTACAATCAACTAGCCTAGAGCC
This sequence comes from Rutidosis leptorrhynchoides, assembly GCF_046630445.1. Lineage (NCBI taxonomy): Eukaryota > Viridiplantae > Streptophyta > Magnoliopsida > Asterales > Asteraceae > Rutidosis > Rutidosis leptorrhynchoides. The sequence continues at coordinate 271,201,294 of NC_092334.1, forward strand.
AGGAGGTTGCGTAACAAGTTCCCAAACTTGGTTGTCATACATGGATTGCATCTCAGATTTCATGGCTTCCTGCCATTTATCTTTATCAATCCTTGATAAAGCATCTTGGTAGTTTGTTGGTTCATCCAAATCAACCGCATAGCAACCATCCATGAGAAACCCATATCTCTCAGGAGGATTACCAATCCTACTAGATTTGCGAACGTCTTGTGTATTTTGATCATCCATCTGATCACTCTCAACATTTTCATGTTGAGTGCTAGTGTCAGCCAATTGTGTATCATCTACTTGATCTTGAACCTCTTCAAGATCTATCTTCCTTTCACTATCTCCTTCCATTAGGAACTTAGTTTCAAGGAATTCAGCCTTTCGAGCAACAAATACATTTTGCTCGGTTGGATCATAGAAATAGTATCCCATATCATCCTTGGGATATCCTATGAAGATACACTTCGTGGATCGAGCATTCAACTTATTAGGGACGTAACGCTTAGGATAAGCTTCACATCCCCATACCTTTAAGTATAATAGAGATGGAGGTTTTCCAAACCACATCTCGTGAGGAGTTCGTTCCACTTTCTTGGTTGGGGCCATATTTAAAATACGAGCCGCGGAGCTTAGACAATAACCCCAAAATGATAGAGGTAACGAGCTTCTTGCCATCATAGATCGAACCATATCCATTAGGGTTCGGTTTCTCCTTTCGGAAACTCCATTAAGTTGGGGTGTTCCGGGTGGAGTAAGTTGTGAGATAATCCCACAACTCCTAAGATGATCTTGGAAAGCATCACTTAGGTATTCACCTCCTCTGTCGGTACGAAGTACCTTAATTGTCTTATTGAGTTGATTTTGTACTTCGTTTTGATATTCTTTGAATGCTTCAAACGTTTCGTCCTTGTGTCTTAATAAGTAGACATATCCGAAACGACTAAAGTCATCAATGAAAGTAACGAAGTATCTTTCACCATTCCTAGTCATGGGCTTAAAGGGTCCACATACATCCGAATGTATTAATCCCAATAAGTCTTTAGCCCTTTCATAGGTCCCTTTGAAAGGCGCTTTAGTCATTTTGCCTTGTAAACAAGATTCACATACATCAAACGAGTCCATTTCATTTGATTTCAAAAGTCCATTCCTTTGAAGTGTATGCATACGATTCTTGTTTATGTGACCAAGGCGACAATGCCATAAGTAGGAATCACTCAAATCCCTTTTGAGTTTCTTGGTGCTAGTATGGTACATTGAGCTACTAGATGATGCATCATCATGAACCAATTCATAAATTCCATTTGAAGGCGAAGCCTTGAAATAGAATACATTATCTAAATAAACATGGATATCATCATTAACAAAATTAAGATTAAAACCACATTGTTTTAAGCGAGAAATAGAAATAATGTTTCTATACAAATCTGGAGCATACAAAACATTTTCTAAAATAAGTTCCAATCCGCTTGGAAGCTTCAAAACAAAATCTCCTTGAGCTTTAACATGCACCTTTGCACCATTGCCCATATAGAGACTTAATGTTCCCGCCATATGATCACTTCTTTTGAACCCCTGCAAAGAATTGCAAATATGAGTTCCACATCCTGTGTCTAATACCCATGTATTAGAAGAAGTAATATTAAGCTCAATATATACCATATATATGTTACCTGAGGTTTGCCCTGCATCCCTCTTGTCCTTCAACTCCTTAAGATAGACCGGGCAATTTCGCTTCCAGTGACCCATTTCACCGCAACCGAAACACGGGTCTTCTTTAGGGTTTTCCTTCTCAGCTACCTTTTGCTTCTTAGCCTTGTTGATGGTTGGGGTAACCATCTTCAACTTCCCTTTGCCTTGATAGGTGGGTCCTTTTCTCTTAGCCACCTTTGGCTTAGAGGTCTTACCTTTGGATCCACCTTGATCGATTGCTAACACGAGTAAAGCCCTTTTACCCATGCTAGTTTCCGCCGTTCTAAGCATACCGTGAAGCTCACCTATGCTCTTATCCATCCCATTCATATTGTAATTAATTACAAATTGATCAAACCTTTTTGATAGGGAGTTAAGGATAAGATCGGTGGCTAACTCATTTGATATGTTTAGGTTAAGACGGTTAGCACGATCAATAAGGCTTTTCATCTTAAGCACATAAGATGAAACCGATTGGGTATCGTCCATACGACAAGCATGTAGCGCCTGAACGGTCTCGAAACGCTCGACACGCGCTTGTTGAAGGAACATCTCCTTCAATTGGGTTTTCATGTCGTATGCACTATGATGCTCGAAATCCTTTTGGAGTTCGGGAATCATAGTCCCAAGCATTAGGCATGAGACTTGAAGGGAGTCGCGGCAATACTTATCGTAAAAGGCCATTGCCTCCTCATCATCCTCATCCGGTTGATCGGGAATGGGGTCCTCAAGTACATACGCTTTATCCTCTTGTTTGAGGACAATCCGAAGATTGCGGAACCAATCCATAAAGTTGGTATGGTTGAGTTTGTCTTTCTCTAAGAGAGACCTTAATGATAGGTTGTTTAGGTTAAGTGGTGCGTTTGGTATGTTGTTGTTGTTATTGGCGGCCATCTACAAAATTAACAAAGTTCGTTTAAGTATCGATTTTAATTTAACATTCAATACCCTTTAAATCAAATTGAACTATTAAATTCTAGAATCCAACGGTAAACTAAATTTCGGTTAGGTAACCTTTATCCCGCAATTTGATTTAGCTAGGTAGTCAATAAATGACAATTGCAATCCATTTGCAACTTCTAGAGTATGGGATCATGCAATCCTTTTGCATGGCATATTTATCCCATCAACACCTATTTGTTCCTCATGCTTCGGTGACCCTAAGTTCATGATTCCCAAATCAAGTCATCCTACTTGTGTAAACATGTGAATTTAACATACAAATGGTTAGGTGGCCTTTATCCCACAAGCATGTCAAATTCACCTTAACCACATTAGTTTGTTCATGAGGGTTAGGTGACCTTTATCCCATCATGAGTTCCCTAATATGTTCAAGTGTCACACAAAAGGATGGCGTTAAACTTGTTGCCTTGTTTGTAAAAGGGATTTTAAGTTTTCGTTAATTCTAGTTTGAGAAAACTTGTATGCCATACACCAACATGCATTTAGTGTATGGTACTTATGAAAAACCAATTTCATACCTTGTAATTGAGCCAATTACTTAATATAAACCATTTTATATGTGTTATCCTTTTCTTGTTCTTAATAACCATTTATTAAGTTCTTTAGTTTCCTTTTCAATTTAACCATTTAAATTGCCGTTTTGCATGCACTTAATACGTCTAATTTAACCGATTAAATAGTCTTTTTGCTTGTTGTTATCTAGTGATTAATTGTATCATCTAAATCACACAAACATAATAAACATACAAGCAACCACACATGCAAAATAAGTATGTTCACAATCTAGCCATTTTGGTGGACATTTGTTTAGCCGAAAACAAATGCCACCGGTTAAGGGGTTAAAGCATAAAGTAAGAGATTTTCAATCTCCCACTTAATCTTGCATCCAAATGCACCTTGTGTTCTTCAAGTCTTCATCATCTTGTATCTTCATTCATCATCTTGTATCTTCATTTTACAAAATATATATCCTAATACATTTTTATCTAGAAAATGAAAATACAACCTATTCTATTTTACATACCAAATATAAAATGAATTACATGACCTTATGAATGAATTATTACATGCCAAATGAATAAATATTACAACCATATGAATGATTAATAATTACATACCAAATGAATCATAAATCATTCAAACACACATGCAATCAACACAAGGTCTAGGCATACATTGTGAACATTAACATGCAACCAAAATATGACCAAATGGAAGAGTCCAAACCCACTTTTGAACCTTCAACAATTTGGCATCCTCCTTAAACCCACCCAAATCCAACAATTTTTGCATTCTTCTTTCATGCATGTACTTAGAATGCAAAGTTGATGGGTTTTAAAGCAACAATTCGAAGCATATTTCAACAACTTCGGCTCTAGATACCATTGTAGGGATTTAACAAGTTCATAAGTTCTAAAACATTTTATGAATCATTATAAACGGAAGCGTGTAATTATCAAGATTTACTTGTTAAACTTCAACCAATTTAAAGCTAAATCCCATGGATCAAGTTGTGAACATTATGCTTACATATTAACAAGAGAAGGAAAGATGTTATACCTCCTCAAACTAAGGTTTGAGGGCTGCTATAAATGGGCAGAAAGTTTGGTGATTAAGATGATGAAATGAGCTCCAACTTGAACCTTCAAGTGTCTTAAACTTCAACCCTTTGATGCACCAATAATACCTTTAGGTTTGCTAATGTTTAGAACCCTTAAACACTTCAAACACAAGCTTGAAAGCCTCTTGAATGTTGCTGGAAAATTCAGCAGCAGTAAACTTCAAAGATGATGCTAAATGGAGCCTCGAAACAATGAGACCTCAAGAGATAATACCCCAAACTATGTACCAACACCTAGTACTTGGTTAGGATTTGATAACACGTGAATATAAGCTTCAAAACAAGCTCAAGAACACTCTTGTTTCTGCTGTGAAATTCGGCCAGCAATGGTGCAGAATGTTGAGAGAGAGTTTTTGTTATTTTACTTGAAGTTGCAATGGATGTGTGTCTTGAAAATTGTCAAGCATGCTCTTAAGGAATTGTGAAGTTCAAAAGCAACAACCAAACATGGGTGAGGTCCTTGGAAACCCCAAAGAAACCGGCCTCCCATAAGGTTTATAAAACCTTATTAATTTTTTTATAAAACTAGGAATTAAACCCATGCATTTTTATGTCACTTTCACATTTTTATAAATCCTTTTATAAAATACAACACAATTTAATTATTTAAACCTATAAATAATTAAATCCTTAATATATATATAAATTATCCAAATAATTTATTTCACGTAATAATATTTCAGAAAACCGATTTTCTGAAATCCAAGTGTCGCGTATTTATTTAACGATCCATTCGTTATGATTAAATACTTATAAGGTGTCGGTAAGCTTGTTATTGGGTATGACCTGACTTGGATCATAACATGTTGGCCACATTAATTTAATATGTCTCTCGGGCATACGAAATACCTTCAAAGTCTTACTTCCCGATGAAGTAAAAATCAGTGAAAGTGAGTTATAGTCCCACTTTTAAAATCTAATATTTTTGGGATGAGAATACATGCAGGTTTTATAAATGATTTACAAAATAGACACAAGTACGTGAAACTACATTCTATGGTTGAATTATCGAAATCGAATATGCTCCTTTTTATTAAGTCTGGTAATCTAAGAATTAGGGAACAGACACCCTAATTGACGTGAATCCTAAAGATAGATCTATTGGGCCTAACAAACCCCATCCAAAGTACCGGATGCTTTAGTACTTCGAAATTTATATCATATCCGAAGGGTGTCCCAGAATGATGGGGATATTCATATATATGCATCTTGTTAATGTCGGTTACCAGGTGTTCACCATATGAATGATTTTTATCTCTATGTATGAGATGTGTATTGAAATATGAAATCTTCTGGTCTATTGTTACGATTTGATATATATAGGTTAAACCTATAACTCACCAACATTTTTGTTGACGTTTAAAGCATGTTTATTCTCAGGTGAATACTAAGAGCTTCCGCTGTTGCATACTAAAATAAGGACGAGATTTGGAGTCCATGTTTGTATGATATTGTGTAAAAACTGCATTCAAGAAACTGATTTCGATGTAACATATTTGTATTGTAAACCATTATGTAATGGTCGTGTGTAAACAGGATATTTTAGATTATCATTATTTGATAATCTACGTAAAGCTTTTTAAACCTTTATTTATGAAATAAAGGTTATGGTTTGTTTTAAAAATGAATGCAGTCTTTGAAAAACGTCTCATATTGTAGTGACCCGTCCTAATCCACCTGGACGAAGTCTTCATCAGATGGTCCCATTGCGAGGTTCTGACCTCTATATGCCATGAACGACTCCATGTGATATCTTTAAAATGAGCAAATGCACAGCGAAAGATTTCTTTCATAACTGAGAATAAACATGCTTTAAAGTGTCAACCAAAAAGGTTGGTGTGTTCATAAGTTTATCATAAACAATAAAATTCATCATTTTGATAGACCACAAGATTTAAATGCTGCATGGTACAAATGGGCCCGAATCCTATACCCACCTGTAATGTACATGCGATATCTTTTAAATACAGTACACCTTTCTCGTGTACGAAATCATCTTTCATAAATCTTAGTAACCGTACACATATCTCGTGCACAAAATTAACATACACATAACCTGTGTATAAAATCATTCTCTCGATACATAACATTCACATCAATTGGTGGCAATTATCATGTCGACATAATTCAATGGTGGCAATTATCATGTCCACATAATTCAATGGTGGCAATTATCATGTCCACATAATTCAATAATAATCCGCAGAACTTCTGTCTGCATAATAATTCATTCGAGGAATGTTTTGCTTGTGTCTATCTCGTCAAACATTTATAAAAGCATTTCATGTGTTCGCAGTTCAAAATATATTTCAAAAGCATTTAATAAAGCAGTTGTAAAAACAGCGCATGTATTCTCAGTCCCAAAAATGTAAAGAGTAAAAGGGAGCAAATGAACTCACGATACGATATTTTGCAGTAAAAATATGTATACAACGGAACTGAACAATGCAAGGTTGGCCTCGGATTCACGAACCTATATCAATTGTATATTTATTAACACATATAATGGAAATTACATAATTTCATTTATTAATATATATATATAACTTATATATTTGTAGTTATATAGAATTTATACTAAATTCCATTTAAAAACGTATACTTATTTTACATCTTAAATTATATGTTATATATATATATATTTTGTATATATATTTAAAATGAATAATATCCATACATTTAGTTACATTAATATATATAAATTATCATTAGTTTGTAATATGTAAGTATTTGTATAAATAATGTTATTATTTTTTGATATATATAGTTATATGAAATATTAATATAATTCTAGTATGTGTAATATATATTTTTAATGTACAACATAATTATTTATTAGAATGATAGTTTTGATAATATTGCTTTACTAATAATAATAATAATAATAATAATAATAATAATAATAATAATAATAATAATAATAATAATAATAATAAGTAATGAGTAAACTACCTCAGAGAAGTTGTCCTAAAAAAAATGCCCATGCCCGGGTTTGAACTCGCGACGTCCCGCTAACTGGATAATATCCCAAACATTCCCTCGCCATTTCATTTCTGATTTAACCACTACCCTAAATCATTTAAACTCAAATGAATCTGCTTCCTTCTTCTTCATAGTTCACATGAAATCGTCATGATCATTTTATGTTCATAATACCATCATCATTATAATAATCATCATAATCATAACACTCTTATCATACTATGTTTCATTATCATCACCATGATGATTCACATATCGTTATTATTTTCACATAACCTCATCATCATTATAATTACTAACATCATAATCATCATTATTTAATATAACATCGATCATAGTCATATCTTAATCAAATCTTTAACATCATTATCGATCTATCCTAATTGTCTAACACTGTCATCAACTAATATACTCCTTATCATAATCTTAATCTTAACTATCAACATCTAAATTTTGAAGCAAGAGTGTGTGATGGTTTCGGCCCAATCAACACAAACAATACACGGCCCAAATAGAAGGTCCAATAATCAAGCTTAATTGTGTAGTCCATGTAGGATCCACTAGCTAGCCCACTAACAACTAAATCAAAAGTTACGGCCCAAGTAGAATTTCGTGGGTCCTATGGTTTTCACAAAAAAAATTCATCTGAAGAAGAGATGGTACATCAGCTAAATAATACCAACTTTTATTCCATCATCAACATTATTTTATCCACACAGTAAAAGTCCTCATCATCTATCATTTGATATCTTTATCTCCATCATTATCAAAAGAAAACATAATCGTAATCATCCTCATTAACGTACGTCATCCCCATCATCGAAACCATTATCATACATCATCACAGTTGACATCACCATAACTTCTTTTCATCGTCGAGCTTCATTAACTTCATTGTGACCCGTTCATCATCATTATCATAACTAACGATCATCATCATCACTTGTATTAGAAGAAGAAGATAGAAAACGTTTTGCACAAAAGTAGCAGGATCGCTTGCAGTAGTATGAGGTTTGGGCTTGGATTAAAATAGAAAAACAATAAGGTTCTTGTTATGACCCAAAAATTCAGAGCCCAACAAACGCCCATATAAAATATTACGACCCAGCAGCCCTATGCAAACGAACTTCGTAGATTTGGGTTTGGAAAGAAAAAAAATAACAAGCAGCCAACTAGAATTCGATGGATATAGTGATGAAGGGAAAAGAAAAAAAAATATGTCATCATCCACTCACTAGTCCCAATTGGAAACGTATAAGGATTCAATTTGTTTGCAAGTGGTTGTTTGCTTTCACTTTAATATTTAAGTGGGGTGGGTTGTTTGATCCATGTTGGCCACAAAGTAAAAGTAGCAACACCTATAGCACCCCTTTAAGTTAAATGATCATATCAATCATCATCTTTATTACGTAGAGCTTGTTGCAGAAAAAAATAATGAGCGAGTACCAATTGTTTCGTGGTGCGTTTTTCAATATTATCGAGCTGTTGTAACTAAAACAGAAACAGATCATATTCGTGAAACAAGAGAGAGATTTGAAGAGTGTCGGTCATGATAGTTGCTAGGGTTTAAGGTGATGGTTAGTCAATATTAGAAAGGGAACATGGTGGTGATCATTAAGTGGTGGGTTTTGTTGGGTGGTTCTTCGGTGTAGGAAAGGCTTGATCAAGTGGATTTTGTTTAGTGAGGATGGTGGTTGAGGTTCAAATGTGGTAACGGTGGTGGAAGTAAGGGTGACTGAATGGTGGAGGTTGTTTAGTGGTTCGAAGGCGATCTTGCATGGTGATCAAAGATGATGGTGACGAGGTGGAGTGGTGCAAGGTGGTCGGCGGTGTTGTATTGCCGGTGGATGGTGATGATCTAGTAGTGCTCGAGAAAGAAAAATTTAGAAGTGGAGAGATGATTATGTTGAGAGGGTATTCAATATTCATATTCATATAAGTACTATTATATATATATATATATATATATATATATATATATATATATATATATATATATATATATATATATATATGGATATAATTATGTGGTAACGTACAATAATGATTATAATACTTGTGAGTGAAATGAAAAGAAGTAGGCACAGTAAACTCAATTCATTCACGGATGAAAAGAAGAATAAGTGGCGAGGTGCACAGTAAACTCAATTCATTCACGGATGAAAAGAAGAATAAGTGGGGAGGTGATTGTATGCTAGTGTTTGGATTACTTAATTATAGATAAATATATAATAGAATATATAGATCGATCATATATCATTGAATGTATATCTATTATATATAGTTACATGTTTATGTGACTATAGAAAATTGATTATTCTCAATCAAAAAAACAGTATCTATACTCAATCATCAATAGGTATTATTTCAATCAACAACAGTATTTAATATAATGTAATAATTATAATAATGAATTGAAATTAAACGTGTGTTACAGTTAGCCATCGCCTTACACGGACTGGATTTCTTACTCCGTCATTAACCAGTGGCAAATGAAAAAGTCTTCAGAAAAATCTTAAATTTTTATAGTAATTATCTTTATTTATTTAAGTCATTATGATACAAAATTCAATCATTAATTTAATAAATAAAAATTACATCAACTGTCCCTCTCATTTCTGGGTAAAATATAAAAAGTGTTAAAACTTAACAAATAGTTCCTAAATACATTTTTAATAAGCCTAAATTTATAGAGCTCATTTTCGTATCACCGTTTATTTTAAAATTATATAAGTTTGAATTTAACTTGCTTAATATCAATCGAAACATCAAATGAGTATTACAATCCTTTAATATTTATTTTTAATATACTTTATTTATATATAGAGATATATTTTAAATAATAATTATTATAATATCCTATATTTATTTTATAAATTTTTAATAACAACAACATATAATACTTCAAATTATATTTTGAATTATTATTTATATATATATACAAACATATCTATTTATAATTAATTGTTCGTGAATCGTCGAGAGCAGTCGAAGGTCAATTGAATATATGAACATCGTTTCCAAATTTTCTACACTCAGCATTACATACTTTGCTTATCATATCGAAATCATATAAAGATTAAGTTTAAATTTGGTCGGAAATTTTCGGGTCTCACAGTACCTACCCGTTAAAGAAATTTCGTCCCGAAATTTGAGTGTGGTCGTCATGGCTAGCAATAAAAATGTTTTCATGACTAATATGAGTCGATAAATAGAGTTTTATCTTCGTTGAGTAATATGGATAAAATAATTCAAGTACTCGAAGCGTAGGAGTGAAGCTACCACAAAAGAGTGAAATAAGAAAAAAAATAAAGTTTCGTCTTAACTGCTGACGTAGTCACGATTGAATTTAGGAAAATAAGGTTCGTCTTAACTTTTGACGTTGTCTCGATTGAATATCTGGAATTCAAGGAATTTAAAAGAAAATCTTGGAAATCTATAAGATCTGATTCTTCGGGATTTAAGGAAATTAAGATCTTTTTAATTAATTGTGATCATCTTGCTCGATTGCTTTGTCTGATATTTTCACTATAAATTTACCTTTTCCGTTCTATTATTTTCACCACTCCAATCCTTTCTTCCTCGATCCATACTTTCAATGATTGTGAAAATGCTTAATCCAATTCTGGTTCTCAACCTCATTCTGTCTATCGCAACAATCATTCTTCTATTCCAACCCCCACTGGAGGAATCTGTTTACTTCTACTTCGCTCTTGGGATTATTGTGTTTATCATACTCCCGTGTCTTTATATTTCTATTCGTATTAATGTATACGGTTTGTGATTTCTGTGTTGTTGTCGAGTTTTATATCTTCCCTTTTTTTTTGCTCCATGCTTTTGTTTCTTCTTCTCGACTTTAATTCAAGCGAATAATGGTCTAGAATTCATAGGTATGAAGTTTCAAATGATCATGATATACTATACAGAAAGGAAAGGTGATAGCACGATTCGATTTGTCAAATTACCAGAATATCCGAAAAATATAGAACTATCAAGAATATATTTTCTTGATATGTTCAGAGGTTAAGTAGAATGAAAGAGTTATGTAACATGGCACATGATGAGGGTGTAATCTGTGAACCTTTATCACATTCCATTAGAAACTCAGCATGACTTACTGTAATATAATCACGTTGGCCAAGCATCATTATATTATACTAACTCATGCTTCAATTCCCAACACTTCTCCAGAAATCATTCATAATTTATACTTAAATTTATAGAAGGATAGAAACTAAAATAGTTTCTTTTATGATGTAACATAGATAGCACAAGGAGATAGATAATTTCGAATGAAAATATTTATGAAAATATCTTCAGAAATATCAAAGATATTTATGATGATATTTTGGGAATTTCTAAGTTCGAAGGTTTATGAAGAAATTTTTTTTCCCGCAAGATTTTAAAATGACTTCGGGGCATGATATACGCTGAAGACTTCATTGGATACAGAATTACCTGGATTCTTTGAATATAGGGTATGATCCTTGTATTTGTCCTTGGTCTCCTTCATGGTTTGTTCAATCCATTTTTCAGTACCAAATTTTCTATCGAGTGTCCCCAGCACTCCATTCTTTTATCATCACTTTTGGCCATTAAGACCATTTACTACATGCTGCTTCATCAGCATTTTCAATTTTAATGGATCTGGATCTTTGGTTATCAAGTCGAGGGGTTTCAAGAGAATTGTGTTTTTAGATGATTAAATGCTGATTTCTGGTAGTTGGTATGGCAATTCTCGTTACAAAGTGCGGATGAGTTCATGATAAGACTTCAATAGATAAATATAGTGATTTGTCGGAGATCGAAGTTGATTTACTGGAGCTGTGACAAAATTGGCTAATTTGAAAAGGGATTGCAAAGTTATTTTTCGTAATAACAACTCCCAAAGAGGTAGAACAGATACGTTTTAAACATTTACTCAGGTTCCGAGTATTTTCAGGTGCATAACTATATGCATCAATCTTTTCTTCCATAGAGGAAGTGTGGTTGGTTCATCCTCTCGATTGAAGTGTTTTCAAGAATTATGAAATGTTTGATCGCAGATTGGAATCATCAATATACAAATGAGATTTAAGATGAAATTAGGTGGCAGACTTGAAGAATTGTTTAGTTTCATATATTATAATCAATATTTCAATTCATTTTAATTGTCCAATGTTTTCTTCATTGTGCCTCTTGTTGGATTCTGATAAGTCAAAATCCAAATATGAAATCGAATAAAATTGGTTACTCTGTGGTGAACGGATTCGTATATCTGTGGATGTAAGTAGGATAGTAAATGACTGTTGAATCAGATTCGAAAAATGTACAGTGTAACTTATTAATGTGAAATCTAAATATTCCTCGAGTATTATCTACCCGTTAAAATATTTTCACCATTAACAGTTTGTACAAAAGAATTTTTAATTACAATCTTTATGAAAACATATATACATATATATTTTATTCAAATGTAATCCTGGATTTAATGAGTTAATATGATATTAAACTCATATGATTTTCGGTTTGATCTGGAATAATTAATCTCTAAAACTATTAGGAATCACATATTCTTCGCAGAATATTTTTTCAATGAAGTTATGGATCAATACTTCATCGTTCATTGTTGTTGGTACTCATTGATATCTATGGTGCGTATGATGATGTTAGTGGGACAGATTGTGATGTTGAGGCTTGGGATGCGGATGTTGTTGTTAGTGGTACTGTTGGTGCCAGTGATGTTGCTGAAGCTGGTACGTTTTGCACCTTATTTTTTCAAATTGATTACTCGAGCGCGAAGTTCGTTGACTTCTTCTATTATTCCGGGATGATTGTCGGTCGGAACGAGCGGATGAATAAGGTTTAGAATTGTGGATAGAATATAATCGTGTCGAGCTACTCTAGAAATGAGGCTGAAAATGGTGTTTCGGACAGGTTCGCCGGTGAGTGCTTCAGGTTCATCGCCAAGAAAGAAATTTGTTTGCTGGAAAGGGTCCCCTTCTTCGCGTCTCCATTGATTAAGTCGATTATGAACCCATCTCCAATTCATCCATAATTAAAGATGACTAATCGGTTGATCCATTCCGGTTACACTGCTTTCGGAGCTCAGGTGGATATCCATATCGGAATAGCTATCGGAATCCGAGGAATTCGAACTGGTTGAGGGATCCATCTCGTACGATCAGATGGAGGATTTTTGATATGAATTAGATTATAGGATGTAGATTAGTATCCTGCAATACATAATTTACATATGCATATATAATACTAAAATCCCATAAGTTACGGAGGAATCTACGGAAGCTGTCAGGCAAAGTCTACAGTAACAGATACGCTAAGATATGAATTTTGTCTATACACTTTTCATGCAGTCAATGCAGTAAAACGTGTCTAGACTAAGAATGATAAGCAAGTGATTCCCTAAGAATGATAAGCAGGTAATTTTCTAAGGATGATAAGCAGATGATTTTCGACACAAAATGATAAGCAAAACTTTTGACATGCAGACATGGTCGAAGTCCAGACCCACTAATGCATCTAAACAACTATCAGTTAGACACACTAATGCAAGACCTGGTTCGCTAAGACCACCGCTCTGATACCACCTGTAGTGACCCGTCCTAATCCACCTAGACGAAGTCTTCATTAGATGGTCCCATTGCGAGGTTCTGACCTCTATATGCCATGAACGACTCCATGTGATATCTTTAAAATGAGCAAATGCACAGCGGAAGATTTCTTTCATACCTGAGAATAAACATGCTTTAAAGTGTCAACCAAAAAGGTTGGTGAGTTCATAAGTTTATCATAAACAATAAAATTCATCATTTTGATAGACCACAAGATTTAAATGCTGCATGGTACAAATGGGCCAGAATCCTATACCCACCTGTAATGTACATGCGATATCTTTTAAATACAGTACACCTTTCTCGTGTACGAAATCATCTTTCATAAATCTTAGTAACCGTACACATATCTCGTGCACAAAATTAACATACACATAACCTGTGTATAAAATCATTCTCTCGATACATAACATTCACATCAATTGGTGGCAATTATCATGTCCACATAATTCAATGGTGGCAATTATCATGTCCACATAATTCAATGGTGGCAATTATCATGTCCACATAATTCAATAATAATCCGCAGAACTTCTGTCTGCATAATAATTCATTCGAGGAATGTTTTGCTTGTGTCTATCTCGTCAAACATTTATAAAATCATTTCATGTATTCACAGTTCAAAATATATTTCAAAAGCATTTAATAAAGCAGTTGTAAAAACAGCGCATGTATTCTCAGTCCCAAAAATGTAAAGAGTAAAAGGGAGCAAATGAACTCACGATACGATATTTTGCAGTAAAAATATGTATACGACGGAACTGAACAATGCAAGGTTGGCCTCGGATTCACGAACCTATATCAATTGTATATTTATTAACACATATAATGGAAATTACATAATTTCATTTATTAATATATATATAACTTATATATTTGTAGTTATATAGAATTTATACTAAATTCCATTTAAAAACGTATACTTATTTTACATCTTAAATTATATGTTATATATATATATATATGTATATATATATATATATATATATATATATATATATATATATATATATATATATATATATATATATATATATATATATATATATATATTTTGTATATATATTTAAAATGAATAATATCTATACATTTAGTTACATTAATATATATAAATTATCATTAGTTTGTAATATGTAAGTATTTGTATAAATAATGTTATTATTTTTTGATATATATAGTTATATGAAATATTAATATAATTCTAGTATGTGTAATATATATTTTTAATGTACAACATATTTATTTATTAGAATGATAGTTTTGATAATATTGCTTTACTAATAATAATAATAATAATAATAATAATAATAATAATAATAATAATAATAATAATAATAATAAGTAATGAGTAAACTACCTCAGAGAAGTTGTCCTAAAAAAAATGCCCATGCCCGGGTTTGAACCCGCGACGTCCCGCTAACTCGATAATATCCCAAACATTGCATCGCCATTTCATTTCTGATTTAACCACTACCCTAAATCATTTAAACTCAAATGAATATGCTTCCTTCTTCTTCATAGTTCACATGAAATCGTCATGATCATTTTATGTTCATAATACCATCATCATTATAATCATCATCATAATCATAACACTCTTATCATACTATGTTTCATTATCATCACCATGATGATTCACATATCGTTATTATTTTCACATAACCTCATCATCATTATAATTACTAACATCATAATCATCATTATTTAATATAACATCGATCATAGTCATATCTTAATCAAATCTTTTGTAACATCCCGCCTTTTTCCGTCAACTTTTCCGTTTAACTATTTTAAACTCCGTTATATGTTTATAACATCTCCCGTTAATACGCGTTTCGATTTATCTTGTTTAGGTAATTTAACGCACCCGATTGGAAGTAGAGGGACTTGTTTTGCCAAAACACTAAAGTGGTGACTAGCCACTTGACTAGTCAACACTTCCACCTCATTTCTTCATTTTCATTTTCCTTTTCATCTAACACTTTCATATTTTTCTCAAATTCTTCATAAAGCAATTCATCATCCATATTCAAACGATCAAGCTTCGGGCCAAACAAATTACATATTCGAACTCCTCGTGATCTCCTCTTCGATTCCATACCAATCTCATTTCATTTGGGTAACTTTCTAAAATCACTAATTTTATGTGTTCTTGAGATTTTTGAGTTAAAAGGTTGTTGATTAGTGTCTATGGCTCAAGTCTAGTATGATTATGTGATTTGTATGCTTGTTCTTGTTATTTTGATGTAACTAGTTCATATTGAAAGATAACATGCTTAACCTTGAGATTTGAGTGTTTATATGTTGTTAGATGCTAAGACTTCATGTTTTAATTATGCTCCTAGTGTTACTAGCTTTATTTTGATGTAAAGTTTGATTAAGGAAACCTCCTAAACTTGATTATGAAATTTGGTGAATTTAGTTTAGGGTTTGATGAACTTGAAATGAATCTTAGATGCATTGAATGATTGCCATGTTGTTTTGTTTGCGTTTAGTTGTATTGTATGCTTGATTATCCTCAAAACGGCGTATTACACATGTGCATTAATTTCCCGAATCATAATATGGCATTTATGAAATTGGAGTAATAAATGATGAGCATTAATGGTGATTTTGATATGAGTTTGTTTGGTTTTGATTGAGTAAATGCATTTAGTTATTCTCCTTGTCAAATTACCTTTCTAATGATATATGATATGCGTTTTAAGTGTTTTCGGTGCATGAGATGTGTTAAATTGTATTTTGGTTCGTGACTTGGACCATTTTTCTGCAAACTGCATGTTTCCCAGGTATTGCGCGCCGCGCATATACCCGCGCGCCGCGCAGAATTAGAAATACCAGATGTTTGCCTTCGTGGTTAAGTTCTGACCAGGATTTACACTTGCGTGCGCGCCGCGCAACCCATAGCGCGCCGCGCATACTGCCCAGCTCATTTTGTCTTTGTTTTTCATGTCACAAAAATGTTTCCCGCTTTACTATAACCCCGTTTACCATGAAACTTGACTATTATGCTCGTATATGACTTCTCATCATGAGAAAATTGTCGGACACCCGACCCGACCCCGTTGACTTTGACTTTGACCAAGTTTGACTTTTAGTCAAACTTAACCAAACGATTATACAATCGTTCTAACATGCTTAACTACTTGTGTCGTGCATGAAACTTGACAAATTGATCCACGTGCTATATTAATCGAGTCGTAACGAGCCATAGGACTAATTGAACATCTTTGACCCTTCGTGACTATCGTTATTGATACAACCTATTTGTTTAGGTCAAGACTAGCATTGTTCTTTGCACACGTTACTTGTCGAAGTACTTTTTGTTCGTGCATACAAGGTGAGATCATAGTCCCACTTTTACTCTTTTAAAATTACTTTTGGGATGAGAAAACATAAACGATTCTTTTGAACTAAGTGAACACAAGAATGGGAAAACAAACATTCTACATACGAGTTTAGAACGAAAATCCTCAATCCGATTATCATTAGTTACATCAGATGGTGTAAGCGAGAACTTATGTTATATGGCCATATGGGTTGACAACCCTCATCTTTGACGGTTCGCTACCGTCTACGGATGAAATATATTTTCGAGAATCAGTGTTTGTTCTAGCACTATGGATGGGGTATACAATGGATGGAATGTTAAGCTTTGATAATTGGGTGCTCGTGAATATTAACTTTTAGAATGTATTACTATTATTTCAACTTTGCAAACCTTGTGGTTCGACTAAATTTACTTTTACTCACAAACTTACTTAAACCTATGATTTCACCAACGTTTTCGTTGACAGATTTCTATGTTTTTCTCAGGTCTTGCACGATATGTGATACATGCTTCCGCTCATTATTTGATACTTGCATTGGATGTCGAGTATACATGCTTTTCATGGAGCGTCTTATGACTTTACTTTAAACCGTGTCGCCTAGATTTCCTTTGTACTTATAACCTTGTAACTTAACTTTTGGTTGAACAATTCTTGTAAACTTTGGAAACAATCTTTATTTTGAAATGAAGGCGACATATTTTGGTCAAACTTTGTCTTAAAGACTTATGACCATGCAATGGGACCTACGTAGACGACGCCGTCACTTGACGATTTGTCGGGGTCGCTACAAGTGGTATCAGAGCATTGGTTGTAGGGATTTAGAGTTCATTTGTGTCCACCCCGAGTCATAGGGTACATAGGTGAATCTAGACTACAACCGGCATATAGACTGAAGTAGGAATTACTTGACTATTTGTGCATTTATACTCGAACTCTTCTATCATATCTAACTCGTATTCGATCTTGATCTTACGTTGATAAATTTTGTTGATGCGCCACCTTGACTTTATGAAGTAATGTTAAATGCACATGAGAATCAGGGTTATATAATTTCCGGGATTATATTACGGTGATTCACATGGACGTTCCGACACTATGACATAGAGAATTTAAGGCGAGTCAAGGAAATTTTTTTCTTTATCCTTATTCCATACTCCGGTTAGTATTGTTGAAAATACTAACCAACGATATTCTTGTGTCATGAAGGAACAATGGCTCACCAAGGTCAACACAATACTCCTCTCGAAACTCTAGAACAAGCTCTTCAACGCATGATAACCACCGCCGTGGGTACGGCCGTGGCCGATCACTTTTCTAATAACACCAATCGTGGAGCCGGTAATTCAAGCGAAGGTTGCTCCTTCAAGAACTTCATGAAGTACAACCCTCCCACTTTCGATGGAACCGGAGGACCGGTTGTTCTCACCCGATGGTTTGAACAAACGGAGACCGTTTTTAACACAAGCGGTTGTCGAGACCAAGATAAGGTCAAGTTTTCCACCCTCACTTTCACCGGCATTGCTCTCTCGTGGTGGAACAAGTACGTACAATCGGTGGGTATCGATGGAGCCCACACACTCTCATGGACCGAATTAAGAGAAAGAATGATCACCGAATATTTTCTGCGCGACGAGACTCGAAGGCTCGAACACGGTCTAAGGAATTTAAAAACGGTCGGGAATGACCTCGAAGCTTATAATCAACGGTTTACCGAACTAGCCTCAATGTGTCCCAATCTCATGACTCCCGAATCCCTAAGAGTCGAACTTTACATGGATGGCCTCCCTAAGAGCATTCAACACGGGATAATGACATCCCAACCCACTAACCTACAAGAGGCTTTAGCAAAGGCCCACCAAACTTTGGAAACGGTGAATGAAATGGAAGCACCGGCACTAATGGTCGAGAACCACCCGAGTAACAACAAAAGAACATGGGGAGCCTCTTAATTTAGCAACCACAACAATAATAACAACCCCGCCAAGAAGCCTTTCACCTCCAACGACAAGAAAGGCTATGTCGGAAAACTACCTTTTTGTAACGAATGCCACAAGCATCACTTTGAAGGATGTGGCAGGTTTCGCCACCGGCGCCAAGGAAGTGGTCACGTCGCCAAACGTTGTGGAAGTACCACCCCCGTCGCTCGAATGATGCCCAACGCACACAGGACGGGTGCTTGCTTCGAATGTGGTCAACTGGGTCATTTTAGGAATGTGTGCCCAAAGAAGAAATCAACCCCAACGCACGCCGTTGAACTTTCAACATCAATGCCTAGGATGCCCGAGACGACGATGGACTAGTCACGGGTACGTTTCTTCACAACAAACCGTATATTTCATACTTATTCGATTCGATTACCGCTAGACGTTTTACAACCGAGACCTTGACTTGTACTCTTTACATTCCACCTTTTTCCCCTAGATACTACTTAGGCAATGTAAGCGACCAACGGAAAGATATTGTGTGTCTATAAATTTTATCGGAGGATATGCGTTAAGGAATTGGACTCGGCACCTATAGAACTAAGGAGCTCAGAACCTATTCGTTAGGGAGAAATTATTTCCCTACAACTAGGTATAGATTATTGTGAACCGAGTAATTTTCGGTTGGAAGCCGATACCCTCTTCCTCGTATCCATTACCTCATGATTATTTGCGTGGATCCCGTGTATTCCAAATCAACCTCCGTTCCGGTTATCATCAATTGGGGGTTAAGGGAGACGATGTCTCCTAAGCCATTTTTCCGAACTCGCAACGTAGTTGTAAATCTCTCTTAGTACCGTTTGATTTATTTAGGACTCCGTCCGTATTCATGAACCTCCTAAACCACGTATGCAACTTATCTAGACAAATCTGTTATCGTATTTATGGATGACATCTTAACTTATTTAAGTAAAGAAGGAAAACGAACAACATCACCATCTTACGCTCGAACTTTTGAGAAAAGAGCAACTCTATACCAAGTTCTCCGAGTGAGAATTTCTGTTGAACGAAGTCCAATTTTCTAGACCATGATGTTAATGGTCAAGGCATTACAATCAATCTCGAAATCAAGCCACATGTAATCAGGAAACTCTACCAACTCGGACTTGTATTCGTAAAAATCTTAGATCTCGTCTGTTATTACCGAAGATTCATTTCTGACTTTTCTCGTGTTACACGACTTTTAAACTCGTTAACTCACTAAGGAAAACTTTAAACCTCTCCGTGTTCGCACCTTGAGCGTGATTCTTCACACCAACATTTCTAGTTAAAAATCGTATAGCAACAGATGGAACTCAAACATGGAAATATTTCTACTTGAACGACGAAAGGCATACTCTCTCGACTCAAAAATCAACATAACTAAAATTCGTTATTTTGCACGAAGAATTCGAATACTAAATTGTGGATCCGATCAATTTTCTCGTCATCCCGTACCACACTACCTACCTCTGTTATTTCACGATCATCGTCTGATATTACTGGAATTTAAGATAACACACAATCCAACGATACTTCACTCTTCTTTGACTTAATGCCCTTGTGTTTCTGATAATCGGTCAACTATTGTTCAACCCCGAACTATACAACTACGTGTACTACCTCGTTTCTCTTTCAGACTTCAACTTTTGACAACTAGAGGCACGTTATGGCAACCTCGAGATGTAAGCTCATCCTATTCTAGGTCCTCATTTCACTCCTATCTTTATCGCTCGCATTTCCGTTTAAGGAAACTCCTTGTAACATTTCTCCATGGATAGAGAAACTCCTTATATTACATTAGTATTCGCCACGAGGGTGAATAGTCCTAACGAACAATTTTCGAACCCTAACTGACTTGTTCAAACATATCTTAAGAGATTCTACACCAACACGGTGTATCTTCGTCATTTATCCTGTATCGAAATACTCGTTTCACTTCTAGTGTTACAAGAAACCTTGGGAACGCGTTTAGACATGAGAACCGCATATCATCCCCAAACCGATGGGCAAAGTGAACGTACCATACAAACATTGGAGGATATGTTACGGGCTTGCGTTGTTGATTTTGGAAAAGCTTGGGACAAGCACTTACCCCTCGCCGAGTTCTCATATAACAATAGTTATCGCGCGAGTATTAAGGCCGCACCTTTTGAAGCATTATATGGCCGAAAATGTCGCTCTCCTCTTTGTTGGGCCGAAGTGGGTGACGTGCAAATTTCCGGGCCCGACCTCATTCACGAAACCACCGAGAAGATTCTTCAAATCCGAGATAGGCTTCGGACGGCCCGGAGTCGTCAAAAATGCTATACCGACAAAAGACGCAAAGACCTCGAATTTCAAGTCGGTGACCGCGTCATGTTAAAAGTCGCACCTTGGAAAGGTGTCATCCGTTTTGGGAAACGTGGGAAACTAAATCCGCGGTACGTTGGTCCTTTCGAAATCTTAGAACGTGTTGGAACCGTTGCGTATCGTTTGGATCTTCCGCCTCAACTAAGCTCCGTCCATCCTACTTTTCATGTATCTAACTTGAAGAAATGTCTTGCCGAGCCCGATATCGTCGTTCCTCTCGAGGAACTTACTATTAATGACAAACTTCATTTTGTGGAGGAACAGGTTGAAATTGTGGACTACGTCGAGAAGGAATTGAAACAAAGCCGGATCCCGATTGTCAAGGTCCGTTGGAACGCCAAAAGGGGACCCGAGTTTACTTGGGAAAGAGAAGATCAAATGCGAAAGAAACACCCTCATCTATTCCCGGTTCCGGAAACGTCAGATTCCGAGGAAGAAACAACGACTACTACGCCTACCTAAATTTCGGGACGAAATTTATTTTAAGGTGTAGGTAATGTAACATCCCGCCTTTTTCCGTCAACTTTTCCGTTTAACTATTTTAAACTCCGTTATATGTTTATAACATCTCCCGTTAATACGCGTTTCGATTAATCTTGTTTAGGTAATTTAACGCACCCGATTGGAAGTAGAGGGACTTGTTTTGCCAAAACACTAAAGTGGTGACTAGCCACTTGACTAGTCAACACTTCCACCTCATTTCTTCATTTTCATTTTCCTTTTCATCTAACACTTTCATATTTTTCTCAAATTCTTCATAAAGCAATTCATCATCCATATTCAAACGATCAAGCTTCGGGCCAAACAAATTACATATTCGAACTCCTCGTGATCTCCTCTTCGATTCCATACCAATCTCATTTCATTTGGGTAACTTTCTAAAATCACTAATTTTATGTGTTCTTGAGATTTTTGAGTTAAAAGGTTGTTGATTAGTGTCTATGGCTCAAGTCTAGTATGATTATGTGATTTGTATGCTTGTTCTTGTTATTTTGATGTAACTAGTTCATATTGAAAGATAACATGCTTAACCTTGAGATTTGAGTGTTTATATGTTGTTAGATGCTAAGACTTCATGTTTTAATTATGCTCCTAGTGTTACTAGCTTTATTTTGATGTAAAGTTTGATTAAGGAA